>NW_024356397.1:1036574-1424201 GCF_902729225.1 Pteropus medius
CTCTACCATACTCTGAACCAGTAAATCACATTTGCCCAGCTATACAGATCCAATTAAATATTTGCTTCAGATACGAATATAGATCTAGGTACTAAAATATAATAATAATAAAAATTTTCAGTCTTGGGTCTACACAGAAAAGGAAAAGAGAGAAACCATTTTAGTAGTAATAAGTGTGTTACTTCTCCCCTGGGGAAAGAGAAGTGAAGCTCGGATAGCTTCCCCGAAAGGCTGGAGAGAAAGCTGAAGTAACCAAATTCAGCTTATACCGAAGAAAATAAATATTCAAGCTTTCTCCCAGGAGTCTTCCAAGAGCCATCTCACCAAACTGACAGTTTACCAGGCATCTTCCCCCCAACTATGATCTTACTTTGTATTATTTAAATGTTATTTGAGAGGATACTTTGTCTCTTTTTTGAAAATAAAATCCTTAAGGTAGAAGTTGCTGCATATTCTCTCACTGAAGCCAGAAACCGTAATTCTGCAAGTAAATATTACTAGCTGCGACCAAGACTTGAACTTGAAAGCTATGGCAGCCCCTAAACTGTCTGCTCATTAGACCGAGAAGAAATAGCAACCTCTTCCAACTCATCTACCTGCCGCACCATTCCAACACTACACCTCTCGAATCCCATCCCAGTCTGTTAGAGGCTAAATTCCAAGTCGGTGAAAACCCAATCAATGTAGACTAAAACACTACAGACTAACTGTGCCAAAATGATGTAGACAAAATCCATCCACCCAAATGTAGACCAAAATCCATGTAGATTTGGAGCAAAACATTTTTGCTTCCTTCTTTCAATATTTATGGAGTCCATACCACATGCAAACACTACATTAGTATCATTACACCATTATTTGGGTAAACAATCAGATATCCAGAGCTTCTCTAGAAGCTACACGTACTCCATACCATCTAGTATCATTCTGGAATGGTTGTGAAGAAGGCAGCTTTTCTTAGTTCCTCTGGGATAACTTCTGAGAAGACAATTAGAGCTAAATCTAACATTCCTCATTCCTGATTTAACACATTCGCAGATTTAATTTCAGTTAGAATTCAGATTTTGAAATTATTAACATTTCCATCACATCAAAACAAGATTATTAATTTGACAAATCAGAAAGCAGAAACAGACACTTCTGCTTCTAGAGCTCTTCAGAAACTAGATGGGCTATCAGGAAGAATCAAAATCAGATTTTCCTAACAGAAATTACAATGAAAGGTGGAAAAATCCAGGAAAGGTGTGAAATTAAGGGATTAGAAAATGACATAATACATTGATGTCAACAGTGAAACTCAATTTCTTCTCTCCTTCTACCCCCTGGGATTCTCTACTCCCTTTTTCTCATCCCTGCATCCTATCAGCCCAGAACTCCTAATAAAAGTCTTCAGGAGAAAAGAGTAGTCTGTCTACTTTATTTTCCACCCGGTGGTCCCTTCTATCTCTATATCCGGTCTCCACTTTTAGATGAACAGCCGTGAGTGGTCAGAGCCTTGTGGTCTCTTCTTCCATGTACCTCCTCCCAACACCCACAATAACGTACTACACGCAAAGTGGCTTAGGAAATGCCAGCTATCACTCTGGATACCTCCCTTCACATCTTTAATGTGTTCTTCTGTCCTCCCATGTAAGTAGTTGGCTACCTCTCTCTCTGTCCTCTCACCAGGCTTTGCTTGGTTCCTCCCATAGCCCTAGGTACCTGTTCCACACCTCCACCATCTCCCTTGAAAAATTAGTTTTGTTTTGTTTTTTATTTTGTTTTAGGAAAGATACCAGATCATCTGCGTCATATGAAAGTTGTATCATGCCTCAAAGTCCTGAATTCTTATCCAAATGTAGATCAATATGACTTATCCACCAAAACCCATCTGCCTCACCCCTACCTCATACATCATAATCTACATTGAAGAGCCTCCAGCACCATGATTTTGAGGAGATATTCTTTATTCCTGTTCCCTGGTTCTTTCAAAAACCCAATCTGCCTCCTGATTTCTTCAATAGTAAAAGAAAAAAAAGAGACAAAGATAAATCAAAAGAACATAACCCCAAAATTATTTTTGTTAATTTAGAATATACTTTTTAAAGGAAATTATTTTGTTTAAACTAAGGTTGAAATGAGTCTGCCTTCTGGAAGCACACATCACATTTCAATTGATAAGAGCGATGTTGTCCAAGAGCTGCTGGAGAACAAGAGAAAGAACCTATAAATAAACATTTGCCACATATAATCAGCAAAATAGGTGCCATGTATGGATAAGTGTTGTCTGAGCTTCTGATACTGGGGTACTGCCCAAAGTGTGGGGGGTAGGGGTAAGGGGGAAAACAGATGAAGACTCCAACGGCCTTAGAAATTAAAGAGTTGCAACTTGTTTAGTGATAGCAGCAAACTGCCTCTAGGAGACCGAGGAAGCCCGTCTTATTTCAGGCTTCTCCTCCAAGCTTTTATCAATCAATAATATGCCTATGATATACATAAAATTGATAGATTCCAAAAGAGAACAAAGCCATCAAGTTTCGAGGTTTATTTAGCACTGGCTCATTTACAATATACTTGGGACCTCAGACAACCCTTCATACAATGTTTTAAAGACCACTAGGCAGCCACACCCACAAATGGAATTTTGTAATCTTTCTTCCTACAGCCTGACCTGGCCTATAATCCCCAACCGCAGCTTTTTTTAATGAGGTTTTCTTTTTTTTTTTTAAAGGCAGGGAGACTACCTTCAGCAACTGTAAAAATACATATCTAGATCCCTGAGCATCTAGGAAGAAGACCCTCAAATCCTCTCTCATGATCATGGACCACCTTATGGAACTGGAGCTCATTTTCTGCAAAATCCACATCAATGCCCTCCTTAAGAAGATAAGATACTTTCGAATCTCAAGTGAGAAAGGGTGGCAACCATGAAGGAGGCATCAGACCCAGGTGGAAGAATCTTCATTCATTAAAAGAACATGTCTAACCATACTATGTGTTAGGCCCTGTGGGAAAGACAAAGATGAACAAAGCAAGCCTGGACAGAGGGCATGGCGGAGAGGAGGGTAGGACCACGGAAGAGAGGAGCCCAGGAATAACTTCCCCTAAGTCATAATTTTCTAGGACCAGCTCTGCTGAGGATTTTTCTGGTTATGGAGAGAATGGAGTGTAGGCCTCCAAATCACTCTGGCCTTAGCAACCTACCAGCCCTCCCCAAGCTCGCAAGGCCTCTGGCCTGCACCCTCCAATACAAAGTTCTGCCCTGGACCTGTGGAATACCCTCTGCTCAAACCCCACAGGACTTCTAGTGCCAGCAGCACTCCGGGCCCAGCCTTCCTCTCTGGCTCTGTTGTCCTACAAGTCTGTAACCACGAGAAGTCACTTATCCATGATCTTTTCTAACTCAGAGGAGAAAGACCTGAGAAGAAAAATGCAAGTCAAACCCAGGGGCAGGTAAGAGGCTTGGCCAACCAGCACCAGGGAGCAGGTCCGTCCCCCAAGCAGGCGGGGCCGAAGGAGAGGGAACCAAGGGGAGGTGGAACCAAGGGGAGGCGGGGCCCCGAAGAGGCGGGCCTTTGGGGAAGGGGTGGGAAACTGTGAACCAGAAGGTTTAGCGCAGAATCCACGAGGAGAGCTGGAGGTGGGCGGTGGAAGGCAAGTGGGAGGCCCTGCCTGGGTGAGGAGGGGCTTAAAAGGAGCTAAGCTGGGACTAGCAGCAGGATGTGGATCTAGAAGTAAACCCGATTTCCAGAGTCCGGATTGGCTGGAGGAGAGTCTGCGGAGGGGGCGGGGTCCTCCTTGTGGCGATTTGGGAGCCAGTCCCAGATCCAGCTAAAGAATCTCCACTCAAGAGCCCTTTAAACAAAGATAGAAGCACTTGCCAGTCTCTCCAGAATACTCTTTTTAAGTTCCTCTGCTACCACCACCTATCCTGCCCCCCTCACCCACAATTCCCAGTACGCCAAAGATAAAACTAAAAAGGAACCAGTTTAAACTTCATCACAAGGGGTTTCCTGAGATAGTCATTCAGCGTTCATAGTATATTCTAACTGAATATGCATTGCGCTGGAGGAAATAGAGATGAAAAAGATATAGTCCTTGCCTAGAGAGCTTCCTGTTCTAGACATTCAAAAAGTAGGGCTCCCGAGAACCTAAAACAGTGACCAGAGGAAAGTTCCTCCTCCATCCCAGCACGTTAATCTTCAAAGGCAAGACTGTGAACCATCAGAGATGGAGGAGGTGGGGCCTACTGAAAGACTGGGGGCTGAATGGACAAGTGATCAGCTCGAGAAGCCTTCGGTCTCAAGAAAAAGGGGCACCATGGCCTTTACTTTATAGTGCCACTATTCCTCTAAACCCTAAATTAGGTGCACACACGACTAGAGTGGAGATGGGAAAGAGAGGAAAAGAAGGGTAAAGGCAGGACCCTGAAAAAGTAGTCTATACTAACTATACTAAGGCAGAGCATTGAAATTGAAGCAGAAAGAACTGCTCTAGATCTCAGAAAGAGGAAACTGAGGAAAACATAAAAATCACATCGACCCTGCCCTAAGGTGTCACCATTAGGCATGAAGCACTAATTGAACACCTCCTTTGTTTCAAGTGGATGAGTGGCCCCAGCCAAGACTGCGGAGCCAAAATTCCTAGAGGCAAAGGAGACAGGCAGCAGTTGGAAAGATGGCTGTAATGACAGAGCAGTAGGGGAGGGGCATCTGGGTGTTTGATTTATGTCTGTTCCAACAGTCCTAGGCTGTCTTCCCTTGCCTCAAGCTGGGATTTTCCCAGATGTGCATCTGCTTGAGGGAAAGAAGGGCGGGAGCAGGGGGAGGGTCTCCATGCCCTTGCATCTGGTCCCAAGAGCAATCCCTTCCCCTCTCTTCCTGTGCTATTCACTGCCTGCTGGGTAGGGGGTGGGAGACAGGGGAGATGCCAGGGCCCCAGATAATCACCAGGTACTGAAAAGAACTGGTCCAGGGCTGGGGGGAATGCAGAGGATGCAGAGTTGAAGCCATAAATCTCTCTTGGAGGAGGAGGTACAAAAATAGGGGGACCTGACAGTTGGAGCCCATCCAGGTGATTTCACATGAGGTATCTGAACCTTGAGGGATAGGAGGAGGGACAATGAGAGGCTAGCAGGGGTGTGAACCAGACAGGGAAGAGGCTGAAAGAGACAGAGATAAGAGAGGCAAAAAAGAGAGATGAAAGGGAGGACAAGAGATGGGAACAGTGACAGGGGAGGCAGGAAAAGGAGATAGATAGGAGGAGATGGGATGGAGAGACTAAAAGGCACACATGGTGAAACTCATAAAGATGTGATGGTATGAGACGCTCAGAGACTGAGGGAGGGAAGGAAGGAGGGAGGGAGAGAGGGGAGCTGATGGCAGATATAGTTCTAGAAAAACTCAAACCAAAAAAAAATATCTGGAGTCAGAAAGACAGACGGATAGACCCACAGACAGACATATTTGCCTGACAGAGATGAAGGTGAAGGAGGCAAAGAAGGAACAAAGAAAACAGGGATGCAGTGAGGAGGGGGGAGGGAGCAAGACAAAGAGAGAGAGAAGGAGGCAAGTGTAGAGCAGGAGGAGGGGAGCGAGGCCGGGGAGGGGGATATATATTTTCTTTATGATCCTCTTCAATCTCACTCGGCTCGCTGCTGTGGCTGTTCTCCTCTCAGGTGCTGCTCTGTAGTGGATGTGCCCAGAAAGCTGATAGTGTGAAGCGGCTGCCGTAGCTGCCCCCACACTCTTTCCCAGTGCCAACCTGGGGGATCTTCAGAAACTACTACATGGATGTGAAAACCCAGCCTGCCTCCCCTACTCTGTCCCCCAAAATGCTGAAATTAAAAGAATGCCTGAATCTCAGCCCTAAATTTTTCAGAGCGAATGCAGCCTGGCACAACCAATTCGGGGCGGAGTGGGGCAAAGAAGAAAAAAGAATAAAGGTAGGCAGGCAAGCCAGGGAGGGAAGTTCTGGAGGAAGTGTCGGGGGACAGACTTTGGTTAGAGATCACCTGAAGAAGAGGGAGAAGAGGTAAGGACTAGGAAGATGTCTGTGTGTGAGAGCTAAATAAGTAGCATGCCGAATATGAGCAAAATAAGAAACTAGTGACTGTCTGTTACTTTGGAGTCAGACACCTTCTGAGAAGTCATGATCAATGCCTTCAAGCAACTTTCCACTAATAGGCCCCTACAAAAATACACACCAACCCACAGAAGGGTAAACCGAGGGATAGAATAGAGATCCTGAGACCAGTGTATGTGTGTGAATCTAGATTTTAAGGGACCAGTGGTAGAGTAAGCAGGCTAGTTTCTGAAGATCTAAGATAGTATGGCAAGCTGGACCCGGCCTTTTTTCCCCAAGGTGATCTTGAGGCTGAGCAAGCAGCTGAGATTTGTAAAGACTAGCTCCCCTGGCAACCCTCAAGGCCAGGGAAGACCCTAAGAACGTTAACTGAAGCAATCTAAATAGGAATTGTTCTCCCCTCTCCCTTCCCTGCCAGCCACATTTAAGGTCCCAGAGGCCAGATGTTATTGTTAGAACCCAAGGTGTCTCTTGGGAAGCAAGAAGAACCTTATCACAGCTGATTTGGGCCTCCCAGAGTTAAATTCAGAGGCTGCAAGGCAACAACTGAGGTCCTTTACCTCTTCCTACATCCATCACAAAGGGGTTTGGGTGGGTGGCCACCAGAGGATCAGAGAGACTTCACAAACCAGAGAAAAAGAGGGCACAATTCCCTGGGGCCCTGGCAACAGCTGGATAGGTCAGTATATCTGGAATAGGGACCAAGGTTGGGCAGTCCAGGCTCCAGGCCAGCTGAAGAACTCCCAAGACAGTTCTAATTCCTTGGCGGGGTCACGCAAAACTGGTAACTGGGAAGCTCTGCAGTACCAAAAGGGGACGCTAGGAAGTGCTCGCCAACAGCCAGGCTCCGAAGAGTCAATAGTCGGCTGACGTGAAGGAGACTGAAGACCGGAAGGCAATCGATCAGAGTCGCCCTGGCAACCGAGCTGAGCCCGAGACAGACAGCACGTCGATAATGAAATCATCGTTAAATGACTTCAAGTCCTAATTAATAATCCGGGCCAACCGAGGCCATGCCTGACCGGGGTCGAGGGGGAGGGGATGTCATTGTTGGAGGAGCATTGGAACCTTTTGGACAATTAATCAATTAATCCACTCACTCAATAATTGGATCTTTTGTCCTCTACTGTGCCCCCTCCACCACCCCATCCACCTCTGACTGTGGGGAGGGTAAGAAGAGAAGTGGGGCTAATCGTTTCCAAGGGCCACAGTGACTCCCTCTCCTTTTTATCCACACATCTGTTTCCTGGACCAACTAACAAAGCCTTCCCCAAGGTTGGACTTTCCTGTGCTCTTCTACAAGACCCACCCAAGGGTAAATATTTCAGGTCCTGGACCCTAGCTGTCCACAGACAGCTCTCCACACCCTCCTACCCCTTAACCCACCTCCTCCCATCTCTACCACCACCACCCCCGCACACAGGCAGACACATCACTGACTCACAGCCCACTCTGACTGAGGAAAGAGCAATGAACAACAATCCCAGCCACACCAGCCCACCACTAGATATGTGACCTTGGGCAGGTTATGCCCTCCCCAAGGCCTCAGTGTCCTTCCTGGTCTCTAGCCTGAGAGGATCTAAAGGATTTCCAAGATTCCTTCCCATCCCCTCATCTTTTATTATAATAATTGGACCTGAATGTCTCCTAGTACTCTCTACTCAGTTTCTTTACCTCGGGAAGGTAAGAGGGGGATTGGAAGGAGTGCCAGGTACTGATTTATCAAGTGCCTCATCCCCAAGAAACTCATTTTGAGACCCTAAGAAAGGGGAGATGTCAGAAGGGTGTATGGAGGGATGCTTCCCCCAGCCCATCCCCCACTGGCCCAGTTATGCTGGCCCTTGCCACCCACCTTGCTTATTGCTCTCCACAACCCCCAGCAGGAAATGAAAAAGGTACAGGAAATTGCACTTTAAATCCCCTAGCTCCTGGCTCCCTCCACCAAGTCAGGGAGCTGGGGAAAGACTAAACTCATGGACCAGGCTTTCTCTGTTTGTAATTACCAAGCCACTTAGAAGGAGAGGGAGCTCCCTGCAAAACAAGCCCCTCCCTCCAAAACAGCTAAGTGGATTATCAAAAACAGTGATGTTGGAGGAGAGCATTTGGGTTTGGTGAGAAGGAACCAGGGGTTTGGGGGGAAAATAAAGAGCCAGTGGGACACGGGAACTAAACAGGTGATAGCCTCCTTTCTGGGAGAGCTGATTTATAGCGCCACCTGTAGCCTGGAGAAATGATGTGTAGCCAAAGGCTGAGATGGGCTGGGAGGATGGAGAGGGAACTCTCCAGAGAAGCCCTGCAAAGATCAGGGAGAAAAACCTACCAGGTCCATCCCACCCCCATGAATACTTAGGAGTTTAATAACGTTCAGAATGTCCAGGTTTTACGTGTAATTAAATCCAGGAGCTAGGTAATTACGTTTCTTCTCCATGTGCTACCCTTTACCTTTCCCCTCTCCCACATACGCACATCTTTTATGAAAGACATTGAACCATATCCTGGACTTCAGAAAATACCTCCACTAAAGAAGTGGGCTTAACTTCAGCAAAAGGAATTTAGAATACACTTTGGAAAGGATTTCCTTAGAGTTAGGGCTGGTAAATGCTAGAACAAATGAGAAGAGAAGCACGCGCGCATGCACACACACACACACACACACACACACACAGAAATAGAAAAGCCCTATTGACTATTTCTTGATTATTTCTTTTCACGTGGGATTGATCTCCACATGATGTCTCCCACATTATGGGGCAAAATACAGTCTCTCTGAACATTAGGAAAATAATTGCCCTCTAACCCTTAGTTCCAGGAGGGAGATGACTATTTCCCTCCCCAGGTCACGGCAAACGTGCTGCAGAAAGATTACACAGCTTGTCAGTAAGAGCGCCACATGCAGACGCCTAGCCTGGAGTCGTATGCCCCAAGCCCTCCCTCTCCTGTTTTATCTCAACCTCTCTGCACTTCTCAGTGTCCATTCTTTGGACTCACTCTGTGAACCAGATCCTGGGGAGGGGGAGAGGGGGGAAAGGGTCCAAAGAGAAAAGACAGAACTCTGCTCTCCACATGTGAGAAGAGATACCCACCAAACAAGAAATCCAGGAAGAGCCAAAAAATGCCTGTAAGTTAAAACATTGTAGCCTAATCCTTCAAGTGCTGAGGGACCTATGGGAGGGAGAGTGGGAATAGAGGTTGAGAGTATAAAGCAAAACTGGAGGGAAGTAAATGCCAGTTTTAGAGGATGGAGGATGGATGCAAAGGGCTTGGGAGGCAGGAGGCCGATGTGCTCAGCAGGTATGGAGAAAATAAGCTGAGAAGATACCACAGATGAGGATGATTTAAAATGCCTAATACACAGAAATTTATAAATCTTTACAACTGTACACAGTTCTTTTGCATAAATCTCACTTTATCCTCAATAACAAGTCACAGAAGCTGGTATTGGTATTGCCGTTTTATAGATAATGAAACTAAGGCACAGAGAGGCTAAGTAACTTGCTTCAGGTCACGGAGCTGATAAGTGGCAGAACAAGGAATCGAATTACTGCATTCTGGTGCTAACTCCTACAGGTTCTGCCCTGGAAAGCAACCAGGCTTGGGGCCTAGTTGTGTGAGGGAGATATCACTCTCCAGAGAGCAAAAGACCTGCCTTCTGGTGCCTTTTTCAGGATGTTCTGCCCAGAACTCTGGCAAGTTAGCCTAGGCCTCATATGTAAAATGGGAAAGTGATATCTTACCCTGTGAAGATAGGCTAAAACAAATAATTTACTGAAAAATTTTGAAGCTTTAAAATGCAATAATTCAACCCGTGAAAGGGGTAAATAAAGGGGAAAGCCAGGATAAAGGTTTCAAAGCCTTCAGTCTTCCCATTACTGGTCCCCATCCCAATCCCTGTCTTCCCCTCTTTACTGACCCCCAGAGGCCTGTTTCTCACATTTCAGTCTGAACAGCTTTCTTCACCCAGCCATGGCTCACTCAGTAGCCCTTGAAGTCCAGGATCATTCATCCTCACACCCTCTGAGGGCACATCAAGGCCAAGGAAGTCAGCCTAGCTTTCCAGCATCTTGCACACCCAGCCCAGGATCACAATAGAACTACAACATGGGACATTTTATATTGCTGTCCCACATCCCCACCACCACTGCCGCCCCATTACACCCCACCCCTGGAGGGCTGGCCCTCTAGGACATCACAGTCCAAGCTCTCTGCCTACTTCCTCCAGGAAACCTGACCTCCCAAACCTCGCCCCTTCCATCCCTCTGCCTCCCCAACACACATTCCTCGATGCATACACATGCACACCTACACATTTCTTCCTCATCTGCCTCCAAGGTTCACATTCCCTACCCCGAGATAACGCAGTTACTGAGAGCTCTCTTAGTTTTACTGCTCCTCCTAACTAAATGAATACCATTCTCCTTGTCTTCCAGGAAGCCTATGGACTTCCTCTGTCTTCCTCTATCTTCCCTCCTTTGATCATTTCCAGTCACCCATCATTAGAGTCATGGTCTTGGTCCAGTTGCTCTTGACCACCTCAACTCACAAACATTTGCTGAAGGAGTGTCCAGTGCTGTGCCTCTGGGTCTTGGATAACAGCCTCATCTTACTATCAGTCTAGGAACTCCCGCAGGGCAGGGCAGGGCAGGGCCTGTGCTCCACCCTCTGGATCTCCCCTCACTCTACCAGTCGAGTGTGTAACTCACTGATTCTATTTTCCAGCAGAGTGGAGGGAACTGAGAAAGAAACCCAAGCAGGGTTAGAATTCTGAGCCCACACTTCGCCCTGTAAGATTTAGTGTCAAGAAGACAGGCAGCTGGGGGGAATTGATCTCCAGTGCAGTACTGCTTTCCTTTAGGAATTCAGGACCCCTTGAGGCGAGGGGGTGAACATAAGCCTCAAGGGGCGGGAATACTGGGGGAGCTGGACTCCCAGACTCACTGCAGCCTCCTAGTGGACACAGTCCCATGACTGCATCTACAGAGGGTGCGGCTGCTGCTGCGGGCCTAATCCAGGCTGGACTTCGGGCATGCTTCCACACTTCCTGGGTGTGAATGTGCTCAGTCCACATGGTTTCCGGTGTTCTGCGGTTCAATTCGATTTCCATCCTCTCTTCTTGTCCACACTCACAGGCATTTCCTGTGCTCAAAGCTTAGAGTATTAGATTGAACCATATGAAATTCCTGATATTCAATTGGTTTTGTCCTATAAAGTTTATAACTTGGTTCTTCTCCCCTCAAAAAAAAAAAAATTTTTAATTCCAAGCTGAGAAGACAGGAGGGCAGACTGTGGAAGGGCGAATAATAATAATATGAGCTAATATATGTTGAGTACATACCACGTGCCAAGTATGTCGTTACATCGGTAATCACGGCGCTAATTCTCACAAGTTCCTTGAAGCACCTACAATTATTTCCCACATTTTACAAGTGAGCCCAGGTTAGAAGCTACATGGTGAGGTACAGGGCCAGTCAGAGAAAGAACCCCGACAGAAGCAGAGCGAGAGGGCGACCGGGGGGCTGCGGCAGCCGCAGGCAGACGGCGGGAGAGCTGAAGGAGAGCGTGGAGGGGGAGGCCCAGGCGCGTGCAGACGGAGCGGAAAGGCCGCCACGCCGAGGAGTCTACGACGCTAAGGGGACCGTGATGACTGCGGCACAGAAAGAAAAGCCAACGTCCAGGCGAAAGTGTGAAAAGCGGGAGGGCGGGAGGAGCGACCCTGTGCAAGAGATATGTAGACTGCGGCAAAACGAGGACGCGAGGGTTTTAGAGGCAGAGCGCGGAGAGGGAGAGGGGGAGTCCGCCGCAGCGCGAGAGGGAGTAAGGGGAGGGGAAAGCGAAGGAGGAAGCGAGAGCGGCCCGAAAAAAAAGAAAGCCAGACGCTCGCCCCGGCCGTCTGGTGTGCGGGGAGACCTTCATCTCAAGGACACTGAGAAAGGCAGATGGATGGTGGAAAACAGGGGAGCGGCGACCCCGGCGAGGCGGGCTCCGGCCCAGCCGCGCCGCCCGCGGTTGCGCTGCCCTCGCCCCGGACGCCCCTGTTCGGCGCCCCGCAGCCCCCGAGCGCGCCCCCGCCCTCCCCGGCCCAGCCCGCGCCCGGCGCCCGCATGAAATTGGCTGCAGCCGTAATGAGTCCGCGCCGCGCGGAGGATGCTGAGGGCCCGCCAGGGAGCCGTGCGCGCCTCGTTTAGCTTGTTTATTGTTCAGGCCTAATTAAAACGTTCCACCGCGCTGCGTTTACATCCGCCCCCTGCTAATGAATTCTCGGCCGCCGGGCGATTTCGGAAACTGCCGCGGGCCGGAAGGGGGGCGGGAGGTGGCGGGACTAGGGAAGGAGTGAAGGAGGGGGCATCCCCCACCCCGACACACACACACACACACGCACACACACACACACGCACGCACGCGCGCGCGCAGACCCGTACACGGGCCGAGGAGCAATTAGACATCCGGCGATTGGCGCCGAGGTCCGAATGGTGACCCGCAGCCCCATCGCCCCAAAACATGGCAGGCGTTTGGAGGTGATAGAAGGCAGGGCCGCAGGGCTCTTAAGGGGGCGCGGAGAGAAGGTCATGAGCGAGGATACGTGTCCTGTGCCTACTAGGCCTGTGTGTTCCTGAGAGCGTATGTGCATGTGAGTGCACCTGCTCCTGGGACCGCGTCCCCAAAGCGGCCCGTGTGCGCAGGACTCTGTCTGTCTGTTGGTGGGTCCCTCTGGCTGCTCATGCCTCTTTCTCCCCCGCAGGGGGAGTCTGCGTGTGACTTACAGTGTTCTGGTCTCTCTGGGCGCAGCAGTTTGCCGTTTTGCTGTTTGCCTTCTTGTCACAACCTCAGCGAGGGCAGATGGAGCTAGTGGAGGGGGAGAGACAGACGGTGATGCTTGGGCAGCCAGGACTCCCCGCTGGCCCCATTCTTCCTTCATACACGCGCACACACATATACACAACACACATGCATGCACACACACTCTGCCCTCCACCGCATGTAGCCAGATAGACAAAAAGCAATGGAGATAACATTCACACATGACCACATAGAAACATAAATGAACAAATGCACTTATAGTGACATGCCGGTCACATACACACATGGAAAGACAAGAGCCTGGAACGCAAAGCCAAGTGGCACAAAGCCACCTGGATGTACATGCTTCTCCTCACCCACACATACACGGAAGTCATGCAAACTTGCATACACACTTCTCCAGACAATTGTGCATGCATGCATGCATCACTGCCTGACACTTGTCAGTGTACCCTCCAGCAGGCCCCAATTCCTCTGGTAGCAAATTCAAATCGCCCAGCGCGGCCTTCAAAATTTGTCCTCCATTCTGCTTCATGATGGTTCCCCAACCAGCTCTTCATTCCAGGCCAGCAAAGCTGGCTGGATTGTGGTTTGTTCATCCTGCCTCAGAGCTGTCAGAGAGATACTTTTCCTCTTCTCTGACTCTGTTCCATGCTGTGTTGCATTTCTCCTTGCATACCCTACTTATAACTCCCCTCCTCCAGGCAGCCTTCCCTGATGAACTAACTGGCTCTGATTCCGAGTTTGCCCAAGTCATTTGCACTTGTTGATCTGTGTTGTGGTGAGCTGTCACCAGGTTACTTTGCATGTTATCTTGGTGGGGAGGAGGACTGTAAACTCCCCAAGGGCAAGACCACTTAGTCAAGTATTTCTGTCAAATGCCAGGCCTCACCCCTTGAGGCAAGGCTGTGAATGCTCATGGGAGCACTACTACCTGGTTTTAACAGGTGGAAAAATGAAACAAGGCCTCAAGCAGTCACTAGAAAGTTCTCCTGTTACATCCTGGAAATATCTCATTCAAAATAACCTTTCAGAGCCACTTTGGATGGGGTACACCTTCCACAGTGTCCTCCCATATTCACATTGTTCCTAACTGGAAACATTGCTTCTGAGCTGAGTCTTCACCTTATTCTCCAGGAGAAAATTTGGCTGTTTTCAAAAATTAGATCCACCCTAAAGGATAAAAATGTGCCTCTGGTGATGATGCTCAGAGCTGTGCTACGGTCTCTAAAGGCAATCCCCAGAGAGGAATGCCAGGAATGACCCTGGCTATACCAGCGTCACCCAACAGTGCTACTTTGAAGAAGATGGCATGCATTGGAATAGGTTCTTTGTATTTAAAAAAAAAAAAAGCAAGACTGCCCTAAAAATTCATTTGTTGACTGCCTCCCCAACTCACCACAGGGTTGTTTCCTCCCAGCCCAACCTCTTGGGAGATAAGTGCCCTGCCTGCCCCCCCACCTATACCTTCCCCTTAGTCTTAACAACCAGCTTTCTCTCTATGTCCCTCTCTCTCTCCTGCAGATAGAGGCTCCCACCCTCTCCCTGTCTTTCATTTGCAAATAAGTCTCCATCATATTTGTTTTTCCACCTGTCTTTGTCTTCTGTTGATTTCTCTTCTCCCTTTTTCAATATCACTTTCTCTCACTCCGATTTTAGTTGGGGCTCTGCCATTTCTTTTCCCATCTCAGTCTTTCTCTAATTTCCATCTTTTTTCTGTTCTCTCTCCCGCCCTCCACCTCCATTGCTCAGAGCAGTCACTGCATGGGGAGTGTGCGTAGAAGTCTAGTTCAGCACCAGATGACTGACATTTTGGATGGAGCTTGGAATTGCTGTGTTCCTGCTCCCCCTACACACACACACACACACACACACACACACACACACACACACATTTATGAGCCTCTCCTCCTACCCAAGTCCCAGCTCCTGAGAGGCCAGCAGAGCCCTTGACCCAGAGCCTTCATCCCACCCTCTACAACCTCTACCTGGCCCTTCTCACTGCCTCCTCCTACCCTCCAATCCTCTGGTTTCCATTTCCTCTCTTCCATTCTCTATCTCCCTCTCCCTCTGTCTCTGCACATTTGTCTCAGTATGTTCTCAGCCCTGGTCCCGGGTTGCTCTGCCTTTGGTTCTGGGTTCAGGGCTTTTGGTTTCTTCCTGAGCCTGGTTCCAACTCACATCTGAGTCTGTGTCTGTCTCTGCTATTTCTAGCCTCTGGCTCTGTCTTTGTGTCTGTCTTCAATCTTTCTCTCTGCTCTCCAGATGCTCCTCTCTCTTTCCTCTCTCCTGTTTCTGGGTCTGTCTCTCTTCTGTCTCTCCCATTCCACTCTGTGAATGTCTCTGTTCACTCTGTGTCTCAGTCTCTTTTCATCTCCAGGGTGCTGTGCCTCACTCTGCATTATTGGTCCCGCTTTGTCAGTCTTGGCTTGAATTTACTGGGTATTTCTGGCCCTGTCTCTGTGTCTGTCTCCCCCCTTCACTGCCTCTTTGCACTGCCCTGCAGTTATGAGGGGTGGGCTGGCGCGGCGGGCTTCCAACGGGGACTGGGCGGGTGGCCCTTTGTGTGGAAGATTGACGGCCATACGGCGGCGCAGCCTCCGCAGCGCTGATTAGGATGCAGCGCGGGGTCCGACTGCAGCATTCTCCTCACCGAACATTCTCCATGACTCCAAATGCTGGTCCCCTCCCTGCCTGCTACCAGTCTCAGGGTCGTGTGCTTTACCTCTCCCCCAGCCCCAGTTTCTCCACTGGGAGCCACTAGATATTCTGGGAGGGCAGTCGAGGGCCCCCTCTCTTACCCAGGTATCCATGTCTTGTGCATTGTAAGAAAAAATGAATGAGGAGAGGTGGGAGGCTGACTGGCAGTGCTTTGCTGGTGGCAGGAGAGTGGGAGGCATGTGAAGAACAGAAATGTCCCTGGGAGCTTTGTCCCAGCATCCCTGATGAAGAATTGCCAAGCAGTTCCTTGCACCCCTCAGACAGGCACATGAGGAGCAACAAGTCCAGGGAGGAGAAGCGGCAGGTTTTAAAACACAGAAAGGGGAACAGAAATATGCATGCCCCTCTATTCCCCTCATAGCACCTATAACCCTTCCTTGTACATAGGAAGCTCTCAATTAAATTATTGGCTCGTATTTCACCATTTCTCCAATAATTAGTGCCTAAGTCAGTGGAACTCATTTCTTTTAAATATGCCTCCCCATTCCCCCCACTTATCCACCCGCAGCAATCCAGTATCTGCCCTCTGAACAGTTTCCCTTCCAAGCCTTCCAAGCAAGCACCCCGGTGATTAATATATTCCAGCTCCAAATCCCAGTCATTCCAACCACTCCACCTCCATCACCTATCTACCTGGTGACCCTCCCTCCCTTGCCCACCCCAATGCAGCCTGGCTACCTGGGTTCCTCCCCAAAGACAGTTACTAAAAAGCACTGAGAACTAGAAGGGGAGGGCCAAGGGCAGCATGGTGGGTGGGAGGGGATTCCAGAGCTAGCAAATAAAGAGTCTTGTCAGCATCTGTCATACATGCCATCTCCCTCCATCATCCCTGTCTCTTGCCACCTGGCTTCTGCCAATCCATCTCCCGGCTGACGCTGACGGACTGAGCTCAGGTGCAAATTCACGGAAGTCGTGTAATACCTGGTCTGCTTCAGACCCATTTTCTCCAGGAGTGTCACTAGACCCTGACGTCTTTCTTTGAAACTCCGGGCGACCCTAGGAAGCTGGGGCTGTAGGTGGAACCCAAGGAGGAAGAAAAATTGCCCTCTCTGCTCAATATCTTAGTCTCAGCCCTTTGTCTCCACCGCACATCCCCAAAAGTAGAACTCAAAACTTCAGGCAATAGTATGGAGGATTAAATCTCAGGAAGACCATCCTAGCCTTAAAGAGGTTGTGAATGCCTCCAGAAACTAGAGAATTGTTGGAGAAAAAAAGATGCGGTTTGAAAGATCACTTCTTGTAATATACCAAATTTCCACCAGGGGGCGAAGGACGCAGACTTAGGTGGAACCTTCTCTGCAGCGACCTGCGAAGGACTCGGCGGCCACAGGAGGGCGGCAGAGAACAGTGCTCCCTGCAGAACCCAGACCTCGGCCCTAGGTACTGTCAAAGATGGGGCTGTGCTGCACAGGCTTGGGGAGTGTTGTTTCAGCAAGAAACCGTGAATTTCTGAATTCAATAAATGCTCTTGCAGCCCTCTCCATTTGGGCATCCCTTCTCAGGCTCTTAGGACCCTGAAATACCGTCATCCACCCCGGCCTCCTTCCATTCTGGTCCCTCAGCTCTGGGGCTGCTGGCACAGAAAGGCCCTGTGGCTTTTCCTTCACAGTTGTACAGCAAATGACACTCAAGCTCATAGAAAGAGGTGACGTTTCATAGCGTCCTAGCTGATAACTGGAGCCAGAACTAGAACCCAAGTTTTCTCCATTCTCAGTACAGGCTTCTTCCCATTGTCCTGGCTGATGTTCCTGAAAGAAAAGCATACTTTACAAGCCCCAATGGAAAACCAGCTCACAATCCTTGGTTTAAAAAATCAATGCCGAGTCTATGGCCATGCCACCCTGAACAAGCCCGAGCCCGTCTGATCTTGGAAGCTAAGCAGGGTCCGGCCTGGTTAATACTTGGATGGGAGACCACCTAGGAAGACCAGATGTTGTAGGTGCTGCAGGTGTAAAAAATTAAAAAGATAAGGGATTGTAAGCTGACAAGGTCCTTGCAATCTGTGAGGTCAACCAAAGGGTGCCTTACCATAAATAAATAAATAAATAAATAAATAAATAAAATCAATGTCAAAGCTATACCTTTCCCCATGTTTACATATATAACTGGTGCATATAAAACTGTTGACCACAGAGCAGAGAGATGACCTCCTCTTTTTAAGCACATACACCTGTCTACCCCTCAGAGTCCCACAGCCCCTGTCCCTCTCTTCTTCCTGAACTGCAAGAGGAATGTCTCTTCATTTATAATTTGCATTTTCACTGTATTTTCAGAGGCTCCTCAAAGCTACAAACAAACACTTTCTCAACTTTAACCTTGGTCCCTCCTACCACAGCACAGCGCTTTACAAATGGAGGAGAAGGGCTGCCCAGGGATCCTCTCTCCCAGGCCCTTCACTGCTCCTTGCCTCTCCCCATCCCTCTGCTGACCCATCTATTTCTCCTCCAGATCCTTCTTGCCACTATTGGCCCTCCATGACCCAAGTCTTCTGTCTAGCCCTCACTTCTCCCTCTCTCCTTGGAGATAAAGAGCTAACAGAGGGTGAGAGTAACTGAGGAGGGATGAAGCCAATTGTAGGGGGATGTGTGTGTAAATTCGTAGGCTGATAGGCTGTGTACACATACATGTGTGCCACACACCACCCCTTCTAAATAGCCCCCACACACACATGATTCCATACCATCCATGCCCCCATCCAGGACTCTTTCTTTATAAAACAGGAGGAAAAAATATCATCTCAACCTCTCAAAAACCTTATTCCAATTTTCATCCTCTTGGGGAAAACTGAAAAGACAAGACACCCCTCCCCTTTTTTTTTCCTTTCCCCATCTGCCTCCTGTCCACTCTGGCTTTTGAGATTTCTCCCTAGATCTTTGGGTACAGCCCCCGACACACACACCTTCCCCAGTATCAAGGAAGCACCAGATGCAGCCTCCTCCCTGCAAAGGACTGAGACAAATGCCAATCACACTGGTGCCTCTCACGGTGCCCATTCTCCTATGAATTCCCAAGGTCAAAACCATTCTGATGTTATTAAAAACATAAATGTTGCATACCAGGCAGCGGGGGGAAAAATTATAAGGCAGCCAGACGAGAGGGAGACGGAGGGACCGGTAATTGTCTTCGTCTTCCCAGAGTCAAGCTCCATGGGGCTGGAGCTGCACACAGAACATTGCTTTTTAATTTAACTCAGTAAGGTCAGTGGCAGCAAATGAGGCAGGGGAGGAATGGTACCTCTGAGGGAGGGCGCCGGGGCACAGCCCCCACCCTGAGCCTGCAGAGCCGGGCTTCTGGCCAAGATCTCCAGGCAGTGCCTGGGGAAGCAGAGGGAAAATGGCAGGGGAGATTCGATGACTCTCAGCCCTCCAAGGAAGGGGACTGGACTCAGGGGGGTGGAGAAGGAGATATCATTGGGAGGGCTTCTGAAGAACTGTTATTTGGGTGCGGAGAAAGGAAAAGTCTTTGAAAGGACTCTAGGTGAGACCAGAGGACTCAAGTTGATGGAGACAAATACCCCCCTTTATTCTCTCCCTACAGACCCACTGTACAGAAGAAAATAACAAGGGCCACGATTGGAATTTAGGGGTTCATCCTGCCCCCCAACACCCATGAATCCTGAATCTCAAGCAAGAGAGTTCTCCAGTAAAATGTACCACTCTAGTCCTTCCCCTTCATCTCCAAGGATCCAATGGGGCAGCTGAGAGGAGGAAGGAAGGAGAAACTGAGGTAGAACTGCCCTCCCTCAGAACCTTCCTTTATAGGTTCCTTCCACAGGCCACCTTTCCTTCTGCAGCTCTGCTAGCCATATGGTGGTTCTGTCCATTTCCAGCGCTATAGGAAGGGCTTGAGTTAGACCACAAAAGGGACTTTTCAGATTGGCATCTTAGTCATAGGAACAACACAGGCTGGGGTAGGAAAGGCTAAGGCCCCTGGGCTTTTCTGAATAGGCCCAGTGAGTTGAGCATAAGATCAGGGAACCTAGAGAAGGTGGGGCAAGTCACTAGGTATGGGAGTGGGGACTTTTAAAAAGCTGTGAAACCGTCAGAAACGGTGGCATTAAATATACTTGGATTTAATGGGAAGTTCTTCTGCAGGTCAGACCTCAACTCCCGCTTTAGTTTCAGGCTGTTTCCCTTTTAGGACTCTTTTGGGAAGAGACAATTAGGATAGTAGGTTTCAGACTTTAGGATGGAGTTTCAATTTTCTCTCTCCATCTAGAAATGTCTTGCTACTTGGCTTTCCTTCCAGGTTTCTACTCCCCTGTAATTTAGAAATACAAAGACTCCCTGAAGAAACTTCCAATGTCAATTAGGAATTCCGAGGCCCACTACCCTCATAATGCACACTCCTGCAGGCATCCTCTTCCCCCTTTCCAGACAGAGGTCCTGCTCTCAGCTCTGGGACCCCAACCCTGCAGTTCTCAGTATCTGCCACAAGGTGGCGGCCAATGCCTCGAATGGTCCCGCGCTAGACCCTGTGCCTCACTGGAGTCAGGACCCTCTCCTCCATCCAAATCTCCACTCATCCCACCCCCACCTCTCCAGGCAGAAATCAACCCTTAGGGTCTCAGAAAAAGAAGGGCTTTCTGAAAAATACTCAAGCTTCGGGGATAGGTGGTCTGGGTGAGGATTGGGATGAGCGAAGGAAAGGGAAGGTGGAAAAGAAGTCTAAGAGAGAAAATAAGTCTGAAGAGACCCAATGGGAGCAGATGGTCAGGTGCAGTATGAAGGCCAAGCTGAGAAATCATAATGGGGCCATCCGCCACTCCCTACATCAGGCCCAGGATCCCAGGGGTTCCAGGGCTGCAAACTAGAGGGGCCTCTTAACTGGGCCAGAGGCAACCAGGAGGAGGAGGGCCAGGAGCTGGTAGAAGGCCTAACCCAAAATAAACACCAGGATACAGACAGGGAAAGGCCCACACTGCCGTCTCCCTCCTCAGCATGACACCCAGTTGGACTCCATTATCTCTGCCATTCCCAGAACACAGAAAACAGGTTTTCTCCACTACAGTCTTGACCTACCTGGCACATTGAGAGGGTTCTGGGAGGAAGGAGAAAATACAGGTCTGCTCATAGAGAGGTGCCAGTTCATGTGGTTGAGGGTATGGGGAGGGGTGAACAGGGACAAGGCACAGAGCCAGGAAAGAGAAGAGAGAAGAACAAGGAGAGGCCTGCAGGGACCATAGCAATGACTTAGAAATAGGAAGTTTAGGATCCAGAACCAGGAGGATTAATCAAGGAAGACTTCGCAGAGGAGGAGAGTATGGGGAGATATTGCAAAGGTCTGAGAGGCTAGCCTGCAGGAAGAAGAGAAAAGATGGTCCAGGCTGAAGACAGACTGTGAGACAAGGAGGGAGGGAGGAAGGACTGAATACTGGAATGGCTGCCCGGGTGGACCTAAGAGACCAGATGAAGGTTCCTGTTGAAGGAGAATGGGAAGTTGAAGGAAAAAGTATCAGTGAATGAGAGATCTTAAAGCCCAGCTGGAAGTTACTACAGGCTTAAGGAAGAGGAAGGGACAGCACCCCAGTCTAGCTGAAGTCATCCTCCCTCTCTCCCCACCACCATAAAGCCAAGAGGATAGGAACATAGTCTAGGGTCCTCTAAATGGGGCACAAGAAAGACCCCTAGACCAGGAGTCAGGGGCCTGGGTTTCCCAGAAGTGGCCACCGTGTAGCAGGGGACATTAAGTGAGACTTTCCCTCTCTGAGGCCTCCGGCTCCTGTCTATAAAGTAAGAGGGTTGGAATTGATGGTCTCTGAACTCCCTTCTCTGAAATCATCCTGTTGATCATTGCCTCCTTTCCAAGAATGGTCCAGCTCATCTGTGATCCAACAGGCTTTAGCCCCACATTCTCTCATTTTTCTATACTCCAGACCATTCCCCTATTCAGAAGAAATTATTTCTATGTGTGTGTTGGGGGAGGGACTAGATTCCAATTTCACAAACTCAGCCTGGGCTTATGTGCACAAGGTACAAGAGGATTCGAGGTTAAACTCTGGAAGAACTTTCCAGCACAAGGGGTCTGAAAACCTCAGGTTGTGTGAAGTTTAATAAGAATGCATACATGGCCTTGCCAGAGGCCTCCAAGAGACAAGGACATTGGTTTGCACCTGTCTGGGTAGTACTGACTAGAAAGAGAAATTTTCACTGTGATTATGGTTCCCGCAGAGTCAGATGTTGCACACCAAGACTGTTAGGGACTCTACTACCCTAGGGCAGAATAGGTTGAGCCTAGAGGAAGGAATTGCAGCCTGGTTAGAAGATCATTCCCTAAACCTGGAGAGAGAGGAGAAGAGAGTAGGCCCCACCCCTCCACTGTTCAGGCACCTTCCCACCCTGGCCCCACCTCTTCATCACTCTCCCCGATCAGAGCAGGGCCTATGAGCACTCCCAATGCAAGCCCTGAATGAAGGTTTCAGGACCCAGTTTCCACCCAGCCTCAGACCTGGGACCCTGACACCATTCCCCTGTGCCTGGAAGGCCAGAGGCACCCACTACTCAGGCTGAGCAATCTCCCACACCCCAAGTAGATACAGCCTTCCTCTTTTGGCCTCCCACCTCAGCCCCACCACAAACCACAGCCCAAAACGTGCCAGAGATTTGGGCAAATCAAATCAAAAACATCTTTGGCTATGAGTCTTCAGGCTCCCCTGGGACACCACACATGTACATGTACACATATGCACACATTCACCTGCACACATGCAGATACACACACATATGAACACACCTACACATCACAAACATTTTCACACGTGTGCAATACAAAGACATATACTCATAAACACATACATTCGCAGACAGGCATATACAAATTTACACAAACTCATACGCTCGCCAAGCACACTTATACACAATACATCTCTATTCCTTTCTTTTGACTAAGGAGGAAGAGCCCAGTCCTCAAGATTCCAGAGGTCTAGAATGTCCAGGGGGAGACATGGAAACCACAGGAAACCTCTTTCCAGTTTCCCGACCCAAAGTGGAAATCTTTTGCTATATTCCCCTTCCTGCCACCAGGGTCTCTAGGTTTCTGGCCCACACCGTGGATGTGGAATCTGCAAAGACAACACAACAAACATTTTTGAGCACCTATCAGCCAACACCCCCCACCTGCACCCCTCTTCTATGCCTGAAGCTGAGGCAGACATATAAGAGTAAGACCCTCTGCTCAGCGACGTGGTGGAAAAAGCAAGAGCTCAGGAGTTTAGGACCTGAGTTCAAATCCTGCCTGTGCCTCTTAATAAGCTGTGTAACCTTGGGCACCTTACATAACCTCTCTGAGCCTCAGTTTCATCACCTGTAAGGTGAGGTTAATAAAATCTACCCAATAATTCTGTGAGGATTAAAATACAGGGAAAACCTCCATGGGCAATGTATCCACACAGAAAAAGCCACTCCCTTTCCTTCTCCAGCCCCTGAGGCGAGCGTCTCCCCAACACCCTCCCAGTCCTGCAGTCGCTGAAACAGAAACCCAGTCTCCTTCAGCCTCAGATCCGCAGGTGCGCACACCCGGGGAAACTTGATCTCCGACTTGGCCGGCTCCATCCGACTCCCGCTCCCACCCCGGCCCCCTCCCCTCCTGGTCCATCATGCCTCTCGCCTGCCGGTTTGCAGGTCGCGTTTTCCGTAATAACCTTTAATGCGGCTGGCCACGGCCCAAATGTTCGCGATGGAGCGCTGGGCCCCGCGCATCAGATGGACGATGAAGTGTTAATCATCCCCCAGGGAGCCGTCCCGCGGAAAGTCGTCATTAATTTCTCTGAATTACACCAATTCCGAGACATTCTTTATGGACAGACAGTGCGGGAGACAGTTATATGACAGGACTTGCTGTGCTAAGCAGATGTGGGAGAGATTGCGTCGCCCCATGAATACTAAACAATCGCTCGGAAGAAACCCCACAAGCTTCTGCGCTCAGAGGTGGGAAGCGGCCCAGGCTGCCCCCACCCTAGCGGGCACACCCTGCAAATGCCTGGAGCTGGCGGGGCAGGGGCAGAGATTGTACCCACCTCCATCCCTGCCGCTTAGGTGGCCTCCTCAGCTCCCTTTCAGAGTCAAGCCTCAGCCTCAGAGTGGGAAGTGGCTCTGGGGGTCTTACTCTCATCTTTCTGGGACCCTTCAAGGACCCACAAATACTCTTGCTTTCCTTGATACAGTCTCTGGTCCCTACATTCCTTCCGGGACCTGACCTGCTTCTGAACTGCTGTCCGTCACCCCTCTCTCCCGCTCTGATCCTCCTCCAGCTCTCCCTTCAGACAATTCACTATCCTCACCATCTCTGAGTTTCCACCCGGCATTGCCACACCCTGTTTCTTCCACCTCCCCACCTGGCCCATCTATCACTCCATCCTCCTCCACGGGCTCCATCTCTCCACCTCCCCAACCTACCCCACCCCATTTCTCTGACCCCCCTCATTCTCCCTCCTCTGATTCTGCTCCCCTCCAGCCTGGCCACCTCCTTCTCTTGCTCACCTCCCCAGACAAGCCCGCCTCCAAGCAGGTTCCACTTGCCCATTACCTCCATCTCTCCAACCTGCTGCATCCTACCATTTTGCCCCATTTCAAGGCTTCCTTCTACAACTGCTTTCACCCCTCTCCCAACCCTTCAGAACCTAGCGGGGAAGGAGGGGTTCAGAACAGAACGAAAGGAAGGAGGCTTGCCCTTTCTCTCTCTCTTCATGCCCTCTGCCTGCCCTCCTCTCTCATTTCCTTCTGGCAGACTGGACAGGTGTTAAGGAAAGCTTGAGTCATCTGCCCACAAGCAAAGTGGTGGGTGGGAGTCGGGGTGAGGAAGAGGGTGACCTGGAGAAAACCTGCTAGGCAATTCGGTCACACCTGATGGAAGCCCCACCACCCGTGCCAAGATCAAGCTCACACCAAGCCCCAGCCCCAGTCCTAAGACCCTGGGCAGTGCTGGGACCTCAGGAGGGCCTGGTTTCTTGGTCACCCCAAAGCCACTCCCCCTTAGAAGAGGACAGAGGCTAATGGTGACTGTTCCCCACCTGGTCGTCCAATCACCTCTGCCCCCACCTAGAGGGAAGACTCCCCCAGAGCTCTTAGTGTGGGTTTGGGGAAGAGAAAGGAAAGTGCGCAGTCTCTGCGTCTTTTCTCCTCGCAGATAATTTATGTTTGAGAGCTGAGCAGATGGCGGGTAATTTAGCAATTACCGTGTGCGGGAATGGGACTCACGCCTCCACAAGGAAGCCAAAGATTCACCACCACAGTCTCACTTTTTCTGCCTGTTTTCTCTATTCTGTCTTCCTTGCCTCCTGCCACACCTTTCTGAATCCCAACACCCAAGGGGAGAGACTCTCCTGTGGGTCCCTTTTCATCCGCATTCCTTCCTTATATCGAGCGTAGAATTTCTGCCTCATAAACAAGGAGAGCTGTCTGCCTGCTGGAAGTTCTTCTTCTCCTCTCACCTTAATCTTCCTTGCTGCTATAAGTAATCATTCTGTCCTGGGAGATAGTGCGGCTCTCTCCCAACCTTCTCCTCTTCCTCTACCTCTTTAGTTTTTCCACGATATTTCTCCCAAACATCTAGGTTTCAGAAGAGGCTTCTGGGCTCCAAGATCAGCCCAAGAACTGAGGGGTCTGGGTATCTGTTTGGGTGGCAAGGGGAAGGCAGTGCTTATTAAGGTGAGAATGGTCAGAGAGCACTTTGAGCTCTGTGTGCACAATGAGTGTGTAATAACTGCGAAATAGCTGATTGAGAAGCTGATTTAGTGAGATGAGGAAGGGTAGAGGGGACAGGAATGAGGCCGGAATGCCTCCTCCCCATGCCACTCCCTTCTTCTCTGGGCTACCTAAAGAGAGAATGTTATAAGACAGGCCCTGAGCCTGAAGACCTCCTTAAAAGACCATCCACCTCCACCCAGCCCAGCCTAAGCCACCCACCACCAAGAGCCCAGGCCACTGTACCCCACACACACCCTCTCTTCAGCTAGGGCTCCCAGATCTCTGACCCCAACCCTGCACATCAGCCTAAATGCTTCCATTCTGGCAGAACCTTAGGTGACCTCTGGGCTCTGAAGAGATGGGCTCTCAGGCTGAGACACCCCACCCCACCCCACCCCGACCTCCTCCATCTCCTCCTCATTCCTCAACACCAGAGGAGCCCTAATTAATTAGCATGTGCAACCAGCCATGGGCACGATCTCATTACTCACTACAGGGACCCGCTGTTAACACACCACACCCCTGGGACGCGGGCACACACCAATTACACAGCCAACAGCTCAGCTAATCACGGCTCCTAGTGACATTGTGGCTCACAGAGGAATCCCCATTTCCCCTCTTCCTACGTTATCTTCCCCCTGACATACACATGCTCCTGCCTCATAGTACAGGAGGCTGGAAGGAGGTAAAGACTGGTTGGGGAAAAGTTGAAATTTGCTGGGAAACAGGAGACCAGTCATGGAGTAACTGAGGGGAAAGTGGGAATGAAAAGTTAGAAGGAAAAGAGAATTTTTCTACTAATCACATTGGGCTATAAACAGCCACTCTGAAATTAGTAACTGCAGCAAGAGCGAGTGCTGGTTAGACTACAAGAAGGACTTCCAGAGGAGGTGCTAGGGTAGGATCGGGCCTGGGAAAGAGCAACCTTCCTCCTTATAAGCAGGAGGCAAGAGAAGATGGCCATTGAGATGGAGGAGGAAGTGAGAGAGGGGCAGTTCCAGGAACACAGGTATCTGGTTCCAACCCATCCCCCAGCTACAGTTCAAGGGTACAGAGAGGAAGCAGCCTCCCTGCAGATACAGAGAGAGGCTCCCACCCGCCCCCACATCCCATTGACTTTGCCATTCCGCTGTCAATCCACAGCTTCTTCGAGATTTAACATATTGACTCTCCGAGCTGCAGAAAATTGAATTTTCTTCATTACGACTGTCTCCCGACAAAAGCAGCTCATAAATTCTCCATCTTTTTCAGGCTTCCCGCCCCCTCATCACCTAACTTCTCTCCAGGGGATTCACATATTTAAGCATGCAATTCACATGGGTGTAAAGGTAAGGCATGACTAGCACTCCTCACAGGACATAGCACTCATCAGCACCATCCCCCACTGCCCAAGCATAGATACAGTTGACACCCAGACCAGGCCACTGCTCTCAGGAATGAGGGCATATGTCTTCCACAACCCATGTCCTTGTATGTGGTATTCGTGTGCTCCATATAGCAGATACAGTTGGTCCATACCGACGGACCGAAAGGTCCCATGCCTCAGCCATGTTTGTACTTCTCCTCTACCCTAACAGCACTCTCATAGATGTCATTCCCACACAAGACAGAGTCATATATCCTGACATGCAATACTCACTTCAAGTCCACCTCACCACTGCCTCGGCATAACTAGAGACCCCTTCCCACAGTATCAGAGCCCTGTGCACACTCCCACCTGGGGGTATACCCACAAGCAGGAAACACGCACAAGTCCACATGCTTTGCATAGAAACAGAAGGAAAGGAAGAAACATTCCCTAGGACCTAGTAGAGTGTCCTCCTTTACACTATAGCAGCTACTGCTGTCTCCTCCCAATACTGCCGCCAGCCCATACACACACTAAGGTGGTCCTCCTCGGTGGACTACAGCCTAGCACCTCAGCGGTCCTCCCCAAGGCACAGATGTCCCTTCCACCATCAAGGGGTGTATGTTGGCATTGGTTCCCCACCCTGATTGTGCTCTCTCCATCTGACTCTCCTCTACTTCATCCCAGGAACAGAATTAGGGGAGAGCAGGGCCTCATAGAAGTTCCTCCTGATATCTGTGCCAGCCTGGCAGCTGAGGCTATAATGGATGGGCAAGAGGCCAGGCTGATGGTCAGCACCATGTGGCTTGTACCCAGGGCCAGATTGGGGCGGGAAGTAGTGGGCTAGGTGCCCAGGCACTCCACCCTCCAAAATGCCACACAATCTGTGAGTGGAAAGAGATAGAAAGAGGGATTCAGATAGATACAGACAAGGACACCTCCTGAGACCAAACTAAGCCAATATCTGCCCCCATCCTTTCCTGTCAATAGCCGCTCCCTCCCCCACAACTCTGACACAGGGAAGTCACCCTGAACTAACACAAGGGAGGCCAACCTGTTATTCGTTTTCAAGTGTGACCAGCCCAACCTTACACAACAGGAATTAAAGGTTTGGGGGTGCAACCAGAAAAGAGGAGAAGAATGATTCCTCACTTAGGAGAGGGGCTGATATTTGAGGGGTCTCCAAGCATTTTTATGTATGTTAATTAATGTGCAAATCTTATGCACAATACAAACGAACATCTATCGTCTTTTCAATCCCAACCCTGCTCCTAATGGCATTACACACACACACACACACACACACACACACACACACACACACACAATTTTACCTGTGATTGGCTCCTCTGTTTCTCCCAGCACCTGAATTTCTGGAGCACTCCCCATCTTCTCCTTTAAGAACAAGTTCGGAGCCACAGAAAAATGGCCAAGAAGGTTGAGCTCCACAGTACACGAAATGGCTTTCTGGAGACTGAGAAGTACTTCAAACTCTCTACATCCAAAAATAGAAAAATGTCTCCCACCTGAACCCTACCCCAAACCTGCTTCTTCTGCTAAGGTTCCCATCTCAGGGAGGTTGACAACTATCCACCAAGCAAGGAACCTGAGATCAGCCATGACTCTTCTTTCTCCCTGGGTTAGGGTTGGCACAAAGTAGTCAGCTGCATTCATTAAGTGACTTAATGGACAAATTTTTTAAAAAAGCTAAAAGTTTGACTTTTTTAGGGTCACACATCCACAGGCATCAAAATGACTTCAAAAATCAAAATGTCCTGCTCCCCTATCCCTCATCCCCCCCAAATACCCTGCACATGCCACCTCCTAAATATCTCTTGAGTCTACCCACTTCACTCCATTTTCTCTAGCAGATGAGTCAGTTCTCTGCAAGATGACTGAGCTGACTTATTATTGCTTTCCCAGGCTCTAGGTTTAACCCTCTCTATTCCCACAGCACTGGGGAGGCCTGGAAGCAGAGAGGACATGCCCGCCCACACAGTTTCCCAGAAAGAAGTATTTTGAAACTACTAGAAAGGTTATAGAACTGTCAAGTACATCAAATCAACTACTAAAATTGTGACTACAACACAACTCTGTTTATTTTGTGACAGTATAAAAATTTTCAAACTTTTTGATACAGTCTAAAAATAAGCTATAGGAATAACACTCTTGAGGGGAAAAGACCACTTCCATCACCAATAAGTCTGTGGCCTGATGACCTACCAACATTTTGGTTGCCTGGGCTCCAATCTGTTCTTTAGCCAGGAGATCTTTGACACGGAGTGGTTCACAGAGTTGGTGCTCTGTGAATTCCACGGAATTCATGAGAGACAAATAGAAGTATGAACGTGCAGGCAGATTAGAATCATTCTCTCCAGAGGCATCTTTTCTCCCAGGACAACTCTGTTAACTCTAGAACACTGACTCAACCCCACATTGATAGAAAGTGGCATGGGCACATAGCTAAACTCATCTCCAGCCCCTTTGCAGCAAGTCAAGGTCATGTAACTGGTTACCACCAATGGAATATAAACAGAAGTAATGTCTTACTTCCTGGCTGAGCAAGTAGAGTTGTTGTGTCTTCTCCACATGCTTGCTCTCCCCCTCTCTTGGTAGCCTGAAGCCACATATTTAAGGTGGCAGATTCACAGCATGAACAGATCTGGATTCCTGATTTACCTGATCACAAATATCCACACTGGACTATGTAACACATAAATCTTTATCATGTTGAGACACTGAGATCTGGGGTTTGTCTGTTGTAGCTGTTATATCTACCGTAATATACGAATCAAGATAGTAAAATCAAAATTGCAAGAAATCAGGCTTGAGGCACTGTAGAATCTGTGCTGTGATGGATATAGAGGGCAGAGAGAAGCACTTGGGAGTCAGAAATTCTTGATTTGAATCCCATACTTGCTGTGTGACTTTGGTCAAGTTATTTAATATTTCATAGCCTTGGTTTCTTCACTGATAAAAATTGCATAATAATAATATGATCCACTTCACAGTATTGGTTGTGAGGATCAAGTGAGTCCAAGAATGTAAAAGGCCTTTGAAACCAGAAAACTACAATTGTCATTGGCTATTATTTCAGCAGTTGACACATAATGCTTATTTAAAATATCTTGAATAAATAAACATGAATGAATACATGAATGAATGTATATGAATGAATGGGTGGATGAGTTCTCAGAGCCACATCTTGCTCCCAACTGAGAAAGGAAGGCGATCTGAACACCTTTGAGATTAGAGTGGGTTTGTAGGTCAATGGAGTAAAGCAAGAGCGACAGGACCTGAGTATTTTTGAGAACCCTATATATATCACCCTTACACCCAGCCCAAGAAAATTGGAGCCAAAAAACTAAGAAGACAAAAGAAAATGGGACAGGGCCCCTAAGGAAAGTCCAAAACAATCAAACTTAGCCCTAAAATTATGTTAATGTTTTTCCTACTATTATGGAATGAATGTCTGTGTCCACCCAAAATTCTTATGTTAAAGCCCTAAACCACAACGTGATGGTATTTGGAGATGGGGCTTTTGGGAAGTAATTAGCATTAGATGAGGTCATGAGGGTGGGGTTCTCATGATAGAATTAGTGCCCTTATAAAAGAGGCCACAGATGTTGCTTTTTTCACTCTCCTCCATGTGAGGACGCAGTGAGAAGTCAGCTGTCTACAAGCCAGGAGAAGAGTCCTCATCAAGGAACCCAACCAGCCAGTACTTTGATCTTGGACTTCCCAGCCTCTAGAAATGTGAGAAATAAATTCCTGTTGTTTGTATCACTGAGCCTATGATATTTTGTTATGGCAGCCAGAGCAGACTGTGACACTTACTTCCCACAGAGTCCACAGTTTGGAAACACTAGTAACAGCCTACAATAACTGATACATCAACTGCTTCTGTATGTTTGTAAAGCATCCCATAGAGCACCTGACACATGGTAGGCATTCAGTAAATACTGGCCATTATGATTTTCTGAGAAATCATCTCATATGGGAAAATACATGGGTTTCAGAAGAAGATTGTTCTGAGACACCTTGGGTAAGCTACTATTAGAGTTTCAGTTTCTTCATCTATAAAATCTGATAGCACCTTGCATGGTTATTGTGATGATTTTATGAGAGGAAGAGCCCTCTCACATAGCAGGCACGCAAATAGTGGTAACTCCTCAAAGCATTCCAAGACTCCAGAACCAACGTTTATTCAACATTTATTATGTATCAGGCACTGGGCTAGATGAAGAAATATCACAGTTAGGACTTTTACAAAAGAGAAAAGAGACTTTAAACTTCAGGGAATGAAATTCATTTTGCAGAAGCTTCTTCCACAGCCTCTAGAGAGCCTTCCAAAGATCATGTCAATCTTCCCCTAACCCCAGGCAGGAGTTACCCTGTATTCTGAAAACTCCAACAGTCCAAAATCCCACAACCTCGCTCAGACGTATTTTTTGTTCCCCATAACTGTCACTTCCAACAGTCTTCACATTCTTATTCCCCTTGTTTAAAAAAAGTTATCAGTGACTAACTTCCTATTCCTGGTGGGAATCAAGTCCAAACTCTTTAACCAGATGTATGGGTTAAGAAAATACTAGCTACTATAAAATATAAGCCCAAAAGTTTAGTGGTGTAGCAAAGAAAATTTGATTTATTGGTCAAGTGAAGTCCAAAAGGCATGTTCGTGATTAGTAGGAGGTTCTCTGCCAAGGGTGATTAAGGGTGCTAGGTTTATTCCAACCTGTGGCCCCACCATCTTTAACATTTGGCCTTCAAGGTCACTGTGCTTAAGGTTATATGTATCAAGCCAGAAAGGAAGGAACATGAAGGATCTCTCTTGAGAGGTTTCATGCGCCAAGCCTGGAAGTGGAAGAAATCACTTAAAGAAAAATTGAAAAATGATAGAATTAGTGCCCTTATAAAAGGCTCTGTGTCTAAGAAAATGAAGGAAAGAGATCTGATAAACACATAGCAGGCTCTGCCTCACCTGGCATTCAAGATTCTCCACACTCCAGCTTACACTTACCTTTCAAACTTGATCTTTCAGAGTTGATACCATTTACCTTTCAAACTTGATATCATTATCCAGTTATGGCTCTTAGTCACCTTTGCTGCAATAACATCCAATCCCAAAATCTCAGGGGCTTACAGCAACAAAAGTTTATTTCTGACTTATGTATACCTAGGCTGTGGGCAGGCCACAGCTCTGCCTCATGGATCTTCTGATTCCAGAACCCAGGTAGAAGAAACAACTCTCCTGTGGAATACGCCCATTCTAGTGGCAGAGAAAAATAAGAAAATGGAAACTCACATCCTCAAACATGGCATGAGTCACACCTATTCACATCCCATTGGCCAAAATATGAAATATGATCAAGTCCAAAGTCAGTTAAATGAGACATATATTCCTTCTACAGGAAATACAATTCACATGGCAATGGGCATGGAAGTAAATAACTTCAAACAATAAGTCAATCTATTACAACCGCCATCTTCCATCTGAAGTACATGACAGACATTACTAATTAATACTAGAACTCTTTCCTTCCAGTCCTTCTCAACACAACATTTCAGTCAGTCATTATCAATAACCTGAATTGGATTAAAAAAAAAAAGTTTAAATTGATATACTGTTCTTACGTGACCTCCTAGATTCCAATAAACATTATTCATTCCTACCTCTGAATCTTTGCTTCAGCCTAGAATAAGCTTATCCTTCCTAGACCTGTCTTGTCAAACTATCCAAATCCAATCCATCCTTTGCATATCTGTATTTTATATTCATTCTTTCAGCAAAATTTAATGAATACCTAGCATAGTTCCTGACACAAATATTTGTTGAATGAATCTGTTTAACATCACTTCATGCCTCGCACATATAAATGCTCAGTGAACATTTGTTCCCTGATTAACGGCACTGTTCCTTAGAACAATGGGAGTTAGTATCACATACCAGGAGTTTCCGGGGTGGGAATATAGTGTACTGGGAATATACTACTATGATGTACTGACTATTCGTGCTCGAATCCTGATTCTACCACTTACTAGTTGGGTGACCACAGGTAAATCACTTAATTATCTGTGCCTCAGTCTTCATCATATATAAAGTGGGGATAATAATAGGGCCTACTACAGAGGCTGTTGTATTAAATGGAAAACTTCTTAGCATAGTTTAAACACATTGTAAGAACACAATAAATAGGAGTTATTATTCTTGGCACCAGCTTGAGACTGAGTTTTCCTCCAAGCTCTTATTCTGGGTGTAAGATAAAAACCAAGAATACTTGACACATGGGTGCCCGAACTGGCCTCACTCTTTGTTTTGTTTTGGCCTCACTCTTAACTTATCCCAGGACCTTGAGCTCAACAAGCAGCTCATTAAACAGGAATAGTCATAAATCTTGACTAATTACACAGACATGTCACCTAATGTTTGTGAAGCCCAGTGACTTATTCTGCCTGACCCAGGGTCAGGCACCAAACACCCTATTCAGTCATAAAAGCAAAATACTACCAAAAAACTTAGAAAATGCAGAGGCTCCATAAGTTAGTGTAGCAGAGAATTAAAGCAGGCACCCAGGAAGAGCAAATCAATCCTTGGACTGTAATCTCCTAACATGAAGACAGGGAGAGAGATCATTTAGAATGCCTCAGCATACATGGGGACGGGACAGGGGGCGGGCCCCAGAGCAGGATGTACGCCCAAGGCTTTGACTCTAACTTGGGCTGTGGGAGGACTGTGAACCTTTCACCTCTTAAAAAAACAAAACAAAACAAAACAAAACCAGGAACAACAACATGTATGGTTATCCTAATTAATTTAAGCCAATTAAAAGGCTTTAGGCAAACTGTGGCCCCAGTAAGTGGCTTGTTTGTGAGTTGTGACAGGTCCTGAATTCTTCCAGGCTCCCCTTCCAATTTCATTCTTCCACTTGACCTCCCCTCTCTCCCACTACTTTATCCTCAGGCAATGGATTCTCTTCCTAGACCTAGAGGTCACTCTAGGGGGGCCCACTCGAGGAGTGTATTGGAAGGCCCATTACTGAAACCTTAAAACTGGAAAGAAAAAAATAATAATAACGGCGCACAACACGTAGGTTTTACAGGTGCTGTCCCTGAGGTTGAAGCAAAGAAGAAACTGCTAGCACAGCTGTTAGTTTCCCATGTCCTAAATGGTAGATAGCTGTAATGTAGTGGCAAGAGCACTGCACGCGGAGTCGTGCAATCCTGGTGTCCTACCATCTCATAACTTTGATACTTTAGACCGGTTCCCTAACCGTTCTGGGCTTTAGTTTCTTCCTCTGTAAAGTATGGATAACAATACCGCCTATCTAACAGCTCGCTGCGGTTGAAAGTGAACGAAAGACTATCTCGTTGGGGATCTCTGTAAAGTACTGTACGGAAGGCGTTAGAGCCTTAACTCCTCCCCACCCCCAACCACGCACGTTACAAACCAGCAGTCACCACTAACACAGCCTGCCCCCTCCTAAGGAATCATGGGCCGTGAAGTCCTTTGATGGCCACACCCTCGTTTACTGTCATGGTGGTGAGAACTACGCATCCCAGACTGCAATAGTGAGGCCGCAGTCACGACCGCCCCCTACTCCGCCCTCCTTGCGCACAGCCTCCTGTGACATGTAGTCCCGGATCCTAGGAGGTTCGCCGGCAAAAGGGCGCGGAGGAACCACAAACCCCAGAAAGCCTCGCGCCCGCTCTTCTCCCTCCTCTCTAGGAGTCGGAGTGCTGTTTTTGTTGTTGGTGAAAGGTGAGGGAACAGCTGATCCGTCTGTGGGGTAAGAAACTTGGCCTAATTTGGGGGCGATCTTATGGGGAGTCACCCCGCTTTCCAGTCTGTGAAGGGATAAGCTAAGGAGACTATAAAGGCGATGCAGGAGCGTTTGGGTTTTAACGCTTTCCGTACTGAAGAAGCCACCCCCACTGTTTGGGGAGTTCTTGGTCTCAAGGGGGCCCTAATCAAGAGGTTGACCCCTCATTGTGTTCACTTTCCTCTCAATCCTTCTCTGTAAAGCTTGATACGCTTAAGGGAGGTGGGGAGAGGCTGAAATCTTTGCTCTTTTTCACCCATGCAAGACTTGGCCCCCACAACCCTTCCCTTCCCCTTCATTCCTGCCCCCCAATCCAAAAGCTTTACGACACTGACTCCCTGGGGATAAAACCTTACAAGATGTAGAACGTCAAGGAACTCTAGACGCCTGCAGAGTGCGAACACCTCAGTCTGGCTACACGCATACACCTTAGGTGCCCAGAGCTCTTTCGGGCCTGGGGAATGTTTCAAACTGTTAAGGATTTTATTTGTGAGAGTATTTGGGATTCCCCAGGCTTAGATCTTTGGGGCAATTGATCCTCCCGCCCCGTTAGAAAGCCAGAAAATTGTATTTGGAGAAAACATGGACTGGTTTTAACTAGCGATTTTTTAAAGAGATGAAAATCCGAAGAAACTTCTTTTTCTCAATTCAGTCCCTTTTTTAGAGGTAGAAGTTGTTCCGTTTTGTAAAGTTGGCCCCCACTTTTCTTTCTCTACCTAGTTTCTGTCTTCTTTTAAAGTTCCTAACCCCCTGACTTCAGCCTGGTGTGGGTTTGTGATGTTTGGAAGCATACACATGACTAGTGGCTATCTATGACTGATTGGATGCCGGATGCTGTCAGTTGTGGCTGACTGGGATGAAGATTAGTGGACTAGAGAGATGACGATGGTCTTCTCACAGCCCTGGACCGAGGAGTTCTCTTGATTGTTATTGTTATCTTTTCTCACCCCACCCCCATATTTTCCCATTAACTCTCCCTACTTAACTTGAAACATCCTATAGTGTACCTCCAACTACCAATCTCAATCTTCCTCTCAATCTCATCCTATAGTGTACCTCCAACTACCAGTCCAAGCAGATGGAGGGATTCAAGCACTTAAAAATAAGGCTAAGGGAAGCAGAGAGAAGATGGGGAGGGAAATACTGAAGCTGGGTTAACATATAGTCAAACTAGAAGGTTTATAGTCTTGCTTCAGGCAAGACCCAAAGATAAGAACGTTAGGTTTTTTTGAACTATCTCTTCCTTCTCTGAATATTATATATATATATATTTCCCCTTCTGAGGGCCCCTTACTTCCCACCTTCCAGTCTGTCCCCTGCCCAGGGGTGGGGCTTTCCTGGCTTCAGGCCCTGCCCCCCATTCCATCTCCCCACACCACTACGTTCCTGCTTAGTGTTTCACTCCACCCTTGTAGCAGCCGCCTCCAGAATTCTTGGCTTCCTGGAGTAATGAAGTTGAGGACAGAACCTGTCTTTTCTTATATCCTCCCTTTCCCTTTGTCTCTTGGATGAGAGTGGAAGCTTGCTTGCTTTCTTTTTTTTTTTTTTTTTTTTTTTTTTTTCATGGGGTAGATAGCTCAGAGAGGGAGCCTGAGGATTGGACTGTTTCCTCTCCCATATTCTAGCTCTGAAGACTCAATCATTACTTCAGAGATTAGTTGTTGTTTTCAGGTGTCATAAGCCATTCCTGTGCACAGTTGGGTTAACAAGCCCAAGAGTGGGCAGAGAGAGACTGGCTCAGAATGAGGAGGCCTCACACCTCAGTTGGATTTTGAATTCAAGAGCCAAAAATATATGGGGGATGGGATGTGGAGATGGAGGCTGAAGAATTCGGAATGCTCAAGGATGTTAAGAGGTAAAAAAGGGGGTACCACAGAGCCTAGGAAACAGATTTAATTGGGGGGGGCAGTGAAAAGGGAGCAGAAATTAGAGATCTTAACTCTAGAAAGAGTCTATGATTCAGAGTGGGTGCAGTGTGAGACAGGATGTGGACTGACTTGGAAGGCCAGACTTATGTCATATAGACTAAGAGTGATACATCTAAAAGGGTCCTATGACCCAGCGGTCCCCAACCTTTTTGGTGCCAGAGACCAGTGCTCCTATAAGAATCTAATGGCTGATGGTCTGAGGTGGAGCTGAGGCAGTGATGCTAGCGCTGGGGAGCAGCTGCAAATATAGATGAAACTTTGCTTGCCCGTCACTCATCTTCTGCTGGCGGCCCAGTTGTGGTACTGGTGGTACCGGTCCGCATCCTAGGGGTTAGGGACCCCTGCTATAACCCTTAGGGACTAGACAGTAGATATGCCTTCATCTCCAGGTGTAGTGGCAGGGACTGTAGTTAGGAGGGGATGAAGTTGAGGGGAAAAATGGAGTGGAGAGACTTTAGGATATTTATCCTTTGTTTCGCAGGAGGGCAGAATGGAAGAATCATCACTAAACCGGGCACCATCTCGGTGTGGAGTCAGCTTTCTGAATGTAGCCCGGACCTACATCCCCAACACCAAGGTGGAATGTCACTACACCCTTCCCCCAGGCACCGTGCCCAGTGCCAGTGACTGGATTGGCATCTTCAAGGTATCCCTGGAACCCCTTTTGGCTCAGGCTCATGAGCCATGGGTTGGTTGGAATAAGACAAACACAAGATTGAGGTTCTTGAATTCTCAATCTTGTGTTGATAAAGAAGGGAAAAAGACGTCACAGGAAAAAGATGTGACAGAGGCTGTCTGTATAAGCAAAGCTCACCTACCCATTTGAGGTTTGCTCTCTCCTGACACATTTGTGTCCCTTCACTTTTCCTCTCTCTCATCATCCTCGCCCCTGTAACACCATTCTATCATCCCTTTCTACCATCCATAGCTGGTAGTTCCATCACCATAATTCTCTCCCATCTTGGGCTCTCACAGGTGGAGGCTGCCTGTGTTCGGGATTACCACACGTTTGTGTGGTCTTCAGTGCCTGAAAGTGCATCTGATGGTTCCCCTGTCCATGCCAGTGTCCAGTTCCAAGGTATAAGGGAAGATGGAAAACTGGGAAGGAGGAACCAAGGGGATAGAGGTTTGGAAAAAGGAAGTCGGCTCAGAAACATAAAAGTTAGACACAGGACAGGAAAAAATAAGTATAAATAAATAAAATATATATATCCAATAGGATTTAGCAGACATGGAATTATGGGACTATCACAGAATCAGAAACTTAGGGATGGAAGGAGTTGTGGAGGGCAGCTAATCCTGCCTCCTACCAAAAGATGGAGGAACTAGAGAGTAGGGAAGAAGAAAAGGTGGTGTCATATATTTAGAATCATTGGATTCTAAAGACCTGGGTTCAAATCTCAGCTCTAATACTTACAAGCTATTTGATCTTAGGCAAAAATACTTAACCTCTCTGTGTTTGTTATTTTAGCAGTAAAAGGGGATGCCTGGCTTGCAGGAATAATGTAAGGATTTTAAATGATATAGGTAAAACTGTTAGCAAGTGCCTGATACATTGTGGGCACTCAATAAATAGTTACTATTATTATTGTTACTATTATTATTAAGGAGGGTAGGTTTGGGAAAGAGAAGAAGGAGAGAACTAGGCAGAAAGGAGAGAGAAGATTATCCCAGGGAACAGAAATAGCCTGTGGGAAGTGGAGAAGAGAGAAAACAAAATACAGAACAGAGAGCAAGGAGCCAGAGCCAAAGACAGTGGATAATTTGATATACCAGGGGCACCTCAGATCATATTGGGGTCCTGGGTTCATTCTTCTTCCTACAGCCAGCTACCTGCCCAAACCAGGAGCCCAGCTCTACCAGTTCAGATACGTGAACCGCCAGGGCCGGGTGTGTGGGCAGAGTCCCCCTTTCCAGTTCCGAGAGCCAAGGCCCATGGATGAACTAGTGACTCTGGAAGAGACTGACAGCGGCTCTGACATCCTGCTTGTTGTCCCCAAGGCAACTGTGCTTCAGGTGAGAACAGCAGCAGAGCTGTTCCTGGGAAAAAGAGTGGGAGGACAGCAAGGGACCCCTTCCCACTGCACCCTCCCCTCAGCTGTAGCTGCAGCTGGAGACCTCATTGAGAGTTACAGAAAGTCTTGCCTTCAAGAAAGTCTCAATCTAACATAGACATGAACATGTAGGGCAGAAAAGCAAGCCACCCACGGGCCAACATCACTCAAGATTTCATAAGAGCTTTTTGATCCTTCCTTCTTCAAGTGCTATATCCTGCCTATATCCCTGGAGGAAGATGCAGAGGGTAGAGTGAGGCCACTCCAGGGAAGGAACAGCCAGAGGAAGGGGAGGATGAGACCCACTTCCAGGATAGATGAAGAGTGAGAGCAGATAGGTATGGCCCCAGGCCTGCTGTGTCTAGTACCAAAGGTGCCACCCACATGTGGCTCTTGAGCACTTTAAACATGACTGGTCCAAATTGAGATGTACTGTATGAGTAAACCACATACCGGATTTTGAAGACTTAGTTTTAAAAAAAAAAGAGTGTAAAAGATTTTCATAACTTTTTATATTGATTACATGTTGAAATGATAATATTTCAGGTAGACTGAGTTAGAGAAAATATTGTTAAAATTTATTTCATTTGTTTCTTATTAGTAATTTTTTTAAAGTGACTACTAGAAAATTTTAAATTATACATGTGGCTCATATTATTTTTCTGTTGGACCAAATAGAGAAGAATTCAGGAGTGGAAGTAGACATTAGCAAGGAAGACTCCCTGAGGAAGGTGAGGGCCAGGGCTAGGTAGGGAGGAAGCACACTCCCCAGACAGGAGGACAAGTCTGAGGAAGGCTTAGAAGGGGAAAATGAGTAGCTTATCTGTGATTTAGATAAACTCCTACCCTCTAGAATGCTCTATACACATGGAATCAACACATGAGTCAAGAGATGTATGAGCTTCTACCCTGTGTTGTTTTTACATTTATTATTTTCATTACTATTACCTTACAACAACCTATACTAAGGGATCACCTTACAAATGAAGACACAGAGACTCAGAGAAGTTAAGTCACTTGTTCACAGTCACATAACTAATAAGGATTGTATTGGAGATTTAAACCCACATCTGTCTGATTCCAGAACAGATAGAGTGAAATGAGGGGAGCCATCCTTTTTGTCTGTGCAGATTGAGAAAGACAAGGGTCCCTGCAGTTGCTAAGTGAAGCAGGGACCAGGCCTTGGGTGGGGAATGGTAAGAGAGGGGTAAGCAGTTAAGAGTGCCAGCTGGTATGTCTCCTGGGTGGTGGGCAGGCTTCAGTAGCACACAAAGCCTCCCCTTACTTGCCTCTTTGTAGCCTGTGCTGATGTAACTTCCCAACCCTGAAATGCATCTGCAGAATAATTGGAAAGGGACCTTGGAATGGGTACTTCACAAGCATACCTCTCTTTCCATCCTGCCCCCTGTAGAACCAGCTGGATGAGAGCCAGCAAGAGAGGAATGACCTGATGCAACTGAAGCTGCAGCTGGAGGGGCAGGTCATGGAGCTGAGGAGCCGAGTGCAGGAGCTCGAGATGGCTCTGGCAACTGCCAGGCAGGAGCATGCAGAGCTGATGGAGCAATACAAGGTGAGAGTTGGGCCACATAGGGGACAGACCTAGCTGCTCACCTAGGGTCCAAAATCTGAACCTAGTGAAGAGGATAAAGGGGAGACGTTCATGGGCTATTTTTGGCATCAGAGAAATAGGTTTAAGGGCTAACAAGTGGGATTAAAGTTGATATGAGAGGATACACATCCCAAATTTGTAATGAGATACAGTTCTTTGAACACAGGAATGCTGAGGCAGGGCAGAGGTGGCTCACTGTATTCACCAGTAAGGGAATATTCCTTTAGTTTCTTTTTCGAGGAAGGTGACTGGGTAGGGAGGTGGGCACAGTCAAACTCTGGTATGTTGCACTCTTTGAGATGAGTGTCAACTTCTCTCTTTTTCTGGGGGAACTTTAATTCTAGGGGCTTTCCCGGTCCCACGGGGAGCTCACTGAAGAGAGGGACATCCTGAGCCGGCAGCAGGGAGACCACGTGGCACGCATCCTGGAGCTGGAAGATGATATCCAGACCATCAGTGACAAAGTTCTGACAAAGGAGGTGGAGCTAGACAGGTGAGGAGACCTCCTCTCTTCCCATTACTTCCCGTCATTTCCTATGACCCCGGAACTCCAGCTTTCTGTTTCAGGCAAGCAAGGCTACACTCTATCTCACATGGTTTCTTTTTCCCTTATCAACCTCATTACGTAGGGTATTCCAATTACTAAGGATATCTTTTTCTGCCTAGGCTCCCTTCCATCTTTCCTAACCTATTCTGTATTCCTCAACTTCAGCAGCAATCATAGTTAACCATTTATCGTGCAGCAAAGGCTAAGCAGGAGCTAGGAGTAGAGGATTTGGAAAAAAAGAATGGGTAGAATAGTCAATGCAAGTTAAGAGAGGATGGATTTCAGATTTTATCACAGCAAAGAATAAGATTAGACTCTGTTCTCACTATTAGGAAATGTTAAAACTGGTGATCTATGAATGTTAGGGAATCTCTCCCCTGAAAAAAAGGTATAAATCATAGTATCTTTGCATTGAGAGGGATATAAGGTATTTAAGAGGGTATGTAAGAGAAGATCACTATCTTAGAAGGCAGCTTTTTTCAATATCGGACAGCTGTTATTTTTGTATCTCTTGTATTGAGCCAAACTCTACCATCCTATAACTTTTAACCATTGGTCCTGGTTTAGACCTCTGGAGCCACATAGAATAAATTTCTTTCTTCTACCAGACAATTATTATTTCTACAAAATAGCACAAATATTGACCAGCTCCCCTGCCTATTCTTCAGATTTCATCAGGAGAAATACTCTAATTCTTTCTTTTATCAAATGACATAATTTTCATTAATTTAGTTCTGGTAGATTTGATATTTTTTTTAATTCTTTAAAGAAAAGAGGCATTCTATCCAAGAGTAAAAAGTGAGTTGATCCCTGAGGCTTCTTCAGTCCAGGATATATTAGTCTTGCCTTAGAGAGAGACTAAGTGTCTAGGTTCTAGATCATGGAATAGAAAAGCAGGGATCAGACTGAGCATTTGGAAAAGATTAAAGACTGTCTACACCAGGGTTTAGCAAACTATGGCCCATGTGCCAGATCTCACCTGCTACTTGTTTTTTAATAACCCCTGAGGTAAAAATGGTTTTGACAATTTTTAATGGTTGACATGGGAAATTTTTTTACATGGGAAAATACATGAAATTCAAATTTCAGCATTTATAAATAAAGTTTTATTGGAACAGCCATGCTCTCTCATTTACTTATAGTCTATGCTGTTTCCACACTACAGTGGCAGAGTTGAGTAGTTGCCACAGAAACCACATGGCCTGTAAAGCCTAAAATATTTACTGTTAGGCCTTTTACAGAAAAAGTCTGCCAACTTCTAACCTAGACCAAAAGTTTATAATCAGCATTTCTAGAAGAGACTGGATTCAAGTCTCTTGACTGAATGAAAACAACAAGGGAGCCATCAACAGAACATTCCTTAAAGTGATACAATAAAGAAAAGGAAAAAATTGTTTATTTCTAGATTGTGCTCTAGAACCAGGAATCTTAGGTACTTGGGGCTCAGAACAAGATTGTCTTGGTTTGGGGATTTGAGCATTCCAGAGAGAAGTAGAAGTCTGGGCCTAGGGGACCACCAGTAGAAGATCTTAAGCCAGAAGTGCATGGCCTTCATTCCTTCTCTGGTGACCAGTCAGTTATCTGATATCCCATCCTTCTATTCACAGGGTTAGGGACACAGTGAAGGCCCTGACTCGGGAACAAGAGAAGCTCCTTGGGCAACTGAAGGAAGTGCATGCAGATAAGGAGCAAAGTGAGGTAAGGGCTCAGGGTTGATTTGCTTTCTCAGTTGTTCATCCAGCGTTCATTGAGTCTCTTCTGAGTGCTGGGCACCAAAGGGGATAAAAATGTAAAGAAAACGTTGTGTACACTCTCCTAGGGAACACAAGTCATATACACAAATCAGGATTTGTCAAAGGGGAACATAGTAAGTGTCACAGAGAGTATAATAAAGTGTCATGATGCTCCATGGAGGTAAATGGGGGAACGTCTTATTAGGGACATTAGAAAGAACTTTTAAAAAGAGGGCATAAATTAGCCTAGTATTTCTAAATTTTTTTAGCAGTATAACCCTTTCTGCCCACTCTGCAATGAAGTTTTACATCTTAAGTGAAACCTCACTGAATAAAATAAAAGCAATATTTTACTACTATGAATTTATTTTTATAAATTTAAAAGTATAACATTTACTTATAAAGTCATGAAAGCAATTAGGTAATTTTGATGGATACCAAACCTTGAAATTAGAGGTTATGGATGACTGTTCTGTCAGCCTTAGCAACCAATGTATCTCTGAATTTGTTTTGGTTGTACAATATTGAAAACACCTTGAGTCACACACAAGTGAGTGCAAATTGATAATAATTTTTAAACTATCCACCTTGCAATCTGTTTGTTCTTCACTTCAATAGAAAATACAGTAGAAACTTTATTATGATATCTGCACAAAAATGAATTAACCTGGAAGCACATGTCAGTGGATTGGTGATCTCTAATGTGTTAACTTGTGAGTTTGTGCATCATTGTTTTATTAGAGTTTTTAATAATTTAGAAGTTTAAGCCAAATACTTGCAGAACTTCTAAATGGCTTTCTCAGAACCCTAGTCTTCTGTAAAAGATTGTTTGAAAACTATTTGCTCAGCAACGAAGGATAGGTAGAATTTGAATAAACAGAGATGAAAGGAAGCCATTGTAGGAATGGGAAAACATGAGCAAAGGCTTAGAACACCCAGAACACTCAGGGCAGTTGAATGTGTGGGTAAAGAGTTTGCAGTAAGGCCTACATCAGATTGTAAATGATCTTGAGTTTAATCTTTATTCTGCAAGCAGTAAGAGGCATTGATGATTTAAAGAACTGTACTTAAGATTAATCTGATTGCCTTGTGGAAAATAAACTAGTTGTAAGATTATTAAGCAGTCCAAGCAAGAAATGACCAGAGCCTAAGCTAACGTGGTCATGGAGATAGAAAAGAGAAAATGCCTGTGAACAAGATGGAAGATGGAGAAGCAATAGGCTTTTCTGTGGGCCACTAGGAAGAGAACATAGCCAAGCATGGCACCAAGATATCTGAGTGACTTGCGAAGCAGTTAGTACCATGGACAGAAATAAAAGTGGAAATGCCTATGGTAGCCTGGAAGAATATGCTGAGTTTGCAGGGCCTATAGGATACCCAGACTGTGTTTTGATTTAAAAGGAAGAGTGTGGAAGCAGAAATGGGACACGGGATACCTAGATTCATGTAAGATCCTAGGCTCTGACAGGATACCTCGTTTTGGGAGCTGGAGACTAGATGTTTAGAATTAAGCCACTTTCAGCTGAGAACCCAAGGAGGGCTGGCAAGAACTGAATGCTTGAGTCTGTGTTAAATCTGAGAAGTAGAACCTTGACCTCTCTCATCACAGTGGTCCCTGGGCACCCCAAATATACATACCCCTTTCTTTACCTACTCTCCACCTCCATCAGGCCGAGCTCCAAATGGCACAACAGGAGAATCGTCGCTTGAATTTGGAACTCCAGGAGGCCAAGGGCCGGCAGGAGGAGCAGGGTGCTCAGGTCCAGAGACTGAAGGACAAGGTGGCCCAGATGAAGGACACCCTAAACCAGGCCCAGCAGCGGGTGGTGAGTGAAACCCTAGGCAACAAGAAGCAGAGAAAGTTCCAAGGGGTAGTTGTAGAAAAGTATGGGGAAAGACATGGCTAAAGATTTAACAACCCAATCCTGAGTCCTGATGCGGGGGGTCGGGGGGAAGCCTCCCTGGTTCATGATGACTCACTGGGAGCCCTGATCTCCATTTCATCTTTTCTTCTGAGGCTGAGCTGGAGCCCCTGAAGGAGCAGCTTCGAGGGGCCCAGGAGCTTGCAGCTTCAAGCCAGCAGAAAGCCGCTCTTCTTGGGGAAGAGTTGGCCAGCGCAGCCAGAGCCAGGGACCGCACCATAGCCAAGTTACACCACAGCCGCCTGGAAGTGGCTGAAGTCAACGGCAGGCTGGCTGAGCTCAGTCTGCACTTGAAGGAGGAAAAAAGCCAATGGAGCAAGGAGCGGGCAGGGATGCTGCAGAGTGTGGAGGTAGAGCAGTGTGGGGACCTGGCAGGCTCACCTCTATGTGGTCAGATCTCCTGGGAGGAGAGAAAGTGGGTGGTGGGAACTTCAGAAGACTTGAGGGGCAGGGGCTATGAGGGAGGAACACTTCACCATCTAGGTGTGACCCATCCCTAAGCAGAGTGTCTCAACCCTGGTCTCCATAGCAACTTAGTTAGCATCTTGATTCAGAAACATTTACCATTCTAGGCACCAAGCTATGCCGTATGCCATTCCTGATCAGCAAGGTGCCTTCCTGTCAGGTCCCTTCATTCAAGGAAGTGAAGGAATGAGGAAGGCAGGAAGGGAAAATTGTTCCCAAAAGATTCAATTAAATGAAGGGATACGATGAGAGATGGTGCTGTTGCCAGGGGCATCCCTTTGCCTTCAACCTGCTATTTTCCTTTCTGGCCATCTCCCAGGCAGAGAAGGACAAGATCCTGAAGCTGAGTGCAGAAATACTTCGGCTGGAAAAGGCCATTCAAGAAGAGAGGACACAGAATCAAGTGCTCAAGACTGAACTGGCCCGGGAAAAGGATTCTAGCCTGGTGAGGTGCCTAGCCACCCCTGAGTCCTGGTCTCATGGCTTCCTGAGGCCAATGCCCCTCCGTCTTAGGTGTGGGCTCAAAAGTGCAAGGTGCTCACTTATATGTTGGAGGCGGCATCTCACTTGCACACCTCTCAGCCCTCACGGGTTTGAAACATGCAGTGTCCCTTTCTGCTCTCAGGGCACACATTCTGGGTGTAGTAGTGATGACTTAAAAGAATTTTAGAGTGGCCCTACTATGACCAAGGCCTTTGCAGCCCAGCCCAGAGCAGTCATCCAGGTCTCCATTCGAGAGGCAGAAACTAGGATTCAGGCAACTGAATCTCCCTCAACCAAGACAAAAGACTCATGAAAAAAATGTTGGAGTTTCCCCTATGTGTGTTTGGGCAAGAGAGAAACAAAGGCATGGAGAGAAGTACTTCTAGTTTGTTGGTCCAGGTCCCAGAGCCCAGAGCCCAGGTTCTTGGAGGTACATTCAAGGCTTCAGACTGCACCTGGCCCTTTTCCCTTAGGTGCAATTGTCAGAGAGTAAGCGGGAGCTGACAGAGCTGCGGTCAGCCCTGCGTGTGCTCCAGAAGGAAAAGGAACAGTTGCAGGAGGAGAAGCAGGTGAGAACCCCTAACTCAGGCCCCCTAGACACCAGAACTGAGGACTTGGGGTCTAGAAACTTTGTATGTTCTTGTTATCTCTTGGCCGAGAAACTGGTATTTCTAAGAGGGCCCAGAAGCTAAAAATGGCACCATGGCTCCTCTTATTAGCTGACTTGGCAGGACAGGAGACAATTGCTGGCGGAAGGGAGGGATGTACAGAGTGAAGAAGGGCCTTTGTGAGGGGTGGTGAGGATCTACCTTAAGCTGCCCCACCCTTCAGTAAAGGTATGTAATCCTAAGGAGCTCAGATTTAATCATGAATCAAGAAAAGGCTCTGCAGGTTAGTAAAGTTAGCATCTTCTCAGCCTCTAACACCTCACTTCTTTCCTTCCCAACTCCAGGAACTACTAGAGTACATGAGAAAGCTGGAAGCCCGCCTGGAGAAGGTAGCAGATGAGAAGTGGAATGAGGACGCTGCCACAGAGGATGAGGAAGCTGCTGCAGGGCTGAGTCTGTACACCCCCAATCTTGTAACACCTCTTTCCCGCTCTTCCTTCTCCTTCTGGGGAAAGCTCCATGTGACCCCTCTGGGAGCTGCCTGTACCTTCTGTGTTTTGCCTTTTTCCTTCCCAGACCCTGGCCCCTATCTAATTTAACTATATCCCTTATCTAAAGGAGCCAGAGCTGATCCAACCCTCTAACAATACATCCTTCTTCTCTTCCTGTTCTGCCTGCAGGCTGCCCAGCAGCTCTGACAGACTCAGAGGATGAATCCCCCGAAGACATGAGGCTCCCACCGTATGGCCTATGTGAGCATGGAGACCCAGGCTCCTCTCCTGCTGGGCCACGAGAGCTTCTCCTCTAGTTGTCATCAGCCAACCAGCTCCCATTGCTCCCCACCTCTCAGGGCCAGCTGAGGACAGTAGCTCTGACTCGGTGAGCAGTGAAGACGGGGTAGGACCAAGCCCAGTGGCCCAGCCTCCAGAGCAGGAAGTCTTAGCCATACAGGGGTCTCATTTTTTCTTACGTGAAAGGAGGCAGGCCCAGCCTGTCTTCAGGGTCATCCAGTGGACAGCACCCCAAAACCTAATCTGACCCAAAGCCTCACTGCTGTGAGTAACTGTTCTCCACACTCCTCTTCTTATCCCCAAGCCCCCACCAAAACACTTTTCCTGCCTCACTCTTATGACAGCCCACTGTTCTCTGTACTGACCTGGACTACTCTTTCATTATCTGTCCCAATATGGTACTCCTCTATCCTGGGACACTAGCTGAAAACCCAACCTATCTCTTTGGTGCCTAGGAAGCTGAAGATGAGAAGTCAGTCCTGATGGCAGCTGTGCAGAGTGGGGGTGAGGAGGCCAACCTGCTGCTTCCTGAACTGGGCAATGCCTTCTATGATATGGCCAGGTGAGTGCAGAAGGGGGCGGACAGGAGGGAAATGGGAGAATGCCAGAAAGGGCATGCAGGTGAACAGTCTCCCTGCCCTTCCCCTAACCTCCCTCTTCTTGGCCCCAGCCAAGAAAAGGAGACATAGGTATGATTGACACTGAAAATTACCCACAATTCCAAATCCCAGGTGCCTTCCCAGGAGGTAATCCCTCCCCTCAGCTTATCAATGCACATGTGCACTCAGAGGCCCTGCCTTTAACTGGCTTCTGTATTGTTCTAGCACCATCCTCCGTGGAGCCCAAATTGCCCTGCATCCCCTCTCTCCTGCCCCTACCCCTTTCCCAACTACCAGGTAGGTACCTAGGCTCCATTGGGGGAGGAAGGGAGGTGACCAAGCCCCCAGGGACAGGAACAGGGAGAAAACTGAGATCCAGCATCTATCTGATCACCCCTGAGATGCTGTCCCTCTTCTGTGACTTCCCTGGGGAAACCCTTTGGGTGGTAAAGCAGCAGGGATGGGGAAATCAGATATCAGATTGCCTCCTCCGCCTTCCACAGCAGGTCAAGAGGGAAAGGCAGGGGTAAGAGAAATTTTATCACTAGCTCTGCCTGGATGTGAGATCCGCTAAGGGCAGGGTGGGAGTGATGCTGTCATCCTTCTTGGTTGGAGCAGGAAGATGAAGGACGATGTCAGACTCATTTTCAGCCTCATTAGGCAGCAGACGGAGATGGAGGGAGGAGAGCAGGAGGTTGGGGGATGGGCTCTGTACTACAGAGACCAGCAGGGACTAAAGAAGGTTGGCGGGAGCCAGGGAAACTAAGTCTTCCAGTATTGTGGGGAGAAATATGCTGTGGGAGAGACTAGGAGAGAACTACTAGGATGCTGCATTAGGAACAGGAATCTGGGAGCCCAGGCACATGGGTCCCTCTCCCTGAGGTCCACGAGTCAAGGCAATAGAGCAGACTGACCCTCTCCTTTCCTCTCTGTCTCTTTGTAGTGGCTTTACAGTGGGTCCCTTGTCAGAGGCCAACACTGGGGGCCCTGCCACCCCTCCATGGAAGGAGTGCCCTATTTGTAAGGAGCGCTTCCCAGCTGAGAGTGACAAGGATGCCCTGGAGGACCACATGGATGGACATTTCTTTTTCAGCACCCAGGACCCCTTCACCTTTGAGTGATCTAACCCCTCCCTAGTACAAGCACGAACACACACACGCACATACGACATACTTATGCACAGACACACACTTAAGTCTCATGCCTCTTTTCCAACACAGTGAGTTCCACGATAGTCTGTTCCCTAAGAACCACTCCCATGTGCTCTTTTCACCCTAAGCTCTCCAACTTCATCCTTTCCTACCCGGCTCTTTTGTCCAGGCAGAGGTCCTTCTTGGAAGCAGTGGCTGAATTTACCCACTGAAAGCTGTTTTGGAGGAGCCAGGATGGAGGAAGCATTCCCCAGGAGGAATAGAATCAGCGCCTCCAAGCCCTGGTTGCTTCTCTCACTTTCACCAGCCACCACACCACCACCACCACACACACACACACTCACTCACACATACTCTTTGGTGCCCCAAAGCCAATCCCTGGGGCACCTACCCTCTCTTATTTGGGATCTGTGTTTATTCCCCCTGGGTTTCCTCTGGGCCCTGCATTGAGGCAGCAGCATGGGCATCACGACCTCTGCAGGTCTCTTTCGGTTCTGAGCTTCATTGGTTCCTCTTACTGTCCCCCACTCCCATTGCTTTCCGCACCCACCTCAGCCTTTTCCATACCATTAGATATTAAGTTTGGAGGGATTTTTTTGTATTTTCGAGGTTTTCTGTACTCTTATCTCCCGCTCCTCCCTGCCACCCTTCCCCTCAGTGTCCTCACATGGAAATAATGCATTTGTGCCTTCTGTGAGGGATGGGGGAACAAATGGCCCCAGGTGCCCCCATTTCCCAGCCCTTCCTCCCTCTCCAGGTTTCCCCCCAGCAATAAGAGCTTTGCCCTAATATCCCTACCCCCACACCTATAATTTGGACAAATATATTTATATTGTAAGTATAACTCTTCTAATAAAATATGTTCTTATCATGAGGTGTGACCAGAGCAAAAACGGTCCAGACACCGGGCTCTTAGACCTTGATGGAGGAGTGAGAGAGGGAAGGGGGACTCCAGGTGGCTTTATCTTATTGTGTCTCCTGCTGTACTGGCCACAAGTAGAAAGAGGAAGAGGGAGGAACTTTTGTCTTCAGGTGGAGGTCTGGCTTGGGGAATACTGCAGTGGGGAAGGGAGCAAACTGTGGGTTTATGTCGGCTCTGCTCAGGGTTTAGTCCCAGGATGGGGTGGAGTGGGACCCAGATTACTGGACCAAGGTGCATGCCTTGAAAGGCAGGTGAGGTTCCCACCACTCAGTTCTTCACCCTCCATAGCAGCCATCGTCGTTGCTTTGGGCCAAAGGACAGGCATTACTCCTGTCAAGAGTGCACACCTTTGAGTATCCATTTTGTAAAAAATGCCCTAAACCCCATACCTCTAAAGACGACTTGATTTTCCTCCCAGTCCTGCCTCCCTCTTTTCCTCCATTGCCATCCTCACCCATGCGCACACTCTGACTCCACAGTCACAAAAACACATTCATCCACTCTAACCAGTTTCACAGGCTAGAATACACACACAGCATCATAAAGCATTTATTAAGGACCTGCGCGCTCACTAGCGCTCACAGCAGTGCCCAGCACAAGCCATGCATACAGCCCCCCTTGTTTGCCATCCCAGTAGTTCCCTTATCAGCCACCCCCTATTCCCTTCAGAGCCCCAAGGTGAGCCACTGCCACCCCACCATTCCCTGTCTCCATCCACTTGAAACCCTCCCACCCACCCCTTCCAGCCCCACCTGGATGACATCTTACATCCTTCCTTCTTCCCTCACATTGCTGTCTCCTAGCAACCCCATCTTATTCCCTGAATCCCTTCCAAGGAAATTAGAGATAATGGATCTCTCCTCTCTCCATCTCAACTCCTCTTTATTGATCCTCCTTTAATGAAAGTTAATTATAACAATGATTTAATTAATAGAATCCCTCTCTTCCTTTATTGCTTCCCGTATTAAGACTATTAATAAATACGAGCTGGGCTGACAGAGGCATCCATCACCCGCCTGGGATTCCCCCCAGCCCTCCTTTTCCCCTCCCTTTGCCCCCTCCCACTCTTGGCCTATAAACTTGCTGGGGTAGTGGGGGTTAATCAGAGAGGAATTATGAGCCAACATCCCCAGCAGGAGGTGCATTTAATGAAATCATTTGTGATTTATGTCCGGGAGGTTGAGGAGAAAATAATCTGGAACCCAGATAACCTGACTTCCAGAAAGGTGGCCCCCTTGTGCAAAAGAAGAAGACAAAAACAGGGACCCAGGGCCCCTGCTCCCACCCTACAGCCCCTGCCAAGGCTCACACACCCCACAGGAGCCACATGGGAAGCTGCACAAGGCTGTTGACACAGGCTGCCAGGCTGAAAGCTCTTACGAGGACTGCAGCATAGGTTTCATTCTTTCTCGCCTCCAAAACGACAGATCGTTCTCACTACCTTCCGTTCTCCCAAGCCCGATTCTGCTTCACCTTCCCAAACCTGCTCCACACTCCCCTCCTCCATGAAGCCCCCTGATTCCCTCATCAGACTCCTCCCTCTGGATATTTAGAGACCCCAGCTGCTCCTTTCTCTGTCCTTTGTATGTCTTCTGGTGTGCAATCTGCGCCTTCGGGCTGGGAGTTTCCCAGTAGTATAGAGCCATTTCTCTTCCTTACTCATGATTTGCCTACCCCAGGATCCAGTGCCTGGTCCCTGACAGGGAGGTCAGGGAAGGATAATTGACTGCATGAGCAGGGAGAGAAGACACCTGGGTTCCTATTCAAGTTCTTTATCCTACTTACTGTGTCATATTTGGCAACTCAGCCTTTCTACTCATTTCTCTTCTGAAATGGATCATCCCTTTCCCCTGCTTCTCAGCATCCATGCAGAAAACGATGGATCTGAGTGGGCTTGAGAGCCTTGTATGAAATAAAAAGTCAGACCAAGAAGCAGCAAATTGGAACTCCGGTGTCAGTATTTGGTGGGAAATGAATGAATGTAAACATCATTCCCCACTTACAGAACCTCAATGGCTGCCTCTTACCTATGGGAACATGAAGTACAGACCATTCAGTCCTCCAGTCAGGTCCCACTTGCATTTCCATTTCCCATCCCACCCTAAGGAACCCTGGGCTTCAGCATTACTGAACCACTTCACAGAAATCAGCCCTACTTTTGCAAGCCTCTGAACGTATGCTTTCCCATCAGCTCAAAGGGTACCTCCTCTGTGAAGCCTTACTTGACTTCCTTCAGTTACCCTGTGAGGTACCACATAGAGTACTTTGTAAAAACACACTACGTGTTTACAAGTTTTTCTTCTCTCCTGACTATAAGCAGCTTGAACGTAGACCTGTGTTTTTACATCTCATGTTCCTAAAGTCCAGATGGAGACTGGCACATGGGGTCAGTCTTCCAAAAATAATTTTTAAAATTATTTTAATAAAATATTTCATACATACAAAATAATATATATGTCAGTGTATAAGGGATAAAGGATAGTAAAGTGCACATCATTGGACTTGCTAACCAGCTTTAAAAAACCATTACCAATATTGTTGAAATGTCCTGTGTGGCCTGAAAGGACAAAATGTGATGTCAGTTGGGATAGAGCTATTTCGTGCACTTATTCAAAAAACTTTATAAAGTGCTTTTTACAGGTCATTCATTGGGAATAGAGATGGAACAATGAAAAACCCTGCCTTCAAAGAGTTCATAGTCAATGTCTATCAACAAATACAAGAAAGCAAGATAATGCTACTTTAGAGGTACGCGCAGAGTGCTATAGGACCACGGAGAAGGGGGACTTAACCAAGACTAGAGGAGACAAATCTTCCTATAGGTGACTATGTGGGTGCTGAGTCTTAAATAATGAGTAGATGTGAGCCAGGCACATGCAGGCAGAAGGTACAAAATGCACAAAAACATAACTTGCTCAGCAATCTAAACACTCAAGTAGGGTTGCTGAGTGAAGATTGTACATGGTGTGCGAAGTGAGGCTGAAAAGATGGACTAAGAGACCTTTACTCATGCAACATTCACTCGGCAAATATTCTTTGAGTGCCCACTCTGTGCCAGGTGCTTTTTCTAGGCACTGGGAAACAGATAGGGATGACTGCCCTCATGAAGCTTACGCTCTACTGCCAGATCATGAAAGTCTTGAGAAACCAGTTAGAAACCAACTGTAATAACCCAGGAAAAAAATGGTGAGCACTAAACTAAAGTGTCAAAATGAAAAGGGGGGGAATTCTTAAGGTTGCAGAATTAATGGGACTTGGTAATAATTAGATGTGAGAAGTGAACAGAAAGGGTCAAGTTGATCCCAGGTTTCTGGTTTCAATAACCAGATAACAAGTGATGCCATTCACCAAAAAATAAATAAATAAATTGAGGGAAAAGATGATTGGTATAATTCTGTCTTGTTGAATTCCCAATGTCTTTGGAATCTTCCAAAGGAGAGAGATCCAGTAGGCAGTTGGATAGATATTTAAGTCCAGAGCGCAAAAGAGTTTGGACCTAGAGATAGAGACTTAAGATCCTTGAAAGTAAAGGTGATGAGAGTGAAGAAAGATTACTCAGGTCTCCCTGCTTTAGAATACGAGGCTAAGAGGGCCAAAGGCAGCACCCAGGAGACCATCAACATAGAAGGGAAGTATGGAGAATGTGGAGTCAGAGAGATAGGAAGGAACTTAGGAGAGATGAGTCAAGAAGAGAGGCCAATGAAATGACTCCTGAAAACCACTGGCTTAGCAGCCAAGAGGTCACTGGTGGCTCGGCAAGAGGAACTTAAGGAGAATGTTGCAGCTGGACTTTACAGAGCCTGCGAGAGAAACGTAATTCTTCTGACCTGTAGGATTAGGAATATGTCTCCAAACACATAAAAACGGGGACTCCTAACTCAAGGTGTAAGAAAAATCAAGGGCAGGATCCAAGATGTCTGGGTCCAACATCAAAGACTCTGTTGCCTCTGACTGCCTTTGCACTGTCCACTATAATAGCCTCCAGCCACGTGTAACTATAAAACACTTGAGATGTGGCTAGAATAAATTGAGATATTGTAAGTGTAAATTGCATAACAGATTTTAAAGATTTAGTACCAAAAAAAAAAGAACTTAAAATAATTTTTATATTGATCGCATGTTGAAATGATATATATTGGATATGTTGGGTTAAATAAAATATATTATTAAACTTAGTTTCACCTGGTTCTTTTTACTTTTTAAAAATGTGGCTACTAGAACATTTTAAATTACATATGTGACTCATATTAAATTTCTACTGCACAGCACTAGCCTAAGCCCTGTCACTGAGTAGGATGTCCCCACAGCCTGGACATCCCTAGACTCATCTGACTTTCAATATCCCTTCTAGCAGGAAGATAAATTCCATAACTACATTCTAGATACACACCTATGCCCCATGCTCCCAATGCCATAACCTATGGCAAGAGATTCCAGTGCTTAATACCCATCTCCAGTTTCCCTTTTACTGGTCTCTTGTATTTTTTCTTTCTCTGAATCTGTTGTTAATCAAGCAAAAGCAAAAATGTCCTGTCCTAACTCTCATGAAAATAGATTTTTTCCCCACCTTGGAGTCCAGAATCTCTCTCTCAACCCTAAATTTAGAAGCCATGTCATTTCCCTGTTTTCTCCATTCTTCAACTCCTTTTTTGCCTTTCTGAAACTATGGAAATCTCCCAAATTAGGAGAAACACGGTGTTGTGGCAATCACATAGGCTTTTGTCTCTAGACTTAATTTGTCATTCTTCCTAACCATGTGACCTGGAGCAAAACACCTCATACCACTAAGCCCTCATCTGAAAAATGTGGATAACTCCTACCTGGAAAAGTTATTGTGATAAGTATATGAGCTCAGATGTATTAAATGCCTTGTTAAGAGTCTGACACACAATAAGTACTTTGCAATTTAGGGGTTCCCACTTTGTGTCTTATTCCTGCATATTTAGAGAACTAAGAAAAGAAACAGCAAATGCAATTCATATATATGGACTGACAAAACATTAAAACCAAAGGGCGCTTAGAGATATATTTCCAGCTTCTCATTCAGTGCAGAAATTCCCTGGACTACATCCCTCATTGGTAGTCATCCAACGTCTGCTTAAACATCTCCAGGGGCCGTTCATTGGCTCACTCAATAAACAAGAACAAGGCACTGTGGGAACCACAAAGAAGGGCAGACTCAGATCTTGCCGTTAAGGAGCTGATGTATTAGCAAAAAGGATATATTGAGAAATAACTATAATATAAGGTAAATGTGGTATGTGCCAATTGAGGTGCCATGACAGAGAGCTAATAACTTTACAAGTGAATCCATGTTCAACAAAGAATAGTTCTAATATTAAAATCCCTCCCAAATCTCAGACTTCAATTTTCCCATTCAATTAATAGAAAATGGAACAAGATCCTTCCACACTATGCCATGCGTCATCCTTAAGGAGGTCATTTCTGTAATAATCTTAAAATTCCAGGAGGGTATGGATGTGGAAAGGCTAGAATGGATGAATGGAAGCACAGGTGTGGGGAGAACTGAATTAGCTTCAAGATTCTCCAGCCTTTCTTGTATTATGAAATTTCTGGGAGTCCCTTAGATGTATGCCCCACCTCCTGTGTACTACCAGCAATTCCTGTCCTCTTGGAAAGCTCTGCACAACTCAGGACTTATCCAAATGTTTTCTGTCTGTGCTTTTCTCTCCCTTTTCTCCCCATCCCTATCACATTTTCTTCATCTTTTATCAGCATCTCTATAATTTTCTTTGTGTCCATCTCGGCTTCAGGCTGCCCCTCTCATCATTTAGAGTTTTGGTATGTTATTCTTGAGGTCTTTCTGCCTCTATCTTTGTCTCCATCTCTTTTATTCTTTCATCATTTTCCGTTTCTTGGTCTGTTTCCATTTTTCTGTCTCTGGCCTTGCTTTCTCCCCAGCTGCCGCAAAGCCATAAACCCAGCCAGCCCTGCAGCAGGCAGCCGCCAATCACTGAGCTCCAGAAGTTGAGGGGAGGGGGCTGCAGAGAGATGAGAGCATGAAAAAGCTGGGGAGCTGTTGCTACAGCAGGGGATGGGGGAGGCAGAAAAGAGCAGAGAGATGGCACTCCCAGAAGGCAGCCACAGCTGCCTCCACAGCTCTTGTCTGGACCACTTCCCTGCAGGGAGGAGACACCTGGTCTTCCTGTTATGAGGAATGATACCTGGGTTCCTCCCATATACTCCCCAAACCATGGTTTCTCATTCAAAACCACTGGCCACAGATCACTCCATGAGAGATTTGCCTCCTCCTTCACTTTTAGGCCTCCCAAGATGAGAGCACTAAAGGACCCCAAGGGGTGTAAGGATGTGTAGGACAAATGCTTACATGAACATTGGGATATTAGGATGGTCAGGACAGGGCAGAGTGAAGGATGCTGAGAAGCAATGGGTGTTAGGGAGGCACTGAGAGGAGTGAGAATCCTAATAAGCCAAGAGTGAACCAGAAGGTTGGCTACTCCAGGCTTACCAGCTCCCTGGCCATTCCAATAGCAAGACTGACATCCAGTATCTAGGTTGGGATTGGGCAGTTTAGGGTGCTGCAAAATGGGCAACTACTCAGCTCATTATCAGAAACCTACAGGGTCTGGGTTTTGGGGGTGGGGGCTAGAAGGGAAAGCAGGGAAGGGGAGGGATTAGCGAGACATTTTAGGAGGAGAGCAGAGAAGGAGGAACATTTCCGTCCTGTAGGGCAGAAGGAGACAGGCCCCGCAAATAGTAATTCCTGGTGTGCCGGCGACCCCTGCTGGCTGCGCACACCACTGCCTGCGAGAAGAGAAGATACAGCCAGCCTGTGTGAGTCCTGGTGTGGACTGAATGTGACAATGCATTATGTGAGTGTATCACTGTACAACAGTGTAGCGCTGCCTGTGATTGTATGTGGGCACCCCTGGGTGAGGGCAGTAATGTGACCCAGCACAAAAGCCACAAAGTTTAGTATCTGAACTTCTGGTTCCCCTGAGGGGAGTGTAAATATCTGGGAAAGGTGAGGTCTTTGAGCCCAGCATATTTCACCAGTGTCATGTCAGTAGTATAGATTCGCTCGGTGAGGGACTCCTGGCATCAAAGTAAAATGAACTCGTCTGAGTTTAGGGGAAAAAGTGGGGGCTTTAGAATCAGACATCCCTAGGTTAAAATCCTTATCACCTGGTTACTAGCTGTATGACTTCAGGCAAGTTACTTAACTTCTTTGAGCCCAATTTCCTCACCTGTAAGGGCATAATAATACCTATCTCACAGGGTTATTGTGAGTGTTTAGCATAGTGTCCAGCAATAGTAAGCATTTAATAGATGTTAATTTTCTGCTTCCCTCTTCCTTTATTTACTCCCACCCCCAAGGTCGATTTCAAAAGGCAAATAAATGGAGGATGATGTTAACAATGATGATGGTAGTAGTTTATATTTACATCACTCATGCAAATCATTTTAAACATATTTTTAATACATGGCTTTTTTCCTTTTTATTAGCCAAGCACATCATGATCATGTTTTATTGGGATAGAAATATCCTGGTGTTATGGCAGGTATCTAGAATGATGGCCTTATGAAGTGATAACAAGGCATGACAAATCTTTCTTTATTGTGATACATTTTCATTACTCAGGTTAATCAGGAATTACCCATTAGAACAAGGGCTTAAGATAAGTACATGACAGTCATCTGTGGAGATCAGAATCTCCTGATTTTCCAATGAGTATCTAATTGTTATTGCTGTTGTGGGGGGACGATTAATGCTTTGATTGATCTGGTCTTAAAACATTAGAATAATTCAAGGCAATATGATGGTATTTAGAAATAGTATATTCTGAAATTTCAAAGAAGACAGATTTCAATTACACTGAAGGATAGTCTAACCCCTATATATGTCCAGAGACAGGGACAAACTACTTTAAAGTAAAGAGCTGCATTTCAACAGAAGTATTGAAGCAGTAGCTGGCTAACTCCCTGACAGGCTTACTGTGAAAGAAATTTGGCCTGCCAAGGGAGATCAGATAAGAGGCCCTCTGAGGTCCCTCCACAGATACACTCTACTGCATAATGAATACTTAGCTCAGTAGAAGTGTTGTTCCAAATGGCATTACTGCCATAACCCTAGTCATTGTATGTCACAATGGGGTGGGGGTAGAGGGTAGATATTAATAACAACTGTGTATTTTTTCTTCTCCGAGACTTTGTTCCCAAGAAAAGGTAAAATTCCAGAATCTTTCCCTCTCTAATCATTCCCACATTCCTCTTGATTTCTTCTGCAATTCTTTTCCTTTTCTTGGCTTCATAGAATTCATCTGCATTTAAGAGGTGGTCTGGAAATGGGTTGGGGCAGAGGAGGGAACAAACATTTGTGGAGGTTATGTTTAATGCAGATGTAATTTTTGCATTCTGTTAAGAGAAGTGTGTATCTGCTTTCATGCAGGTAAATGTGTATGTATATATTGTTTTAATAAATATGTATGCATGTATTGTTTTAATTGTTATAAATGTAAATGTAATGGGTCTGTAGGAATTCTCTGCTGTTTATGCCTTTCTGAGGGATTTTACTATCTAGCTGTCCATGGGGAAAATCTGCGTGCAACTCTTCTGAGGATTTCAGTGCCTTCCATGTGTACACAGACTAGCCAGGAGTTATTCTTCTAGCTTCAGGATCTTTGTACATGATCCTAGTTTTGCTTTCCCCATCCTGGGCACAAAGGTGTTGTCACATCAGGACTCATCTACCTCTTTGCCTTCCAGTGTGTGCATCATTGTATTTCCCATCTCTGTCACAATGCATGCAAATCTCTGTGCCCAACCTGCCCCACATGAAGCCATGTGTGTCCCCCAGCTCTTCCTCTTACCTCTGTAAAGAGTCCTTGGCACCCTCCCCCCCAGCCACCCCCACTCCCCACTTTCCATGCCAAGAGAGATCTAATTACACAGAAATTAGTACAGAGAAGGATCGTTTGCTTTTATGGCATCAGCGCCAGGGCAGCTGTAAATCTGGGGCCGCTGCTGCAGCTGCCTCTGGGCACTGTGCAGGCTGTAGGGGGACTTTAACTCCACACACCCCTTTGCTTCATGTCTGCCCAGCTGCCTGGGCCTCTACCCCTCCTTAGGATAGAGGGGTGGGGGAAGGCCTGGGAAGGCATGGTCAATCAAAAGATGACACACAATAGGTGCTCAATAAATATTCCCTGAATAATTAGAGAAGGGTTAATCCCAGTAATGCTAACTACTACTCTACTAACCAGACCAGTAGCCAAGGGATGAATATTGCTAGTAAGCACTTACTAGACAGTCTCCACTTTCTTATGAATCTCGATGAAATACATGAGGCAATCAGTCATCCTGCCTTCCATTTTAGAGACCCTGAACTCCTTCTCAGGCAGCATCAGATAATGAAGACAGCCCAGGGTTCAGATCTTGATTCTTCTGTTTACTAGCTAAGTGACCTTGGTACCCCACACACCCTCATCTGTGAAATGGAGCTCATGAAGCCTAGCTTTCAGGTTGCTGTGAGACATCAATGAGAAAGCATTGGACCAAAAGGAAAGTGATCCACTAACTGTTGTTATTATCACTGTTAATGTCTTGCTAGCTAACTCTTCCATTTTCCCATTACCCCTTAACTAGCCTTAATTATCCCAACTAACACCCATTCAGGTGCCACTATACAATTTGGGGCAATAGTAGGCAGGCAGTTTATGCCCAACCTAGAATGAATGTTTATGCTAAGAATCTCATCAGAAGCCAGGGGTGAAGACAGATGATTCCAATAATCCTTGGACACCTGCGGACAGTTTTACCCATTGCCAACTTTCTCCAAGTGCCTATCTAGGCAGTGATTATTTTGATCTCCATTATTTTCATGGAGTGTGTGAATTTGTTCTTTGGGGTGCTAAAGAGTCTTGTTGTATATGATTGGGTAGAAAGTATCAAGGACTTAGGAAATTATGAGGGAGCAGGAGTTGGGGAACTGAAGTGGGGAGACAGGAGGCTTAAACCCATCTCAGAGCAAGGTCAAGGGTCCTTTAGGGAGTAGCAGAGACAGAAGCCAAAAGTCCAAGTTTCCAACTTCCTGCCAACGGTCTCCAAAACCAGGGACTGGGAGCCTCCTCTCTCTTGTCCTTTCCTACTCTGAGGTCTCCAGCCCAGGGCACTCATCAAGAAATTCCAGACTTTATGTTTATGTGGACAACCATGGAGAGCTCTAAGTAGTATGTAGGCCAAGAAGGAAAGAACCAAAGAAAGGAAGGGGTACTCCCCCTTCCCCAACCTCAGTCTTCCCAGATCTCTAAGCACCGTTTGTGCAAGAACCCCTGCTCCCACCATTCAGGGGCAGGAGGAGCCAGCAAAAGAAAGCTAAAACACAACTGTGTCCGGCTTCTCACCCCCTGATCTGCGTCCCAGGGAGGGTGAGGATTTGGCGTGAAGGGCAGAGCGACTGGGGGATTTCTGGCCCCCGCCTCCCCCCACCCCTAACCCAACTCAGGCTGCAGTCTCTCCTCGTTGTAGCAGAGCGAGAGCAAAGGGACGGGCAGTAAAGATGAGTGATGGCGCGGAGACAAGCAGAAATACACCATCATGAAAATGCTAATGACTCCTTGCTCTCTTTCTTTATGGTTGGAGTAATACAGACTTCAATCATAAAAACAATCTCCCAACATTTTAATGGGCTCCATCATGCCCGCACTTGTCGGTATATTTGAAGAATAAATCACCCTCCCCGCTCGGAATGAATTCGCTGTCAAACTCGGCTCCCTCGGAGAAAATGGATGGGGAGCGAGGATGGAGGGGTTTTATTGGGGGGGGGGTTCTCCCCCCATAACTCCCTCCTAAATCGGGCTTTAGATTGTTGTGCGAGACGCTGGCATCCTAAGTGGGAGGAGGGGGGAATTGGAGAGGAGGTGAGCCTAGGGAGGGTTTTTGGATACAAGCGGCAGGGACTGAGGGACTCTACCCGCCCCTTGGATGGATGTGGAAGAGAGAAAGGAGCAAGAACTGTGGCGGCATCGGACAGAAGGGGCAAAATCTTGACACTGAACCGAGAATGTAAGGAAGATGCAAAAAGCATATAAGTACGCATTATTTCTGCGTTATTTGGTCGAATTTCTTTCAGACTAGGCCTGGCAGAGGCGCCAGGGAGAAGGGGAAAGTTCGAGAGATCTCTTTGGGGGAAGAGGAGGAAGAGAGGGCAAAAAACAAGCCCAGAAGTTCTCTCTCTGAGCTGGCAGGTTTCGACGAAATAAGCCACAGGTCCACACGGCTAAGAACCCGCTGACAGTCCCGTGTAATTCTCATTTCCATACAGGTGGCCTTCAGCCAATGAAAACTTGCGATGCGCATACTGTGAGCAGCCAATCCCAGTTAAGGGTGAGCCTAGCTGCCGGGCCTAATTGCATCTTGATTGGTTGTGATGTTGCTAGGCAGAAGTGGGCCCGGAGATTGATGCGGGCAAGATTGAAGAGACAGGTGGATATGAAAATATCTGGAAACCTAGGTTCCTGGATTGACATTTTTCTTCTCGAGCTCCTTTATTCTTAAGGGATTCATGTAGTCAGGGGAATGACTCTCTCTTTTCTTCTCTGCTTGAGTGGGATAGAGCCAAATAGTTACAACTTTTCCCCCAAACACCTTCAGAGAAATCTGGCTACTTCGAGGGTCTTCTAATCCGAAAAATCCTTGGTGGGTGGGGAGCAGGCGTATTTCAATCTCATGCTTGGTCTTCATACTAAGGAAGTTCTTTCTGAGGACTATCTTCAAGCCTTCCGGCTGTGGCCGAAGGCCAATTTTCTCTAAAATGCTCAAGAAATGGAGAAATCTTGCTTCACCTTCTTCCTTTAGACAGCCAGACTCAGAGTAACAGATTTTCCTACCTCCTGGCCACTTCGCCACGACCCAAGGGTGTCCCGCAGACCCTGGGAGGGTCTAGGGGGCCATAATCTTCTCCCAAAAGGCAGTGATGTGGCATTCCCAAACTCGCTGCTCCCGCACCTTCTTTTGCATATCATTTGCATAGTCCTCGTTCACCTGCCCACCCCCCAAGCAGACTCACTCACCTCTCCTCAGCCCCCGCCCTTCTACCCGCCACCCCACCTATGCAGTTCCTCTCCCTCACACCCTACCCCTCTCACAAGCCGGCTCGCCCCACCCCGGCGCATCACCCTCCCGCAGCCTCCGCTGCTGGAGACAGGGCGTGGAATCCTCCTGCGGCTCCTGAGTCACAGCCTGCAGGGAGGCGGGAGGAGGACCGTGGGGAAAGAGACCGGGGGCTGCTGCCCAGAGCTACGAACCCGCTGTTCTAAACTAGACGGTCTGCGAACAATATGCCACCATTTAAATCTTGACGCGCTCCAGCCGCCGATTGTGATGTTAATTCTGGGATGATTTAGTGGGGCGGGACGGAGGAGGGGGCTTGCCGCCTCTCTGTCAAAGCGCTGTCCCGGGGCTTAATATTTGTAATTGAAGCTGATGAGGATTCTGTCTCTGTTTCCACTGATTAAAAAAAAAAAGGCAGGGAGGGAAAAAGACCAACTAAATTATGAGGCCGAGAGAAAAACATGATTAATCAAAGGTTTGGACTGTTGCCGTGTTCGAGGCCCAGTAAATCTCGCCAGGCCGAGGCTTGGAGAGGCCTGAGGATAAATCTGAGCCGTCCAGTGTTTGCCGCCCCTTCTGTTTGCCTCTTGGTTAGCACGTCAATTAATTCGATAATTGGATTTGAAGGGATGTCAGGAAACTACCTAGAGGGAGCTGGGAGGAGTGGGTAGAGAAAAGGGTTCGAGGATAGTGAAGGAGGAGGTGAGAGCCGGAGGGATCAGGTGGTGGAGGAATCCAGAGAGCCGTGCGGGTCCCATTAGCACCTCACCCAGCTGCTTAGCCTTCGCTAGCGGCTGGCGAGGAGGAGACCCGGGAGTAGGCTGGTTTACCTCAGCTACCATTCCCAGCCCGACTCTCTACACACGGCTCCCTCCAAGCTTTCCAAAATTTTCCATAAAGTCTGCTCTTATGCTGTAGCCTCCTTTCTCAGTTCTGTTCTCCATTTGAAGCTGCTGGGTGTCCCTGCCTGAATTCATTTGCAATTGCTTGTATGCTGGTTTGTGAACAAAGATTAAACGTTCCCTGGTCACCTCCTCTGGTTCACCCCATCTGACCCACACGCACCCCCGCCAAGATTCCCAGAAAGGCAGGGACCAAGATTTTTTGAATTCCTACCCCCAGTGATCAGAACAGGATCTTGCACCCCGCCACCCCGCCCCACCTCCTCTACCACACGCACATTTAAAATTCTAATCTACAGTTAAAGCTAACTTCTGCTTAAGGAAAATACCGTTACAAACAGATTTCATACACATGAAGACTGACCCCAAACCGCAGATCACCAGGCCCTCAGCTGCAGCCTGACTTTGAAGTAGATGCTTCAGAAATTCAGCCCTTCAGTAACCGCAGGTGGATCCCCCAAAAAGGTAGACTCATCTCCTAAAAGGAAAATAATGTGTTTTTAGTTTTCTCCTTTTTTCCTTTTTGTTTTTGTTTGTTTGTTTGTTTTAGTTTTTCGATAGTGATATTGATCTGATATTTGGGAGCATGGTAAGGTCAGAGGAGAGATGAAATTTACCTGCCACTGTATGAGAGAGAGAGAGAGAGAGCGAGCGAGAGAGAGAGAGAGAGAGGTTCTTCTTCTTTAGTGCATTTTTCCTCCCTGGTTCCTGTAGAATTTTATGCAGAAATGGAGAAGGTTAAAAAGCATACAGGAGAACCATGCAAATGATTCTGGAAAATGAGAAGATGAAATTGGAGGCTGGAGAAGGTGGTGAAGACAGGACATAAAAGCCATCCTGCCAGATAATCTGATGTTAAAGAAGCCCTAGGAAAGGACACTAGCAGTCACCCCAGCCAGAGGCTACCCTGATGAGAACAGAACACACAGCTACTCCTGATGTACAGACAACAAAAGCCAAGGAGGGAGAGCTGAACCACATAACATGAGGGGTACAGAAAACCAATTTTTATTTACGCAGACCAATTTAAAATACTGATACCAGCCAACCACATACATTTGTTCAGATAACTGTCATCCTATGTCTGCATACATGGGAGGCAAAATCCCAATTATAAAGGGACAAAATGGAGGATTTGGGCAGTTTCAGCTCTGTGGAGGCTCCTCAGAGAAGTCAACCTTTGCCTACTCTTTCCTGTTACCTGGACTCAATCTCTTGCCCTCGTTGATCAAACTCCACACTCAAAAATGAATTGGACTCACCATCTGCCTTTTGATCATAGCCTAGTTTTGGCTATGTACTCTCAGAATAGATCCTTGATAATAAATATCCTGTGTACTGGATAATATTTTCATTTAAACCTAGGAGTTGAAGGATGGGGGTCACAGGAAGAAATCAGGTTCAGGGGTCCTTTTCCAGCTCTGTCAGCTAAGCTTTTCATGAAGCTATCAAGATCTTTATATATAATTTCTCAAAAAAAAGGACACCCATCTTATGAATGACAATACCACAAGTTGCCCCTGATACAAGAAGATAAAAGTTGAGATTTGGGAATCACCACCAGATTTAGGCAGTTGAGGCTGGTGGAAAGAGTACAGAACTTGAATTTAAAAGAATAGGCTTTAAGGCTGGTGCTGTCACTCTTCAGTTGTGTGATCAGAAGCGGCTAAAGACCAGAGAGGTGAAATGACTTCTGCAGGTCACACAGCAAAAGAATAGCAGTACCAGCTCCAGAACTCAGTTCTCTATTCTCTCATTGTATAGACAGCAAAGTGTGGAATCAGACTTCCTGGATTCAACTCCTGCCTTTTCTGCTTATTAGCTGTGTCTCAGTTCCCTCTTCTGTAAAATGGGGATAATAATTGTACCTACTTTATAGGGTTGTTGTTAGGATTTAGATAATTTGTGTAAGGAAATCAGCACAATATCTAGCACATAATAACTATTCAATAATAGCTATTTTTTTATGGTGATGGTCAGAGTTCTCATAACTCACCAACCTGAATGACACGAATTGACCAAAGGTATTCACCAATGCATGTAAAATGCTTGGTGATTTAATTACTAGGCCTTAAGGGAAAGAGTGAACACTGCCTTGACATAGCCTTGAAAAAAACAGCAGACTCTCTGTTTTGATGACTGTAAAGACCACTTCTCCACTCAAACCAGTCTTACACCTTTAAGTCTGCTAGAACAAGGTTTATATAGGAGGAGTACACCTGAAATAGTTCTATCAGGGGCTCATTATTCAGTTGTCTCATTCATTCATTCAGTCATTGAATGCCTAGTTGAAAAGCAGCATGGTTCATCAATCCATCAAACCTATATCAAGGGCCCATTATGTGCACAACACTTTTATAGGCAGTTATCAAACCATTAGTCCATAACTTTATTAGCTTCTCTAGTGACGAGGAGATATAGATATATAGATATATCATCCATCTTTGTATCCCAGCACCTAACACAGTTCAGGCACATGGGAACTCAATAAATGTATATTGAATAAATACATAGACACCGTGAGAAAAAAAAAGAGAAATAGAAACATAGCTCCTTCCCTTAATAAACTTAAATGCTATTTGGGGAGAGAAGACTTGCATACATGAAACAGTAAGAGAAGAGTACAAAATAGTAAGCATATTAAGATCATGAATTATTTCTAGGTGATACAGACTAGGAAGAGCTCAGCAGAAATGGGGGAGGGTGGTGGGCAAGGATGCTTAACATGGAAAGATGAACCTGAAATAAAGAGTAGAATTTGGAATGGTAGAGAAGTGGGAAGAGGGCATTCCAGCTACAGGAGTAGCAAGAATGACAGCATGTGGTAAGAATCTATACATGTTCAGGAACAATACAAGATCAACTTAATAAGAGGGTCAGTCTCTGAAAGACAGAATCCATGTTTGCAACCATGTGTTCCTCTGACGGTGTTCCTAGTCATCAAGAAATGATGGATTTTCTATTATTTTAGATTATTCACACCTTCTTCACCTATCTTAACCTGAACACCAAGAACCAAAACAGTAATCAGCTACTACTGTCAGCAAAACAGACTGTAAAAGTAATCACACCATTACTATTTCTCATTTATCTGTATATAAGACAGCTTACTCTTCCTCTTTCTCCCACATGGTCCTAGCCTGAGCTGAGATTATTACTGCCTAGATTATTACTGTCTTCCTTAGAAGCTCCTTTTTCCCAGACACACTCCTCCCAAACAGCCTTGCCTGAAAAAAAAAAAAACAAAACTATATTTTTTCCCCAGCTTCCATGGTTACTGTGAAGAAAGCATGGTGGTGAGTAGAAAGGAATGTGAATGAGCGGTAGTTATTAAATACCAAGTGCTTTGCACATATTAGTTTATTTAATTCTCACAATAACCTATGACATAGATATTATCTTCGTTATACAAGTAAGAAAACAAGTTCAGAGTATTGAGCAAGGTTCAAAGAAGAGTAAATAAATATCATATTAGGGATTCAAATCCAGCCTATATGATTTCAGAGTCCATGTCCTTAGATCTGGAAGAGGGACCTCTACCCTGGATGTCTGTTTTAGAGGGTCTCCTCCTCCTCCAGAGTGAAGATAATTTAAGACAAGAGGATGTCCCTACCCAGACAGAGCTCATGCCTCCCTGCTCCTATACCATGTTCCAGTGGCCAAAATCCCCTGTCGAACAGCCACAAGCTCTTTTCCAGGGCCTCTTCCTGGGGCCCAATCTCCTGAAAGCACAGAAGAGCTGCTGAAGGGCACACTACTAGCCCTATTGGCCTGAAATGTAGACAGAATTTACAAGTGTGGGTGCACTGAGCACATACTTTTGTGTGAGGCCTCTCAGGTAGTCGGACATGAGCCAAGAATGAAAAGAGAACCTGAGGGTCATACGGGGGGCTGGAGGAGTCCTGGAATTCTAAATATAAACGTCCCGGTTGATATTCATATATTCGTCAAGATAATAAAACATGTTTTTTTAAATTATTTTTTTAATTAAATTTATTGGGGTAACATTAATACAATTATAGAATTTCCAGGTGTACATTATCATTTAACATCTATATATTCTATTGTGTGTTTACCACCCAAAGTCCGGTTTCCTTCAGCTACCATATATTTGATCTCCTTTACCTACTTCACCCTCCCCGTAAACCTTATATCTGATCCCCTTTACCCCGTCCACCTCCTCCTCCCCTCCCCACCCCACTAGTAACCACTAGCCTACAGTCTATGTCCATGAGTCTCTGTTTGCTTTTAGGTTTATATCCCACATATAAGTGATATCATGTGATTTTCAACTTTTTCTGTCTGGCTTCTTTCGCTTAGCATGATTATCTCAAGGTCTATCCATGTTGTCTCAAATGGCTGTATTTCACCTCTTCTTATGGCTGAGTAATATTCCATTGTATATATGTACCACAGCTTCTTTAGCCAATCATCTGTCATAGGACACTTCCATGTCCTGGCCACTGTGAATAATGCTGCTATGAACATTGATGTGCAAATATCTTTTTGGATATGGGTTTTGCAAGTCTTTGGAGTAAATACCCAGTAGAGGGATTGCTGGATCATATGGTAGATCAATTCTTAGTTTTTTGAGGAACCGCCATACTGTTTTCCATGGTGGCTGTACCAATTTGCAGTTCCACCAGCAGTGTATGAAGGATCGATCCACATCCTATCCAACATTTGCTATTACTTATCCTATTGATTACAGCTATTCTAACAGGTGTGAGGTAGTATCTCATTGTGGTTTTGATTTGCATTTCCTTAATAGATAGCAATGTTGAGCATCTTTTCATATATCTGTTGGCCATATGTATGTCCTCTAGGGAGAAGTGTCTGTTCATGTCCTCTACCCATATTTTGATTGGATCGTTTTTGTTGTTGTTGTTGTTGTTATCAAGTTGTATGAGTTCTTTGTATATTTTGGATATCAGGCCCTTATCAGAGCTGTTGCTGGCAAATATATTTTCTCATTCAGATGAAGAACATGTTTTATTTAACAGTTTGTTAGCTTTGATTTAAAACTTTCACATATTTAGATATTTGGTATGTAGGCCTATATATTTTTTTTATCTTGCCCTGGGTTCCACAAATGTTAGGAGTGGGCCCACTCATTTCACTATAGCACTCTGACTCTTTTCCTCCTGCCTTTCTGTCCTTTCTGCCTAGAAAGACCCCATACTGGCCCACTAAGTAATTCACCCCTCTTCATCCTCACAGCTTCCCAAATCTACCCTTTACCTGAAATTTTTTCATACTGCAAAAGAAGGTGCTGATTTCCTCTCCCCTGCCTTTTCAGAGCTGCCAAGACCTCTCCTGCTATTCCCAGACTGAAGAGGATACATCTAATTTACCGTGCATACCTGTAGTCATTTTACTGTCTATCCTGCCATTCTTCTGTCCTTTGTGTCTGGAAGTCTTCAGGCTGTATTAGCACTCATCAGTAGCTCTCAAAAGCCACAACCCTGCTTAGCCTCTGTGATACTGCGAAGATCCTTGTTCTTCGATGAGTTTCCAATCTAATACACAAGGCAGGGCCTAATAACTTAGGTAGGGTTAGAAAAGTAAGAACACAATCAGGGGGATCTGTGGTGGTTTCAGTTTCTTTTAGTAAGAAGAAAATTGAGGGAGTAGAGCTCAGAAGAAAAGGTTAAATTTGTGCAGGCTCATCCAGTACAAGACCAAGTTTAGAAGCAGGTCAACCTAAGAGGTAGGGTTCCTAGGTTGGGGAGCCAACGAGGGTGGTTCGTGGAGATACAAAAAGACTAGGCTTAGAAGAAATGGCACCACTCAAGGAATCCAGACCAAAACACTGAGCACCATCTTATCTCTCCCTCTCCTTCATCCCCCACAACAATTGATCACTGAGGCCTATCACTTCTTTCTAAACCTCTTGAACTCTGCCTACTTCTCTCCATCTCCACTACCACCTTAGAGTTCAGGTCACTACCATCGTCTCCCACCTGGATTAGAACAACAGCTTCTTACTGCACTCCATGCCCCCAGTCCCACCCCACCTCATCAATTCTTCATATTAGAGCTAGAATGATCTAAAATGCAAATCTGAGCTTCTTACACTTCTATTGAAATGACTCCTTGGGTAAAACCCAAATGTCTTAGCTTGATGCTCAAGATCCTACAGGATCTAGCCTTAAATAACCAGTCTCACTTCTCTGTACCTTGCCACACCCACAATTGTTCATTCTAGCCACACTGAATTACTTGCCCTTTGGGGAAGAGACCACATAATCCCTCACTTCGAAGTAATTGTACTTACTGCTTCTTCTCAATGGGACATTCATCTATTCCCTCCCTATACAGGCCTTTCAAGTATCTCATAAGTGTCACCTCCTCCTGGAAGCCTTCCTTGACTACTACTTCTCAGGACTAGGTGCATGTCCTTCCTATGTGCTCCCCTAACATCCAGTGCTTACCCCTCTTATAATATTATCATACTGTGTTGAAATGATTTGTCTTTTTAATTCTCTGTATGCTCTGCTAGACTATAAACATTTTAGGAGCAAGGACTCTATCTTATTTACTGTTCAATCATTCACAGAATTTCTGTTGAGAGCCTAGAATGCTCCAGGTACTGTTCTAAATGCTGAGGATACAGTGGTGAACAAGGTCCCTGTCCTAGTCGAGCTAATCTAATAGGGGAAAAAAGCAATAAAAAAATAAATAAAAATAAAACTATAATAAATGCTAAAAAGAAAAATAAAGGAAGATAAGGAGATACAGAAGGGAAGGTGGTGGCTATTTAAATCGGGTGGTCAGGAAAGGCCTAAAGAGGTGATATCTGAGATGAGACCTAAATGAAATGAAAGAATAGGCATGATTTGGAAGAAAAATGTTCCAGGCAGAGGAAAGGGACTGAGTGGGAACAAGTTTGGTGTGTCTGAGGGTCAGTGGGAGTCTACTGTAGCTGAACCTTGGAATTTTTTCTGTGAGTACTGGAACATGATTAGGAGGTTTTAAGTTGCATTATCTGATCTACATTTTAAAAGATCACTTTAGCTACTTACTGTGTGGAGAGTAGACTGTGGCAAAACCAGATTGGAATCAGAGAGATCAACTAAAAGGCTATTGTAGTGGTCCAGGAAGAGATGTCAATGGCTTGGACCCAACTAGATTTTGGAAGTGGTAAGAGGTGCGCAAATGTGGTATTCTATTCTCAGCTTCTAGCATGATGTCTGGCTAGACATTCAATAAATATTTGATGAATGAATTAAGAATTAATTAATCCATCTAAATGAGGACTCTGAGCTGGAATTGAAATCATCCATCCTTTAAGCCTCTACTAAAATCCCAACCCCTCCACAAACTGGGGAGTAGATAGCTGCCACTAACAAAGGATCAGTATTAGATGACAGAAATAGATAGATAGATAGATAGATAGATAGATAGATAGATAGATAAATTTCTTTTAAAAATTCAATAGGAAGATGACAAATAATCTGATAGGAAAATGGCAGATATACATGAATAGGCATTTCGCAGAAGAGGAAACTCAAATGGCCAATAAATATATGAAAAGATATTCAACTTCATTAATAATCAGGGAAATATAAATTTAAACTACCATGAAATACCATTTTACATTCAACAGATTGACTAAATACTAAAGTTGATAAAGATAGAGTAACAATCAAAACTCTTATATACCTTAATGGGCATAAATGTTGGAAAACAACTTGACATTATCTAGAAAAGTTGAAGATATTCATATCCTACAATTGAGAAATTCCCTTTTATATATCCTAAAGAATTTATTACCCATGTATTCCAGGAGATGTGCAGAAATGTTATGAGTATCATTGTTCGTAATGACAAAAAAGTGGAAACAAACCTAAGTACTCATCAACAAGGGACTTAACATATTGGTGGACTATCATACATCAATGAAAACGAATGAACTACAGCTACCTACATCAACATGAAAGAATCTTAGAAACATAATGTTTAATGAAAAGAGCAAGTGAAGAGGTTTAAAAAAATAATATATATTTCTTAGAATGGTAAAAAGAAAGGGGGTGGGGCCCAAAATAAACAATATGTGGCAAAAATTTCAAGACAAACCTTAAAATGATAAACATAAAATTCAGGGGCTACTATAAGAGAGATGCACGTGGGCCTCTCAGTGCTATTGGTAATTTTTTTTTCTATTCTTAAATTAGGGGTGGTTTAATGGGTATTCATTACTATGCTTCATGATTTATATAAAATGTCAGCTCTGGGAAGAAAAAGATTTTTGTCTTATTTTGTTCACGGCTGTGTTTCCAGCACCTAGGACAGTGCCTGCAACATAGGATCTCAATGAATATCTGCTGAATAAGTGATATATATTATTTTTTATGATTCAAATTTTTCATCTTTTTTTAAAAGAAGAAAAAACTACTTTAATCATGGTGCCCTTTGATCACTCTAACTGGAAGTCATATTGCCTCAACTCCTATTACCCATACAATCTATTAAATCTTGCTGCATATTAATTATATATGTATATGTCTTAGTGATTATAAATTTATGAAGAGAAGGGACTATGCTTTCTCCTTCTTTATTCCCACTCACAATTTGTAGCATAATACCTTGCACATAGTAGATGCTTAATAAATATTCGCCGATCACTTGAAGTCACAGGAGATAAGGGCAAACCAGGAAGGACAGATCTATGCTGTTTATATTTAAAGCTGAAAGAGAACTTCATAATCATGAAGCATTTTCCTACATTTTGCGGTAGAGAAAACTGAAGTCCAGAGAGGGGAAGTGATTTTCTCAAAGTCACATAATTAGTAGTATTCCAAAATCTAGATTCAGATCTCTAGTTTGGTGTCCTTAGCTCTTCACAATATATCACAATGACTTTTATTTTCTGTTCTGCCTTTGTGTGTTTCTTGCTTGGAAGTCACCAAATGGCAAGGACCAAATCTGTTCACATAGGTATTTAATCATGGCCTCTAGATAAATATGTAGGACCTGTACAAACTCATCATACAAATTCAGAGAAACTTAGGTTCTTCCCCAGCAAAAATTTGTTTGGCCATCCTTCTGCCACCAACTCTCCCACTGATCCCTCCCTCAGAAGCCTGGATACTAATGATCCTTTCTCTTCTTCCATTTACTGTTTTCTTTCTCCTGGAGTAGGGAGGTTTGCTGATAGATTACAGTCCTGCTATCATGGGGAACTGATTTAGCAAGAGGAAGTAGAAAATACATCGGTCAGTGTCCACCAGCCCCAGGAGCTTGAAATTAATGATTATAAATAAAGAAGTTCAAGTGCAAAGGTACTACTTCAACTTGTATAAAATTGCCTGTGTAGCAGAAAGAAAGAGAATCCTGGGACGTTAACACTGGATGGAATCTTAGAGATCACCTACTTCTCTCCTTGATTTTTCCAAATGAGGAAAACTGGAGTTTTGAGAGCTGAAGCAACTTGTGGAGTTACTCGGCTAGCTTGTAGTCAGGCTGGGACTACACTCCCAGTCTCCTGTTTCTAGGACAGCTATTCTTTCCACACCATGTGCTGGCAACATGTACATCTAGCAAAATGCATCATAAAGTAGCCTCATCTTAAACTATCAGGAGTGAAAAACAAATTATTCAAACTTTTTCTCTTCTCTCTGAAAAATTTTTTCTTTGTGTTTCCCTGTGTCCTAGTCTCTTTTTATTCCTCTTATGTTCCTCCACTTGGGGTTTCAACTGAACTGTGCAGCATGCCTGCATGATTCTCTTGATTCTTCTTCACTAAGCTACCGTTTCCCGTTCAAAAGCAAACATGCATAAGCCAAACAAGACTCTTTCTTGGTGACCTTTGTGGAAAAGAACACCAAGAAAGAGTCTATATGAGAGATGCTGGACTTTCCTCCTGGCCTATCCAGTCAATTAAAATGAGTCTCTGGCTCCCCTGAGGGTTGTTAACCAATCTTAAGAAAGAAAAGATCAATCTCATTTCTTCATAACCCGTGCAGGAAGGCTGCTAACCAGTCAGAATCTGCCACTAACAGTCATTAGAAAAACTGGCCAATCAGGCCAACCTTGTTACATGGTCTGGTAGGAAAAGGAAGGGATTGATTGGCAAAGATAGTTCTGACTCCACACCCTTTACCTCCTGGACCCCAGTTTTCCCTCAGTGAAGTGAAGGAAGGACACTTTCCCAAGCCCTTGGTAAGGAAGATCCCTAGACACCTTGCTAATGTTCTCTTGGATCATCTTTTGTTGTTTTCAAATTCACTCCTCACATACCTCCATCTACTTTTTGTAGTCTCGTTATTCTCCTACTGATTTAATTTCTAGCTTCTGACCTAGTAGCAACAGCCGCCAGATTTCTCAGCCCTCTCCACAGATCTCTACCCACCAACCCGTCAAAGAACTTGTTTTGCATGATTTATGTAGGTTAAAAAGTATAGTAATAATTGCAAGGACCTTGAATAAAGTCTCTAGGGAGCAGCGCAGAATTGAGTTGTAATGCCTCTAACTATAATAATTATTGTTGTTATTACTATTACTAGCATTTATTGAACTCTTCCTGAGTTTCAAAGGACCTCGCTAAAAGCTTCACTTATATTTTCCCAATGTTCGCTGTGGGGTATGCGCTATGATTATTCCCAATTTACGTGGGAGGAAATCGACTTAAAGGGGTTAAACAGCTTGCCCAAGGTCACACAGCGATTTAAGAACCCAGGTTTAGATGAATCCAGAGCCCAGAGAATGGGATTAAGGAAGAATTAAACCTTGCAGGCTGTAACAACTTTGGGGAGGAGCCAGATTTAGCTTCCTCCCAGGTCCCTTCTCCAAACCTCCTTTGGGATTGTTAGTGATATCTGAGAGGAGTCTCAATGTCGCAACAAACAGCTGCAACAACCGTTTGGTGTTAGCGGCCCCTGAGAACTGTGGACTTTTTGCCTCGGAAGACTAGAAGCTGAGAGCTAAAAGGAATTCAGTATGGGCGGGATGGGGTGTCTGAGGACTTCAGGGGATATCCTTGCTATCCGTCTTTCCCTGTTCTTCGCAGCATCTGACACAGTGCCTTGCACTGCTTGGTACTTGGTAAATACCTGTTGATTGATTTGCAAGGATCCCAGCTTCATTCTTCACCTACCCTCCTCCTCCAAGACAACCACTGTAACTGGAGGGAGATTTGGGAATTTCAGAGGAACGAGTGAGAATCTTCATTGAGCTGGAATCGTAGATTTAAGAAGGGCGAGAAAGTTCCCCCACCCTACTCTCCTCGCCCGCTCCTCTGATTTCTCTCCACTCCTTCCCCTCCCTTTCAGAACTCAGGGCCATAAAAATGCAGATGGAGGATCGGTGTGAAATAACGGGCCCATATAAATCCCTCTGCCGCCCGCCTGCAAGATGGATTGGCCGCATTGAAATTCCTCCGCGAGGATAATTAAACTCAGGGCCTCATCCGGGCAAAATTACATTCCTGTAATGGCGTCGCTCGGGGTCCCGGGAAATTGCTCCGTGGGCTTTCAGCGGCGGTTTTTATCGCCGGCCAGGGTGTGCCTGGCTGCGGCTCGCCTCTCCTTCGGGACCGTAAAGCTGCTGCCGTGATTTATCCTCCCCTTCTCCCAAATCCGATTAAATGGAGGAGCTCGGGGCCGGGGCGCCGCGGGGCCGGGAACCGGGAGGGGGCGGTGAGAAGGACGGGGCCAAGGAGGGGAGGACAAACAGCCCCTCAGAGGGCGGCGGATTTGGCTTTATTTATAGCTGTGGCTTTCTTTTCTCTAATTCTTTTATGGAGGTTTGGTGAGCTTTCCCCGTGCTGCGTTCAGGAACGGTGCCTGGGGTTTGCACATGAGAGGAATGAGGCAGGCCTTGCTGCCCTCCTCTTGCGAAGGGGCTCTTCAGACCCCGCCTGGGAGACAAAGAAACCTAGAAGAAGCAATGAGGGGCAGAACCCCCCACCTACTCACTTCCTTGCATAGCAGAAGGACGAGCAAAAGGGCACGAGGGAGAAGCCGAGGGGTTTCCATGGGAGCACCTTATGGGTGTCTGCTTATCTCGAGTAGATGAAGCCTGGGCAGAGGCACGGACATGTCGAGGGTGACCTCGCAACCTCACTGCAGGTCACTGGTGGCCGTTATTTCTGCACTGTCTCAGAACTTAGGGTCTGTGTCCCAATCATCTTTAGCCCTGATCTGGATCTTCTGGCTGATCACCAGAATGAAGAAAGAGGGAGAGGGAAATAAAGGCAAAGCCACTAGAAGTACCTAGAGCATTTTGCTGACTATTCGCCCACTGAACAGGTTTCTCATCCGTAAAGCCTAGTTTCGAGAGGCAACAGAATACAGAAATCCCATGTCTTCATTTTCCTCCTGCTATATTTTGGGCAATGAACCCCAATCCCGATTGCATGCTACTTAACACGGACTTTCTGGGTAGATTTTTTTTTTTCCAATGTGACTGCGCATGCTCGGAAAGGGGACGCAGGTCCAAGATCCCATACGCAGTACAGACCAAACCGCAAGCCACATTAGGGATCGGCTTAAACTACGGAGTTTTCATTTCTGCATACCATCGGCTCCGCCTGTAGTTTCTCCTCTCCAACGCCAGGTGGAGGACTGGACAGGTGCCACCACAGAGGTGGCAGGCGGCGCTGTGGCGCCTGAGCCGCCTCAACATTGCAATCGCTCTATCCTTGGCGGGTCGACTCGTTGGTCCGGGCCGCGCATGCGTTGAGCCTTCTTTTCTCTTATTCCCGCCCCCCGCCCCTCTCTGTCTTCTTTACCCCGGGAGCAGGTAAGGCCTTGGGCCCCCTCACTCGCTTTGCGCCGCGCAGGCGCGCGGGATACCCTACCTCGCGCGAATGCTTTGAGGCCCTTACCTTGCATGCTCCCACCCGGGTCCTCACGTCCTCCCTCGCTCCCGTTATCCCCGCGCCTTAAGTGTGCCCCTTCCGCGTGTGAGTGACCTCCAACCGCGCGGGCCTGGCGCCATCTTGGACGTCTCTCTGGGGGAGGGCGCCTTGGAGCTGGCGAAAGCCAAATCCCAGAGTGCTCATTTCACTTGTTCCGACTCAACCCTTACAAGTCTCTTTTCTTACCCTTTACCCTTTCAGAAATGTCACAACCCCCAGACTCTCCCTTCCTATCTCTGCTTTCTCATCCTGACTCCGTTCCTTTACCCCGAAACCTCCAGACTTCAGGACCTCAGGTGCCGAGCAGTGGAGATAGTGGATCATCTAACGCCACCAACCCCTCTAGTCAATTTAAAAAGTAAACTATGAACATGGTAGAAATGAACAGAACAGTCAAAACACCTGCTCCCTTAAGGTTGTGATCTGGGAGAGCTATAGTAGAAAAGAGGCCGGTTTCTTTGGAACCTTTGTCTTCCAGTACTGTTCCTAACACTCCGGTGAAGTTGCAAAAAACACAAGTGGTAGATTAACAGGTTTTCCGTTAGAGGCAGCAGGCCCAAAAGGGTGGGGTGAGACTTGGCTTTGGATAGTGTGCACCTGCCAGCTCTCCTGTCAAGGGTTTACTGAGAGTCCCCGGACACTGCCCTCAAGAGGAAAAGGTTTAAGAAAGAGAATGGTTAAATTAGCAGCTTTGTAACTGTGACTAATCTGCACTGAGGCAGAAACCCAAGATGATTTTGGCCCTCTAATTCTGGATGGTGCTGTTGCCTAAGATGTTGTAAGCTAACAGTTGCACAGTTACCAAGGTTAGGTGACCAGGGGAGGAATCTGCACTTCTTGCAGGCTCCTTAATTGCCACCCTTTGTCGTGGGCTCATTACTGTGCCAGCACCACATTAAGCTCTTTACATACGTTATTTCATTTAATCCCCTTAAGAACTACATTTTACAAATGATGATATTGAGGTTTACTTCCTTGGGGGAAAATTCCCTTTTTATTTTAATTTTTTTCTGATTTATTGCTTTTTTAAAGAAATTTTGAATTTTGACCCAAGAAAATCTGAATAGTCTGGCAACAAAATTGGATCAGAGTTACATATGGGGCAGAAGTCAGAGTTCTAACAGGAAAAGAGTTGAAAACATCCATTAATCTAAAAGTAAGATTCTGGATTCAGAAGTGTAAACCGGAAAAATATGAGTCCAACTTATATAGGGAAGTGTCATTTAACAGGCCTACGTTATCTCTTGGGCATTTCAACCTGTAACATATTAGAAAGCATTCACTTACAAGTGAAAGTTCAAGTCTTGGCTCTACTACTACCATAGTTTCAAGACGGGTTTTTAGACCATGTTCTCAGTGTATCTAAGAATCATTTTGGAAGCTTGTTTGAAATTTATGGTACTTGGGCCTTAACCCCAGAGATCTTGACCAGGAAGGTTCTAAGGTGGGACCCAAGACAATGTTTTTCGAATACACCATCTTTATCCCCATATAACTAGTTCAGGTGAGCCTCTCACTTCACTTGGGAAAACCTTGCCTTTAGATAGTTCACTCACCCACTTCTCTCAACTTCAGTTTTACCAGCTCAGGCACCTACAGATTGTTTCACATCATGGGAATACAAAATTGTATACCCTTTAGTGTGATGGTGAAAATAAATATTTTAACAGTCATTGCTAATTAGAGTAATGGCAAAGTTCTTCATTGATCTGTCTCACCCTGTTAATGTAGAAAATTGAAGTGTTCTGAGGAATCAACTACTTCCAGGTAATTAAGTAAAAAGATTGTTGGATTTCCTTCCAGTGTTTTGGCCTTCAACAAATATCTCCCAAGAGTCTTTAAAGGGCAACCTTTTAAGGTCCAAACAATGAGGTCTTGAGAAGGGTTCCTTTTGAATAGAAACAGGAAAATTTAGGCAAAGGACACTCTTGGGAAATTCCTCTGACAACCCCCAAGTCACAGGGCTAAAGAAAGGAATAACAGGTCTTAAAGCTGGGACCTAGTGCTTACTTGTTCAGACCAGAGGAAGTCACACAATTATAAGGAAAAGTTGGAAGTATGTGGAGGAAATCTTGACCCGTGTTCGAATTCTATCTCTTCTAAGACTGAGGTCAGCCACTCTGCTCTCTGGGTCCTTTAAATTTTCCAGAGCACCTTTTCTGCTAATAAGGGTGTTCTTTGGTGAGCAAGGACAATGTTTACAATGCTGTTTCTGTAATTCCAGCTCTCCTGCCACAGCCCCTCATCCCCTGAAAATGTATGCCTGCACCAAGTTTGTGTCTACCCCCTCGTTGGTGAGTATCTGCTTTTTCTGTAAGAGTTTTTAAGGAGGGACATCTTGTCTCTTCCTTGCCAAACCTCGTTCTTCACAGTTGAGCTAGGGGAATACCCTTTGGTCTGCTAGCCTGGCAATAAAGAGTGAATGCTTGTCAGGCAACTCTCATATCCCTTGGAGGTCTGTTTTCATCCAGCCATCTTAGAAGAGTGTAAATGATAATATAGACTAAGATCAGGTTATTCCTATCCTGAAACTTTCTGTAAACTGGAACCCAGCCAGAAATAATAAACATGAAGTAGATTTCCTAAATTGGACTTGAGTATACACTGTGTACAGGATCTTGTCCTGAGTGTTGAAGAGCCATGGTTAAGAGTTCCCTTTGGAAGCTTAAATTTGGGTGGGATGCTAAAATACACATAAATATACATTGGAAAAATATTTGACTTAGAAGCAACAGCATGGAAGAAATTACAAATTATTAAATGGTGGAAGCAATGGGTTTATCCATCAATAGTGAAAAAGAGTGATACTATTAGTGGATACCATTTGTTGAGTACTGACTATGCCTGGCACTGAGTTTAGCAATTTGTATACATAATCTCATTTACTCCTGAAATCAACCCTGAGATAAATTATTCCCATTTGAAAGGTGAGAAAACAGGCTTGGAAAAATGTAAGTGACTTGTCCAAAGACTGCACAGCTGATACAGTGCTAAGATGACTAGATCTGAGTAAAGCCCTGGTTGTTAATCACCATGTTGTGTGCCTTGGACATACTGGCTTGGGGTTAGTCAGAAAAGGCTACCAGGAGTTGGTGAATTTAGAGCATGGATCTTTGTGCCTATTTTTCAGAAGATACTCCAATCATTGGTTTCCTTATGGGCTAGCCAAATCTCTCTTATTGAGTAAAGGAAATGCTTCTGAGGTTTATAGTTCTCATTCTCAAGGCCTGTGAAAGGGTAAGGCAAGGGGGAGCCCAAAGGAAGTAGACTTTTTTTCTCTTAAAGCAAAGAAGAAGCCTAGGAAGAAGGAGAAATGGTGAGGTTCTTGAATCTAGAATTTGCCATAAGTAAAAGAATGATCTAAGATTCTGATTTAAGTTCGAGAGAATGAAAGGGGTATCTGAGTAACAACTTGGAATTGTTCTGAAACTCTTCTCCACAGTCTTCCTTGACCTTCTTGCCCTTGTATCATTCCCACTAGGTCAGGAGCACTTCTCAGCTGCTGAGCCGATCAGTGTCTACAGTGGTGCTGAAACGACCTGAGACTCTGACAGATGAGGTACCTTATAGATTGAATTGGGCCTGTGGTTTTGGGGTAAGAGTTAGGGAGGGTTACCTTGCAGAACCAGTAGGGGAAGTGATGAGGACAGTTGACAAAGACATAAATTAGTGAAGGATCATGGCCATTGCCTTTAGGTGGCAATGGAGAACAGTTGATACTGTATATGCTCTAGTGTTCCAGCTCTGGCACTGGTAGCACATGCCCATGCGTGCTGTTGATAGCTGCTGTTACTTGGCCTAATTCACTGACTTCAGTTGGGAGCATTTAGTCCCAGGAAGATAATCTCTTTAGGGCACCAAGCACAGACTAGGGCTTTAGCTTCAGTCTTAGACTTCTGGAGCATACTTGAATCCTAAAGGTATTTGAAGTCCACCTCTTGCATTAAAAAGTTCTGCTTGGCAGCATTTTAGGAGGTTTTCCAGGGAATAAAAAACTATTCTGTTGAGAGAGAAACCATGGGATTTGATAGCATAAAGCATTTAAATGGTACAAAAGCTTCCATAGCTTAAAGGGATTTCTTGAAAACTTTACCTTCTACCTGCCTCTCTTTCACAGAGCCTCAGCAGCTTGGCAGCCCCACGTCCCCTGACCTCACTTATTTCTAGCCGCAGCTTCCAAACCAGCATCATTTCAAGGGACATCGACACAGCAGCCAAGTTCATTGGGGCTGGGGCTGCCACAGTAGGAGTGGCTGGCTCTGGGGCTGGAATTGGGACTGTGTTTGGGAGCCTCATCATTGGTTATGCCAGGTAAGATGGGCCCTCCATTGGTTCTCTGATATGCTTTCTAAAGGTCTAGGCAGTAATATTTGGGGATCTAGAGCTACACTACCCTATACAGTACAGTCGCCAATAGCCACATATGACTATTTAAATTTTAATTAAAAGTATCCAAGTTTAAGTTTTCAGTTCCTTAGTCACCAGCCATATTTCAAGTGCTCAGTAGCCACATGTAACCAGTGGCTACCAGAGCAGAAATCGGCAAACTAAGGTGGGTGAGTATGTCTGGCCTACAGTCCAGTTTTGTATAGCTGAGCTAAGAATGGGTTTTTCATTTTTAATTAGTCATGGGGGGCGGGGGGAGGCAAAAGAGACCATATGTGACCCACAAAGCCTAAAGTATTCACTATCTGGTTCTTTACAGAAAGTTTGCTACCCCTGTTTTAAAGCCTCAGCATAGTGGCTTCACTGCTGTTTTTCCCCATCCCTGGGAATTCCCCTCTGTCACTCCTGGGAAAAATGCCTCTGTAGCCAGCTCCACTGCTTCCTGACACTTGGGACTATTTGGTCCCCACCAACTCTGGGCAACTTGCTGTTAGAACTAAATTAATCCTCTAGAGACCCAAAAGTTCTCTTAATGTCTTTGGGGAAATAAGTTTATTTTTTAGGATTTGTATGAAACAGGAAGCCTACTTGCTTCTATGTCCACAATTCTGTTAAAAGGCGGTGTTGCTTTAACTTATCTATGAAGGCTTCCAGAGGTGACAGAGAACTAGAAATTACATATTGACTTTCAAAGTTGGGAGTTCTTTATCCCATTTTGATTCATATCATCTAAACCCCATAGACTGTTGTAGCTTCTTAAAGCCCAAAATATTTTGACTGTTTTTGAAATGAGAGAAGGTAGTGTCTTCCTCTGACTCTCTTGTCCTCTAGAACAGTGTTTTTCTAATTGTGTTCCATAAAACCCTAGGGTTCTGAAGATATGCCCCACAGACTGTCAGAGAATGAAGGGGAGACCAGTCATACAAGCTTTTAAAATCCCCCAGTTTTTTACCATTGCAGTTTGGCTTTTATATGTTTTGTATTTTGGGGTTTTGCTGCTTAAAGTTTGAAAACACTGCTGTGATAGACCCTGCCACTCTGGATACTTTTTCCATCCTGGTTGGTCCCTGGATAGTTAAGTGTCCAGGCCCAGAGATCTTAAGTTATGATGACACGGATGATGCATTAGAAGTGGTAATGTTTGTATACAGTTTTGTTACACAGTTTTGGATTGTACACGCCCCTCATTCCGTCTCTAGCGCCTTGTGTCAGGGCAAGAACTTGGGCATGATAATGTCACCCTGAGACTCCTTACATGAGATGAGCTTAAGGGGATGAATTCTCTTTGAGCCCACCTTTGATGTTCTTTTCTTTATGTGGACTAGAAATTCAGTCTTTTTTCTTCCCCTTCTCCCAGGAACCCTTCTCTGAAGCAACAGCTCTTCTCCTACGCCATTCTGGGCTTTGCCCTCTCAGAGGCCATGGGGCTTTTTTGCCTGATGGTGGCCTTTCTCATCCTCTTCGCCATGTGAAGGAGCCGTCTCCACCTTCCATAGTTCTTTCTCCAGTGTCTCATCTGCCCTGTATGTTCCTTTTCCTATACCTCCCCAGGCAGCCTGGGGAAAGTGGTTGGCTCAGGGTTTGACAGAGGGAAGACAAATAAATACTGTATTAATAAGATGTTTCTTGAGTCTCCTGTGTATATTTCTTTTCTATAGTTGGCTGAGTGCCTTGGTGGGAGTATAAGGCCTGGAGGGTGGTGACGGTTCTTAAACTCAACATGGGTCTGGCCTCACTTGTTCTTCATTCTGTGTCAAGAAAGCTTTACTCAAATTAGGGCTCCTTTTTAATAATTTTTACCTGGGATGGCCTATTTAGATGATTGGGTCAGTAGCAATTTACAGTGCTGGCTTAAAATTATGACTAATGGGCTTCCTATTTCCACTACTGCTATCCTGGCTCAGGCCCTCACTGCCACCTACCTGGTCTGTTGCAGTGATCTCTTAATTGGCCTTCTGTTCCTAGTCTTTTCCTTTTAGCATTTACTTCTAGCCAACACTGCCAGGTTAATCTTCCTGAACCAAAGGACTGATTTTGCATTTACCAATTCAAAACATTTTGATAATTTTCTCAGCTTTATGTTTTATTATTCCCATGCACTCTACCCAAAGTGTGCTATTTGTCATTTTCCAAATGTCCTTATCGTCAAGCCTTGCCCTCTGGCCATCTTTCTTTCCCTGAATCTTTGCTCACTTCACTCTCTTTCGAACTCTTCATTATTATCCTAAAAAACTTAGCTTAAGTGCTGCTTGAAGCTCTCTGGTTTCCATCACTCGGCCAAATGAGCATTAACTTCTATAAAGGACTGTAGAGCACATATCCTTTATGATGCTTATATAGTCTATGATAATTTGTGGGTTTGTTGTGTGCCTTATCTTCCAAGTTAGATTATCAGTTTCTTGAGGCAGGTACTATGTCATGTTCATCTTTGTATCTTTAGAAGTATCTAGCTTGACACATCTCAGCAATATCTTAGTCACATTTTTATTTAATCATCTAAACCAACCACTTCACAAGTGTAGCAGGATTGAAGAGGTCAAAGGATTCTCAGGAACTTTGACTAGCAAAGCTGGATCTAGAGCAAGGATCGTGTCTTGGGACCCAGAATGTAAGACTGCCACACTTGTGGGACTCTTCCCCAAGCCCATTATTGCTGGAGATTGTTATTTTTCCGAGCCAAGAAGTGGCTGAATAAGCAAAAATAAACCTCTTCCCTTAAAAATACCTCAGTAGGGACCTTGGACAGTGGGGTTAGTATAAAGGCAAAGAATTACTTTCTAAAGGCTAGATAAATTTTAAGCCTTATCTTACATCTGCTTGAAATAACTATAAATTAAACTCCTTTCAGAAATGATAATGTAGATGACCACAACAGGTTTTCTTTTGGTTCGATCAATGACCATAAAACTAAAACCCAGGGCAGAGACTTGACCCCAGAGTGGACTGATGTTCAGGAAGCAGGTCACCCAAAATCATTCACTTTTGCTGTTTTGCTGTTGTGATCAGAGGTTGATAGGAATCCTATGTACAGGTTGCTTTCAGATTGTTATACTAGCCCCAAATAACTATTCTGGGCTGTGGGACACACCTCACAAGGTCAGCTCTTTCAGCCAAGAGTAGGTGGAAGAAAGGTATCTACATATTTGGAGATGAGGAATAGCCCTCCCTTTGTTCTGGTCACCTGAGTTTGAACCTTTGGTAGGAACCTCCATTGCCCATCCCTTTCCCTGGTTATCAACTCAGATTCATCTGTGTTTCCTTCTTGGCCTTTTCTTTGGGATTGAATCTAACTAACCTCAACTACAGGGGCTTGGAGAGTGCATAGCTTAGTGGCCTGTCTTTCTCTCTGAGGTGAATGATGAGATGGTGCTGCAAGAATCTTGGAAGCAAATTTCTTCAGGAGGAGTCAAGGCAACCTGGATCCTCTTAGTTTCAGGCCCTAAGAAATACTTATTGGCAATGTAAGTTGCCAACAACTTGGGGTAGAGGAATGCTATGTTTTAGTATAGAGGGTCCAAGAGCAAATTTTCTAAAAATCTTTTCAATTTTGATAATATTACAAATGAAAACTTTCCACTTGTCCTTGAATTTTAGAGCATATGATTTGAAATCAGGAGGTGTTAGTTCTAATATCCTACCACTGGCCACTGTGACGTTGACAGATCACCAACCAATAACTTTCTAGGACCTCAATTTCTCCCCATCTACTAAACAGGGATAATAATTCTCATCCCAGCAATTATGTGCATGCAACAGAGTATTTGGAAAGGATGGTGCCATCAGAGTTCAATGTATATTGATTATAATTTGCTTTCTCATTTTCAGTGGAGTTCAGAATATATTATAGGCATTTTACAGACAACATCTCCCTCTTTGGTTGTCATAAAAAGGAATTGACCATCCAAAGTTTATAAAGTCTGTCTGTAAAGCATCTGGAGAGAGAACCCAGGGATGCTGAAGGCAACAAGTCTTGTTTCTCTCTTCTTACTTCTCAGTTTCTTCCAAAAGTCAGTTGTGTTTCTTCAGTACCAGAGGAGGAGCATCCATAGGTTTGTGCCATCCTAATCAGAAAAAAAAATTATGTCTTTTGAAAATCATCTAAATGCTTAACAGCAATAATGAAGAACCCTGTTCTAGCCTCCCTTTCAGGATGAGTTTATTAGTTTGAGGCCTCTTTAGGTCATCAGGATGAGAAAGCTGCTCAGGAAACAATACTTGATTTAGCATAAGTTGGTATCCAGGAACCTAGAGGTTGCTATGTTTTCTTACCTCCATTCAAGAGAAATGAGATGAAGGAACATTTGAGCTGAATTCTGAAATAGAAAAAAAGAGGAATAACATCAACTGGTGACTGGAGAATATTATCCTAATCCTTCAAATTTTGAGCAATGAAACTTTATTGAGGCATATCTTAAAATATGCATTTTCCAACATGTAGGACACACTCTTAAACAGCTTCATATTTTCACCGTTTGATGAGGAAAAACTAAAACATGGGAAGATTTTTTAGTCCCCAGGCATTCCTTAATATGTCTTTATTTTTGAGAATTTACCTCAAGGCACTGTGAGTGCTAGTATATTGTGATCAAAGCAGCCACTTTAGAAATGGCAGAAGACATGATAGAATACCATGGATGAGATCAGGCCTCTCTCATCTCAAATGTTTGGCTTCTCTTTGTAGTGTAAATGATTAGAGATAGTTTATTACCTCTTCCTCCCCCTCACCCCAAAAGAGATCATTTCCTCTTATTTTTCTGAATAAGTGCAATGGTAGGCAGAATTTTTTAAATGACCCCCTAAAATGTCTCACTCTAATCTCTAGAACCTGTGAATTTGATGGGATATTGCACTCATGGTTATGTTATATTATATGGCACAGTTGATTAAGAGGGAGATTATCTGGGCCAGATCTAATCACATGAACCCTTGAAAGAACTTTCTCAACTGGCTGGAGAAATCAGATTTGAAGGAAGGATTTGATGCACAATTGCTGGCTTTAAAAACAGAGGGGACCATATGCAAGGACTGGGAAGTAGCCTCTAAGAACTGAAATTGATCCCCTAACCAACAACCAGCAAGGAAGTGGGAACCTCAGTCCTACAACTTGAAAGAACTAAATTCTGCCAACAGCTTGAATGAGCTTGGAAGCAAATTCTTCCTCAGAACCTCTAGATAAGAACACAGCCCAGACAACACCTTGACTTTGGCTTTGTGAGACCTAAGCAGAGAACCCAGTCAAGCCTGCCTGAATATATGATCTACAGAATAGTAAGATAATAAGTGGATGTTGTTTTAAACCACTAAGTTTGTGGTAATTTGTTATGTAGCAATATAAAGCTAATACAAGTGCAATCTTCCAGTCTGCAAAAAGAACAAAGTTTCATCTGAATCTTGCATTGAAAGGAAACTCCACAATTGACTTCCCTGACCCTCTCTGCTTCCTAACTTTATTGAATCTAATCTAGCTCAGAAAGCTAAACACGAAAAGACCTTTAAACAAAAATTATATGTCATGCTTTTTTACTATAGCTATTTCATTTGTATGAAGTAGATATTTTTTCTTGTTTTAACAAATGAGAAATCTAAGACTCAGATTCAAGAATCATGACCTAATCCTCGAGGTTATCTAGATGAGAAGTGATAAAACAATAGAAACCCAACCAAAGCTGTTGCATTATACCATACCACACAGTAGGGGGGCCAGGATATCATTGGAGGAGAGGAAAAGACAAATCTGGACATTTTTTTAGATTGCTCAGTTAATGTGATTGATCTGTTTTTTTGTTTTTGTTTTTGTTTTTGTTTTTTTATAAATACCATCCCTGTTGTGTCTTGCGGGTAAGTAGTGTTTTGTCTACCTCTGGGTTCATTTTACCCGTACTGCTCATTTCCTGGGTTTCTGGGCAGGTTTAGCTTAGTTGGCTCAGCTATGTCCCCAAGATGGATATTTTTAACCATTGTGGATTAGAGCCTTCCAGGAACTGTGTAGCTGATTTTACAGAAACAAACTCTGCAGATCTTGCTGGAGGTGGGGGATGGGGGTGTGTGTATTTGTAGGGATAGTATCTGAGCCTAAATAGTCTTGCATCTCCTCTTTACCCCTAAGTTCTTTCCATCCACATCTCTCAACAGCTGGAACAGGGACTTCTAAGTTTCCAAAACATAGTTGCAAAGGGTAACAAACAGCCAGCCCATAACTCCCTTAGCAACAGGAGACTAGTCAGTGGGGATTTACCTCAGGGAAAATTTATGCAGTGCAAAAGACCCATAAAATTTTCAGAAAGCAGCTTGGCCCTGTGGAGTTGACCAGATTAAAAGTCCCAGAATCCTGAGTTCAAGTCACTGTTGGTTAACTCTTATACTTTAAGTTCCTTATCTTGTGTGAAATGGGCATATTTCCTTGAATTGTGCCTCCTGGAGATGTCATAGATGTAAGTGAAGTTAGATTTTTAAACTTCTTATTGGAGACCTAGATCTTATAAATTGTCTCTCTGCTGTTTCTTAGTTACCAATTTACCAGGAGTAACTTAACACTAGGATTCTCTGCCAGTACTAAAATAAGACTCTACCACTCTGGGGCTTCCTTTTCTCCTTGCTTTTGTTTTTGGAGCTTGAGGGAAACATGCTGCTGGAGTTAGTAAACTAAAGACCGAAGAAGAAAAAACTTTTCCCACTAGAAAACACTATTTTCATCCTACTCATCTTATCCTTTTAAAGAGGGAACCCAAAACAGCCCTGGATTTTGATTAGTTGATTCACTCATAGACATCTACCTGGGAAAGCTTAGGAATCCCTTGGGAATGAGAGAAGGACAAATAAAATTGGAATAGAGACAAGCTAGGCTCCTGATTTCTCCAACCAGTCTCCCTTTCCCAGCCAGATGTGCTTTCTGCCACTAAAACTTTGAGGTTCTCCGTCACATCAAAAAAAGGCCTGGATATACTCTTAAGTGTGCTGACATCTTTACTGAGGGTGGGAGGTTCGGGCATTGAGCACTTTTCCTGACCAAGGATCTGGGGAAAAGGAACAGGCAGGAGGGAGTCAATCTTTTCCAGCTGCAACATAAAGAGAAAAGGAACAAATTCTTCACCAGGGAAGATTGTGTAAACAGTGCCTTTGGCTGGAGCCATAGAGTTGGGGAAGCAAAGAAAGGGATCTTTGTTCTCCCCTACCCCAGTGAGAGCACAATCGTAGAGCTGGGATTGTTTGCTTTGGCAAGGTACTCCCCGCCTGAAAGGGCTAGGCGTTCCAGAGACTGGTGAGGCCTCTGTTGGGTTTCCCTTATGGAGCTGAAGAGAGGACAACCCAGCCTAAATCTTTTTACTTAAGGAAGTGAGCTGGGAAGCTTGGAGGCCTAAGGCATCTAGCCCATTTTTTAGCTTTGTTCACCTCCTTTCCTTCCCACCTTTACCCCACCACAGGGTGTTAGTTAGCCTCCATCTTCCTGCTTTTGAGGGTACTTTTGGTTCTTGTACTAGTGTTCTATCCCACAAAAAGCTACATTTTTACAGGGAACGGGACAATCCTGGGGCTCCTCTCTAAGGAATCCAACAGGAAAAAGGGGTCATCCTCTCCATCCTATTACTTTTAGGTTGTATTAAACATAACCCTTATAGTTAGTAATAAATCTTTCCAAAAATGTCCAGAAATGTCTCATTTTCCTTGGGTAACATTAGTGTTCCACAAATATAAAATAATATTTATGTAGTGCCTATTAATGCCTGGTGGTTTGCAAAAGCCTTTTCATTTTAATCCTTGTGACCACCCTATTAGGTAGATACAATTACCCTTATTTTACAGATTGGGACACTAGGCATTAGCAAAGTAAAATAATTTATCCAAGGTCACACAGATGGAATATTAGTTTGCTAGAGCTGCCATAACTAAATACTACAAATTGAGTGGCTTAGAAATTTATTATCTCATAGTTCTGGAGGCTAAAAGTCCAAAATCAAGGTGTTGGAAGAGTTGGTTCCTTCCGAGGGCTATGAGGCAGAATCTGTTCCATGCCTCTCCCCTAGCTTCTAGTGATTTTACTGGTAATCTTTGGCATTCCTTGACTTGTAGCTCTATGCCTTCATATTTAATGGCATTGTCCCTGTGTGCATGTCCATGACCAAATTAAATTTACCCTTTTATAAGTCATATTGGATTAAGAATCTATCCTACTCTAGTATGACCTTATCTTAACTAATCGGATCTGCAACGACTCTATCTCCAAATAAGGTCACATCTGAGGTACTGAGGCTTAGAACTTCAACATATGAATTTGAGGGAGGGGATACAATTCAACCCATAATAGATGGTAACTTACTATACCAAGATTTGAACTTGAGTCCAAAGCCATTTATGTTCTTTCTACTATTCAGATGGTTTCCGACTTAAGACTCTTTGACTTATAATTTTTCGACTTTACAATGGTGCTAACATGATGCACATTCAGTAGAAATGGTATTTGAATTTTGATCTTTTCTGGGGCAGTATACTTTCTTGTGATACTAGGCAGTGGCAGCCAACCCTCCTAGTCAGCCATGCAATCAGGAGAGTAAACAACAGGTACTCTACAATATCCTGTGTTGTCAGTGTCTTTTGGATATTGTGTTTTGTGTTTTTGAATTTCATCATGTCTACAAAATACCCACTTGTGTCTCCTGCTTCTGGTGTCTCCTGCTCCTGTATACTCTTGAGATAAAACTCAAGATAATTGCTCAGCATGGAAGTGACAAGTCATAATTACATAAATTACATGAGATAGTCAAAACTTTATTATAAAATAGGCTTTGTGTTAGATGATTTTCCACAACTGTAGGTTAATGTAGCTGTTCTGAGCATGTTTCAGCTAGGCTAGGCTAAGCTATAATGTTCAGTAGGTTGATGTGTTAAATGCATTTTTGACTTAAGATATTTTCAACTTAGGATGAGTTTATCGAGATGTCACTCCATCATAAGCTGAGAAGCATCCATACTATGTTGCCTCCTAAAAATCAGAAAGTTATTCAGAATATCTCCTGGTTTCCAATTGCTATATTGCTGTTGCTAGTGTATTTCTAAAATGTGAATTTGATCAATCACTTTCCTACTTAAATCCTTTTAGTGGCTTCCAGTGGCTAACTAGATTAAGTCCAGAGACTTTATGGTGGTACACAAGGCCTTTCTTTGATGACTCTTTTCAGCCTACTTTCTCACCATTTTCCTCCTATTAATCACCGTAAACTATAACCATACTGACCTATTTGCAGTTTCTCAAACATATTATGCTGATACACTCCTTCAGGCTATGCCTTCATCCATCACTTCTCCCAATGTTCCTTTTACAGTTATACTCATTTCAACTATTCAAACACAAAAAAACCTTAGGGTCATCATTGATTTTCTCTACTTCCTTCACTCTATACATCCATCTTCATTGTCACCACCCTAGTCTAAGCCACCATCATCTCTCACCTGTACTTCTGAAATAGCTTCTTAACTGGTCTCCCTGCCTTCATTCTTGACCACTCCATAGTGAAGTGATTACTTAAAGGAAAATTTTGATGGTTATTCTGAATAAAACCAGCAATGGTTTACCATTGGACTTAAAAGTTAAATCTGAAGCCCTCACAATGCCTATAAGTCTTTATAAGATCTGATCCCTATCTACTTCTCCAACTTCACCTCAAATTACACTCCCATCTTCTCAGTATATTAGCTATCTATAATTGTGTAACAAATTAGCCCAGACTTAGTAGCTTAAAACAACAAATATTTATTATTTCACAGTTTTTGTGGATCAGGAATTCAGGATTGACTTAGCTAGTTAGTTTTGGCTCAGGATTTCTCATGGAGTTTGCAAACATGTCAGCCAAGGATGCAGCTCTAGCTGACAAGGATTGGGGCTCAAAGATGCGATTCCAAGATGTTTCACGCACATGGTTGGCAGGAGGTGTCATGTGGGCTTCTCCATGAGGCCGATGAGTATTTTTACATATAGATGTCTAAGTCTCACAATGTGGTACTTTGCTTCTCCCAGAGTGAATGATCCAAGAGAGAACAAGGAGAAAACTGAAGTGCCTTTTATGGCCTATTCTTGGAAGTTAAACACCATAATTTCTGCCATATTTTGTTTATTAGAAGTGTGTCACTAAGTCACTAAGTCAGTCCAGCCCACACTCAAGGGGAAAGAAATTAGCTCCACCTTTTGAAGTGAGGAGTGCCAAATAATTTATGGACACATTTTAAAACCATACTTGTTACCGGGGTGGCTCTTTTTTTTATTTGGGTTTATTGAGGAATACTCTGCATACAGTAAAATTTACCATTTTTAAATGTATAATATGTTGATTTTGCAGATGTATACAATGAAACCATCACTATTGAGATATAGAACATTTCTACCACCCCAACAAATTCTCTTGTGCCCCTTTATAGTCAGTCCCCTCCACTACCACCACCACCACAGCCCCTAGCAACCACTGATTTGATTCCTATCCCTGTAGTTTTGTCTTTTCCAGAATGTCATTAAGTGGTATGTAGAGTTTTGTGTCTGGCTTCTTTCACTTTGCATAATGCTTTTGAGATTCATTCAAGTTGTAGTATGTATTATTTTTTTATTGCTGAGTAGTATTTCACTGTATAGGTGTACTATAATTTGTACATCTGTTCACTTGTTGATAGACCTTTAGGGAGTTTCCAGTTTAAGGTTATTACAATAAAGCTGCTATGAACATTCATCTATACGTATTTGTGTGGGCATATGTTTTTATTTCTTTTAAGTAAATACTCAGGAATGGGATCTCTGGGTTATGTGTTAAGTGTATGTTTAACTTTATAAGAAGCCACCAAATTGTTTCCCAAAGGTGGTATATAATTTTGCAGTGTATGAGAATTCCAGTTGCTTCTCATCTTCCTGAACACTTGTATTGTCTATATTTTTAATTTTAGCCATTCTAATGGATGTGTGGTGATTTGGCATTGTGGTTCAGTTTGTATTTCCATAGGACTAATGACATTAAACATCTCTTTATGTAGTATTTGTCATCAGTATTTTTTCTTTGGTGATGTGTCTGTTCAAATCTTGTCCATTTTTTAAATTGTTTTCTTATCATTGAATTGAGAGTTCTTTTTAAAAAGTATTCCTAGTACCAGTCCTTTATTAGATATGTTTTTCGCATATTTTCTCCCAGTCTATGGCTATTTTTTCATTTTTTAATACAGGATCATTTGAAGAACAGAAGTTACTAATTTTGATGAAATCCAAATTTATCAAAAATTTTTTTAGTTTGTATTTTCTGTGTCTTAGCTAAGAAATCTCTGCTTAACTCAAGATTAGAAAGACTTTCAGTTATGTTTTCTTCTAGAAGTTTTATAATTTTTTGGTTTATATTTTAGGTCTATCATCTATTTCAAGTTGACTCTTTTATGTGATACAATGTATGAATTGTGGTTCTTTTTTTACATATAGATATCTAATTGTCTCAGCACCATTTTTTAAAAAGACTATCATTTCTCCATTGAATTAACTTGGCAACTTTGTTGAAATTCATCAATCATATGAAGTTTATTTCTGGATTCTTTATTCTGTCAATTACTGCAACTCTATAGTAAGTCAAAATCAGATTGTATGAGTCCTCCAATTTTGTTTTCTTTTTCAAAATTGTTTTGGCAATTCTAGGTCCTTTGCTACCAGGAGTTCTTGCATTTAAGTTCTCTCCCCTGTCCCTAGTCTTCTCATATCTGACTCCTTCTTGTCATTCAAGCCTCACTTCAAATGTTTCCTGCTCAAAAAGGCCTCTTATCATTCATTTTAGAATAGACACACACTCATACACACTCATACACACATGTGACACTCTTTCACATTACCCTATCTAGTGTTCCCACTACTAGAATGTAAGCTCCATGAAACGCTGCCTTGCCTGACTTGTTTATCACTGAATCTCGAGCATCCAGAATAGGACCTGGCATAATATAGATTCTTGATAAATATTTATTCAGTGAAGGAAATAAGGCCTTGAATATGTTTCTTCTTCAAACTGAATAATCTTCCACCTTCCATTAAAGCAGCTCAGTCAAAAGCCTAAATTTGTCAACTCCCTCTAGAGACTTGTGTCTTCCTCTATGTGGCTGTGCATATATTTATTATAGCACTTACTATATCACATTATAAATATTTATATGTTTGCCTTGGCCATAGGATTGTGAGCACCTATAACATAGTAGCCACTCAATAATTATTTTTTCAATGGATGAATGAATGAAAGAAATGTCTTACATTATGGCTTATGTTATAGTTTTTCTATAAGATAGGGCAACTAAAAAGAAAAAAAAAAAATTCACACACAAAATAAAAAGTAAAAACACCTTAGAGGGCCACTCTTAATATTAGATGTGAATAATAAAAATTAACATCTACCAAGCTCTTACTCTGTACCAGTCAGGGGTAGACCCAAGTTGGCTAGGGCCTGAATTTTATACAATTTGGGGGCTCTCTTTAAGAAAAAGAATTAAAAAACACAAATACAGAATTAAGTACAGGGCAAGTAAGAGCCCTGAAACTTAAGTGTCTTTAGTTCAAGGCAAATCTACCTCTAGTGTCAGGCACTGTTCTAAAGGTGTTACTTAATCTGTTTAAACAATCCTATGAAGTCAAATCTCCATTTTTAAAGATAAAGATATTGAAGCCCAAAGAAGCTGAATGATTTTCACAAGGTCCCACTAGTAGTAAGTGTGGCAGAGAGGATCAGAACCCAGGATGTCTAGCTTCAGAGTCCATGCTTTTACGTGCTGTTGCCTCCCTGAATTGTTGTGAAATATTTTTCATCCACTGTAGGTCCAGATCTGGCATTCTCCATCTAAGATAACTCTTAAATCTTAAGCCTGACTCAATATAAGAAAAGCTGCAGGGCATGGCTTTCTATAAGTACCTGGGGCATATTCTCTAGCTAGCAGCTTGTACTTCTTCAGAGCTTACTTAGTCAAAGATGAAAGAGTAATACTGAGTCTCTGGTAGCTCTCTTAGACACAGCTATTCTATTCTGTCCTCTAAATCTGTGTAGCTAATAACCTCAAACATGGTTCCTTTTGGTATAGCTATGTCAGCCATTAAAAATATTATCATGGACATAGATTAACCACACCTAGTCTAATAATGAAACCTGATTTTCTTTTTGCTACAAGTAAGAGTAGCCAACAATACTCCTGTGAATGATAATCAGGAATTAAAATGATTGGAGGAATTTTTTTCTTCTTAATTAAAAAATAATTATGAGCCTACCTATCTTCTTCCTTCTTCCTTCCTGAATAATTCAGTCTAAAAGCCATTAGATGAGGAATGTAGGAGTCCTAAAAGCCATTAGATGAGCCTAGACAGTGGCCCATTGTGGGGTGTTAAAGCCTGAGGAGGGTGAAGAAGGTTCTGGTTCTTTGTGAGGGCACCTCTATGGAAGTCTGGCATGGGGTGTTGGAGCTCAATCAGGCATCCATGTTGAGGGGAGGGACAGGCAGCAACAGAAGACTGGTTATATTTGAGAGAGATTGATCAAATAAATAAACATATTGAGAATGAAAGGAGCCAGGTTTCTTATGACAGACAAGGGTTTCAAGTGTGGAAAAGGAGAAAATCAGAATGAATCCTGTAACATTAGGTTAGAATTGGAGGTATCAGGATGAAATATATATATAGGGTGATATATGTATATATAGTGATATAGATATTAGGGTAATACATGTGTGTATATTATATATATACATATATATATGTAACGTGTGTATGTGTGTGTGTGTGTGTATGTGTATATATATATACATATACACTTTGTATATGTATACACACACACACACACACACACACACACACACACACATATTCTTTCCCCCCTAATTCTGTTCACTAGGAGGACCTGGGAATAGTGATGCCCCATAGAGTGGATCACATCTTGTATTGGTTTCTAAATACCATTCTCCAGTAAAAAATACCATTGCTTCATGGAGAAAGAGCTGATTCAAGGGCTTGGGAAGGAAAGTACAAGATGAACCCGAAATATCTGCTTGTGCCAGGAAAATATGGAATGCTAAAATAATAATGAGGACATGTCAAAAGGATTCAAGAGCCAGCTTGAATGGGCTCCCCTGGCCAAACCTAGGACAATTTGAACATCAAATTAAATAATAACAGTAAAATATTAGAATCTACTGAATAAAACAGGAATCCATGAGTCATTCTGACAGTAATAAATTAATTGTAAATGGGAAGAAGGAAAAGATTTTCTCAGTAAAATGATAAGTAATAAATGTAGAAGAAATGATGGAATTACAAAAATGCCATTTAGTAACTGTCATAGTAATAATTAAGCCACAAAACATCAATGAATACTAAACTCAGTGAAAATTTGACGAGGAGTGGGATATTTCCACAATCTCAAAGTACTTTCCCATAAAATACTCATTAATTATGAAAGGAAAAAGAATAATTTTACAGTGGAGAAACCTGGCAAACATCATCATAAACAAGGGATCAAAGTTAACATTATAATTAATAGGACAAATCAAAATAATGTATAGGTTGCTAGAATGCAATTAAAACATTACTTCTGTTGTAATTCCTGACAAAAATGCATAACCTGAATCTATCTAATCATGACAAAATATCAGACATACTCAACTGAGTAACGTTCTACAAAGTAACACTGTAATCTTCAAAAGTATCAGTCATGAAAGTCAAGAAAAGACCAAGAGACTATTCTACACCTAAGGAGAGTAAAGCAACATAACAACTAAATGTAACGTGATTCTGGGCTGGAAACTTTTGCTCTCAAGGATGTTTTTGGGACAACTGGAAAAACTTAAACAGGATCTGTGGATTGTATGGTAATAATGTATCAAATGCTAATTTTCTGATGGCTCTGTTGTGGTTATCTGCTTGGTAGGAATCATACACTAAAGTATTCAGAGCTGATGAGACACTGTGTCATCAACTTACTCTCAAATGGTTCAGGAGGGGGAATTATTTGTACTATTCTGGCACCTTTCCTTTAAGTTTAACATGAATTAAAAATTTTAAAAATATGAATCATATAGAAATCCACTGAGAATTATAGAGATATCTGCTCTTACCATTTATATTCAGCATTGTTCTCAAGATTCTAGTTGGTGTCATAAAGAAAGAAAAAGAAAAAGCATATATTTTAAAAAGAAGTGAAAATGCTTTTTTTCATAAATAACATGATCATTTATATAGAAAACTGTACAGACTCTACAAAAAAAACCAATTAGAATAAATGAGTTTAACAACGTTACAGAATACAAGATTAACATAAAAATAAATTGTATTTATACATGTTAGCAAAAGGGGTCAGATATTGCCACCTAGCAGATTCTGTAACTGAGTCATCAAAAGGCCATTCTACTGTTCTACCAAACTAGCTAGTTCGGGATGATGGGGAACATTGTCAGACCAGTGAATTCAATGAGTATGGGCCCATTATTGCCCTTCTTTTGCTGTGAAGTGAGTTTCTTGATCAGAAGCAATGCTGTATGGAATACCATGACAGTAGGTAGGGCATTCTATAAGTCCATTGATGGCAGTTTTGGCGGAAGCATTAGGAAAGGAAAATCTGTATCCAGAGTAAGAGTCTATTCCAGTAAGAACAAAATGCTGCCCCTTCCATGACAGAAGTGGTCCAACGTAGTCAACCTGCCACCTCGGAGCTGGATGACCACCCCAGGGAATGCTGCTATATTGGGCACTCAACAGTGGCCAGAGCCACGATGGTTTTGGTGAATGGAAGTCCAAGTTGCTGAGTATTCCTGCCACCATGGCCACTTTGTTCATTGAGCCCATTGGGTAATGACAGGAGTGGACAGGGAAAGTGGCTGACGTGTTCACAGAATGGGTCTTCCTTTGGTGAGCATTCACAAGGTACACAAATACCTTCATGTTTTTTGCCTAATAGAGAGGCCTACCTATATACTACTTCCCCAAATTTTCTTGTCACCAATTTTCCACTCATGTTCCTTCCATGTCCCTGCCCATCCAGCCAAACTGTTGACCTTAAACAAATGGACAGCCAGATATTACTCCAACAAAATGGGTTTATTTGGGGACAAAAACGAATTCTAATTTGGGTCATGTGGTCTAATGGTAAACCACATGAAAGTCCAGAAACAAAAGAGAGGAACACTATCCATGGACTTTGGAGGAGCTGCTAAAAATGAAGAGTCAATTGGAGGAAACTTAATCTCATCCAGAAACACCCTCACGGACACACCCAGAATAATAATTAACCAAATATCTGGGTACCCTGTGTCTCAGTCAAATTGACACATAAAATGAACTACAACAAAAATCAATGGATTGCATTTAATCAAAATTAACACCTATTGTTCTTCAAAAGACACTGTTGAGAAAATAAAAAGGCAGGCCACAGATGGGGAAAATATTTTCCAAACACATATCTGACAAAGGATTTATCTGTAGACTGTTGTAAATAACTCTTACAACTCAGTAACAAAAAGACAAAACAACCCAATTTTTAAAAATTGGCAAAAGATTTGAACAGACAGTTCATCAAGAAGATTTATGGATGGCAAACTCTTGAACAGATGACGAAAATCATTAGTCATTAGGGAAATGCAAAGTAAATCACATATCTGTCAGAGCTAGTAGAACTCTCATGCACTCCTGGTAGGAATACAAAATGATATATTTACTTTAGGAAAGTGTGTCAGTTTCTTTAAAAAAATAAATGCAGTAGTACCCCCACCTTATCCACGAGGGATACGTTCTAAAGCCCCCAAGGGATGCCTTAAACCATGGGTAATACCAAACCCTATATATAGGTACTAAGTGACTGAAGGGTGGGTAGCACAGATATGCTGGACAAAGGGGTAACTCATGTCCTCCCAGGTAGGATAGAGTGGGACCTCATGAGATTTTATAATGCTACTCAGAATAGTGCACAATTTAAAACTTGTGAATTGTTTTAGAATTTTCTATTTAACATTTTTGGACTTTAGGTAACTGAAACCACAGAAAGTGAAACCACAGATAAGGAAGGACTACTATATACATCTAACATATAAGTCAGTAATTCCACTTCTAGGTATTTCTCAAAGAAAATGAAAGCATATGTTCATAGAAAGACTTGTACACAAACTGTGGTATATCCAAACAATGGAATAACATCAGCAATAAAAAAGATGAGCTAACTGATACATGTACCAGTATGAATGAATCTCAAAATTATGCTGAGTGAAAGAAACAAGATTAGAGTACATACTGTGTCATTTCATTTATGTAAAATTCTAGGATATGAAGGCTAATCTATAGTAATAGAAAAAAAGTCAATGATGGCACAGGGACAGGTTAGGGAAGGGGGTGGGTTGGAGGGATAGATTACAAAGGGCAGGAGGAAACTTGGGGGTGATGTATATGTTTATGATCTTGATTGTGGTGGTTTCAAGGGTGTATAAATATGTAAAAACCTATCAAATTGTACACTTTAAATATGTGTAGTTTATTTTACATCAATTATACCTTAATAGAGCTGTTGAAAAACACTTAAATAAAAATGTAAACTTATATAAAGCAAAAATATTAATAAATAATAAACTATTTCAGATACAGACACAATTCTATGTACCAGTCCTTCCCCTTCTTTTTTACACAGACATAACCACATTACTGAAGTTGATGCATATTATTTCTATGTATTTTAATACTTTTATAACACACAAATATCTATAAACTATATATATACTATAAATTATACATATTGGTTAGCATATTTCATAGTTATAAATAGCACCATATTGTATGTAGTCTTTTCCAACTTGCTTTTTTTCACTCAAAATTATGTTTTTGACTTAGCCATATTTTTGAGAGTTATCCATAAATGTGATTTATTCTTTTTAATTGCTGTATGGTAGTCCATTTTTGCACTGAAGGAGAGTTGTTGACAGCATTGCAATGAACATTGTATACATGTCTCCTTGTATACAAGTGTAAATATTTCTCTAGGAAAGACTTCTCCAAGTAAAATTATCAGGTAATGGAGTATACAATTGGCCCTCCATATCCACAAGTTTTATATCCATGGATGGATTCAACCAACCACAGATTGAAATTACTTGGGGGAAAAAATCCCAGAAAGTTCCTAAAAGCAAAAATTAAATTTGCCACATCGTGCTGTGCACTACACTGAATCCACGTGAATGAAGTGATGTGTAGGCATACCCTGCTATAGCGTATATGCAAATATAGGTTATGTACAAATACAATACCATTTTATATAAGAGACTTGAGCATCTCCATATTTTGGTATCTGTGGGTGTCCTGGAATGACTATATATGTATCTTCAACTTTATGAGGTATTGTCAAATTGTTCTTCAAAATAGTTGTTCCAAACATTCCCACTTGCTTTATCCTTGCTCATACTTACTGCACTTAGTTTTCATCTGCCAAATGGTATAAAATGGAATCTCATTATTTTAATTTCTATTTGTCTGATTACTAGAGAGATTGAGCATCTTTTAAATGCTTATTATATTCACTTGAGTTTCTTCCTCTATAAATTTCCCCTTCTTATCCTTTGCTCAGCCCATTTTTTCTATTATGTTGGTTGTGATTTTTCTTATTGATCTCTATGAGTTCTTTATATAGTCTATATGTGGATTGCATATATTTTCTGGTCTGTGACTTGTCTCTTCACTTTGTTTATGGTATCTTTTGATATAGAGAATTTCAGTTTTTTCAGTCTTTTTTATGGGTATGCTGTTTTAGTTTTGTTGAGGAATCTTTCATTATCCTATTATAAAAAGATTCTCCCACATTTTTTTCTGTAAACTCTGGCTCTGTTACTAACTAGCTATGTAATCTTAGGCAAATTTCTTAATCTTTCTGGGCCTCAGAGTTTTCGCCAGTAAAGTGGGGATAGTAATAATGTCTACTTCATAGAGTTGTTCTTAGGATTACTCATCTACATCAGGCAGGATCCCAAAGGAAACAAATGCCACTCTTAAATTAGGATGATATGAGACGAGTTTAATTACAAAGGTATGAGTGGGTACAGGGTAGTACAATATCCTGAGGGTAGTAATAGCAAAGAAGGCCAAAAGAGAAGAGGGTAGGCAATGGTTATTGGAAAGATAGACTCCACATACAGAAAGTTACCTTGGAAGAGAGTGATTTTAGGTCCAGGGATAGGGTAAACCTGAGGCAATTTGGCAGGGAGGAATAAATACTTTGACTTCACTGTCCTTCCTTTCAAACTCCTACTGGGGTTCTGCATGGGCTGAAGCTAGAAGGCAAAAGAGCACACTGATGTCCATACTGGATGCTGGGAAAAGGGGGAAGGTGGATCTAGGATAGCAAATAAAAGGTATTTGCCATACTTTCAACCAGAACTTACTGACTGCCAACACAAGCCAGGTACTGTTGTAGGCACTGAAAATGCAACAATGAACACAGTGGACAAAGTCCCTGACTTTATGAGCTTACATTCTAATGGGAGGAGACAGACAATAAATATTAGTAAATATAAAATGTCAGGTAGTGATAACTGCTAGGAAAAAATGAACCAAGATGAGGATAGAGTGATAGGGTATGAGCTGTAGAGTGGTCAGGGGAGCATCTTGGAGGAGCTCCCCTGGAGGAACAATTTGAGCAGTGATTTGAAGGAAGTAAGGGAATTAGCCGTGTGTATTCTTGGTAGAAAATGCAAAGGTTTCGAAATAGGACCATGCTTGGAAGTCTGAGGAAAGGTGAGGTGATGTTGGAAAATAATTAAGGGGAGAGGAGCAGCTTATATCAGGGTGGTAGCAATGAAGGTGGTGATGAGTGGTGGGATCCTGGAAATATTTTGAAATTAGAGGACTTCCTGCCTCTCCAAGATTTGCTGATGTGGGTTGGAATGTTTGAAAAGACAGACATTAAGGATGACTCTAAAGGATTTGGCTGAAAAATAATGAGAAGGAAGGAGTGACATCAGCAAAAATGACAGAGTAAGAATCCCCAAAATCTACTTCCATAAAAGCAATGAGAACATGGCAAAATTGTTAGGATCGACTTTTTAAATTTTTTTTTGGAAATTAACCAAAGGTTTGCAACGATTAAGGGATTGTTTATGCAAGAAAAATGACTGAATCTTGGTAAGAACAATGAATTATGTGGTATTTTAACTTGTTCTATTACCATCTTACCCTCTTCTTAGCTCCATGGTAACCTAAAAAACCAAAAGCCTGCAACAATGGGGAAAACCAATAGCCTGACAGCCACTGGAGGAGGTAGAATGGGAATGGAGCTTTGAAAACCCCATTCTCTAGAGAATTGTCATTATTTGACCTGTCAGGTAGTTTCCTGGAAGATTCTACTCAAGGCTATCTTTATTTGATCTGACAGAGTTTGCCTCATGCAAACAGCCTTTTCCCAGGGGGGCATTTGTTTAAAACAATGAGAGGCAAATTTTCAACACTGTAGCTGTCTGTCATGGTGGATAACAGCTGAGGTAAAAAAAAAAAAATAGGCTAATCAAAAAATTTTAAAGGAAAATCTTGGGGTTGTAATGTCCATAAGGGGCTTTGGAATGTTCTGACATATTCCTGGGAATCCAAAAGGGCATGCACTTGTATAAAGTTGGGTGCATGGTTAGGAAAGACCTGAGAAGCCCTATCACCACTGACTAACCTTCAGGCTCTACACAAGTAGGAAGTAAAGCCTAAGGAAGAGTTATAAACTGCCCGACTGAGTCCCAAGCATGTTTTAATATGCACTCAGAGTCCCTTGGCAAAGACTTAACTGTTTTCAGGCATTTAAGGAAATCTCTTCAATAAGTAGGCTAACTGAGCAGAGACTTCAGTGGACACATATGACGAAGAATACAGAATTATTTCAGAAAAGCCACTAAATAAACAACCATCACCAACAATGAACAGCATCAAAAGTAGGCCTTGGAGAGAAAGGAGAATCTGCTTTTCATTGTTTCCACATTATATTATTTCTTTTTAATTTATTTATTTTAATTAGTTTCAAGTATATAGTACATTGGTTAGACATCTATATAGTTCGTAAAATGATCCCCCCAATTGCTCCCTCCCTCCCTGACCCTCCACCAACCCAACATATTAATGCTAACTGCATTCCCTATGCTGTGCGCCTCATCCCATGACCATCCATCAGCTACTAATCTGTACTTCTTTAACCCTTCACCTCATTCTCCCAGCCCCCCACACCCCTTCCCCTCTGTCTGTCACCAAATTGTCCACTATATTTGTGAGTCTGTTTTTGATTAGTTTGTTCTTTTTATTTCTTAGATTCCACATATATGTGAAATCATTTAGTGTTTATCTTTCTCTATCTGACTTAAATACCTTCTAGGTCCATCAAAGCAATGTCTTTTTCCATCTCCTTCCCTTTAGTCTGTGTGTGTCTTTTAATCTGAAGTGAGTCTTTTGTAGGCAGCATATGTAGGGGTCTTTCAGTCACTCTGTCTTTTGGTTGGAGCACTTAATTACTTTCCATTTAAGGTACTTATTGATAGGAATGTAGTTGTTACCATTCTTTATACCTGTTTTTGACACATGTTTTTTCTTCTTAAAGAAGTCCTTCCAAAATTTCCTGTAATACTGGCTTATTTTAGCTTATTTTTGTCTGGGAAGCTCTTTTTCTGTCCTTTGCCTCTAAATGATAGCTTTGCTGGATAAAGTATTCTTGGTCGTAGATTCTGAGTCTTCATCCTGTCGAATATTTTGTGCCAAGCCCTTCTGTCCTGCATAGTTTCTTTAGAAAAATCAGCTGTCAGTCTTATGGGTGTTCCCTTATAAGTAACTGTTTTTCTCTTGCTGCTTTTAATATTCATTTTTTGTATTTAACCTCTGGCATTTTAATTATGATGTGTTGGTGTGGGCCTCTTTGGATCTCTGATTTTTGGAATTCTCTGAGCTTCCTGGGGTTTGATGTCTATTTCCTTCACCACGTGAGGGAAGTTTTCCATCATTATTTCCTTTAAAAGCTGTTCAACATCTTGACTTTCTTCAGTTACGCTGATCAGATGGATATTTAGACCTTAATAGTGTCTCATATGCTTCTTAAATTATTTTTATAGGCTTGGCATCTTATCTCTTGCCATTCTGATTGTGTGTCCTTGGCTTTCCTGTCCTCTAGATAGGACATCTGATCCTTTTCTTTATTCACTTTGTTGATTCCTTTGTTTATTCCACTTAATATACTTCTATAAGCACAGCATCTATGGATTGCTTGCGTAATCTTAACAGGTGGCCCACGAGGGGCACAGGCTGGAGCTAAACTTGGCCTGAAGCTGAACCCCTCTCAGGACTGTGCCACTGGACACCTACTACACAAAGCCACACCAATAAGACCAGGAGACTTAGGAGCTTTGCTTAGTCCATAGAAACAGACATAGAAAGGCAGCCAAAATGGGAGGACAAAGAACAGAGATCCAGGAATAATGAAGTCAAGCAGTCTAACAGATGCAGAGTTCAAAACACTGGTTTTAAAGATGCTCAATGAAACTAGGGGAAGTGTAGATGAATTCAGTGAGAACTTTAACAAAGAGATAAAAAAGATAAAAATGGAAGTGGAAATTATAGAAGGGAACCAGTCAGAAATGAAGAACACATTATCTGAGATGAAGAGTATATTAGATGGAATAATAGAGTGGATAAAGAAGAGGATCGAACCACCGATATAGATGGGGAAACCAAGGACACTCAATCAGAATGGCAAGCAAAAAGAAGCCAAGATTTTAATAATAATTTAAGGAGCCTGTAGGACACTATTAAAGGTAAAAATATCCATGTCATAGGTGTACCTGAAGGAAAACAAGTCATGGAAGAGCTAGATGAAGAAATAATGTTGGAAAACTTCCCTCACCTGGTGAAGGAAATAGACATACAACCCCAAGAAGCTCAGAGAATCCCACAAACCAGGAATCCAAAGAGGCCCACACCAAGACACATCATAATTAAAATGCCAAAGGTTAAATACAAAGAGAGAATCTTAACAGCAGCAAGAGAAAAGCAGTTAGTTACCTACAAGGGAGCACTCATTAGACAGGCAGCTGATATCTCAAAAGGAACTATGCAGGACAGAAGGGCTTGACACAAAATACTCAACATGATTAAAACCCAGGATCTACAACCAAAAATACTTTATCCAGCAAAGCTATCATTTAGAGTCAAAGGACAGATAAAGAGCTTCCCAGACAAAAATAAGCTAAAGGAATTTAACACCACCAAGCCAGTATTACAGGAAATGTTGGAGGGACTTCTTTAAGAAGAAAAAGACATGTAACAAAAAATAGGAAAAAAGAATAGTAATAACTACATTCCTATCAACAAGTACCTCAAATGGAAAAGATTAAGTGCTCCAACCAAAAGATAGAGCGGTCGAATGGATAAGAAAAAAAGACACCTACCTAAGATGCCTGCCTATGAGAAACTCACTTCAGATTAAAAGACATACACAGACTAACAGGAAAGGGATGGAAAAAAGATATTGTTTTGATGGACCTAGATAGAAGGTATTGCGCTGAATGAAATGGGTCAGATAGAGAAAGACAAATACTACATGATTTCACGTACATGTGGACTCTAAAGAACAAAATCAACAACTGCAACAACAAAAACAGAAATAACTCATAGATACATAGAATATTTAGAGGGCTACTAGATGGGAGGGGGGTTTGGCGGACAGTAAAAAACGCAAAGGGATTAAGAGGTACAAATGGATAGTTGCCGAATAGACATGGAGATGTAGGGTGTAGCATGGGGAAGATGGTTAATAGTGTTGTAAAATTACGTATTTGTAAATACGTAAGGGGGAAGAGAGCCATTAGATTTAGTGAGGTGATCACTTTGTGAGTTATATGGATCTCTAATCACTATGCTATACAATTGAAATTGGTATATTAGTGTATGCCAACTAGAAGTTAAAAAAAACTCATTGAATTGTACAATGTAAATACAAGCAACTAAATGTCTATTATGTTTCAATAAAGCCAAAAAAAATTTGCATCAACTCAATATGCAAAAAAAAAAAAAAAAAAACCACATAAACAATACAACACTCTGAGCACTGATAATCAAATAAAATAATAAATAAATAAAATTGATGGGAAGTGTGAAGCATGTATAAAATTCTAGCCTTGGAAATCCAAAGGAAATTTTTAAAGTAAATTGGAATATTTTCTAGGCCTGATTTTCAGTACTGAAAGAGCTCTCTATAAATTTTAACTACTTTTTACCATTTTTATTTAATTAAAAAATGTGTGCCACAAAGTATCTTTTGTTGAGGATAGTGGCAAGCAGAAGGTGATGGTGAGAAGTCACACATGATTTCTGCAATAAAATCTATTTAATTAGCTTTGTAGAACCAACCCAAAGCCCTAAAATTATCAGGAAAATAACAACAATAATAATGATATGCTGATGGTCACTTAGTAATTGCATTTTGATGATGATATATAAAAATAAAATCCAGAACACTCTATTAAGCAATTTGGCCCTTCATTGTAATTGCCTATAAACTATTCCACATTCGCATAAATACCACAGCTACTTTTAGACATAAGTACCACATGTTATGAAAAGTATATAATAAGTGGTATCTTTCACTGCCAGCTGTATTTTCTCTCAGTCAATCGTAATAATAAAATCAATTGAAATTTTTTAGAAAATTGTTACTAGAGACAAAGACATTTAAAAATGATAAAATAGTTGATTAATCAAGATATAGAAATTTTAAACATAAATGCACCTACAACAGAGCCCCTAATACACGAAGCAACAAAGGACAGAATGAAAGAAGAAATAGACAGTTCAATGATAAATAGTTGAGATTTCAATACTCCACTTTCTCTTTTTTTTTTGAGAATTAAAGTGCTTTATTTCTTTGTAAAAATGTATCAAGAAGAGTTAGAACAGTGCTTGCCTTCCTGTCATATAACTTACAATACAGAGTGAATACCTTTTCTATGCCTTAGTAAACTGTTTGTCTGCTTTCTAAATTTGGATCATCTTTTAATATTTTATCCTTTGTACTTTCAATGCCTGGAAATATGTGAGAGTTCCTCTCGTGTGATTTTTTTTTTTTTTTTGCCGGTATCATTTCCTCTTGGATATTTTCATTCTTTTTGTAACTTTCCTCATTTATGGCAATAAGTTCACCTTCACTGTTTCTTTGGTTTCTTACATTGAGTCTCTATAATGGCTCCAGTGTCAGCATTCCCTTACTCAGCTGTATTTTCTAAACTCCACTTATGTTCAATTTGAATCATACTTTCTGCACTATCACTTTTTGTTTCTTTCTTCACTATTATTTTTGTTGCCAATGATTGTCCATTTTTGTAAAGCATCATATGGGTTATCACTGGAAGACAAGGGGGCAACACAACTACACACTTTGCTGTCTGTGTACAAACTGAATAACAGATGCACATGACCAATCACAGGCAATGTTGAAAGAAGTGACATGATCGCTAACTAATTGTGCACATATTTAAGAAGTAATTTGTGCATTTATCTAGCAGTGAAGTTTGTACTTCATGCAAGTACTCACAGTTCATATACCATTGTAACTGAAATTTAAATGTTGTTGTAGGCGATTAACTCATGTTCAGTAATGGATAGAACAATCGTACAGAAGATCAACAAGGGAAGAGAAGCCGTGAACAACAATATAAACCAATTAGACTCAACAGATATCTATAGAATACTCCATCCAATAACAGAACACATATTCTTCTAAAGTGCATATGAAACCTCCAATATAGACCATATATTAGGCTACAAAATCAGTCTTAATAATTTTTAAAGTATTTTAATAATGCAAAATACATTCTCCAATCATGATGAAATTAAATCAGAAATTAAAAAGGGAACCTGTAAAACTCACAAATATGTAGAAATTAAACAACACTCTTATATAGCCAATAGGTCAAATAAGAAATTGCAAAGGAAATTAGCAAATATCTTGAGATGAATGAAAATGAAAACATAACCTATCAAAGCTTATGGAATGCAGTGAAAGCAATGCTTACAGGTAAATTTATAGCTATACAAGAGTGTATTTTAAAAAAAGAAATTAAGTCTATGGCCAGGCTACCTTGAACAAGCCCAATCCCATCTGATCTCAGAAGCTAAGCAGGGTCGGGCCTGGTTAGTATTTGGATGGAAGACCACCTAGGAAGACTATGTGCTATAGGTGTAAAAAATAAAAAAATATAAGGGATTGTAAGCTGACAAGGTCCTTGCAATCTGTGAGGTCAACCAAGGGTTGCCTCACTTTAAAAAAAAGAAAGAAAAAGAAAAATCAATAATCTAAGCTAAAGAGAAAAAGGAACAAGCAAGTAAAAGGAAGGAAATAATAGAGATCAGAGCAGAAAGAAATGAAATAGAGAATGGAAAAATAATAGAGAATATCAGTGAAACCCAAAGTTGGTTTTTTGAAAAGATCAACAAAATTAACAAAACTTTAGCTAAACTGATAAAAATAAAAAGAGAGAACATTCAAATTATTAAAATCAGGAATGAATAAGAGCACATTATCAACAGCCTTACAAAAATAAAAAAGATTATATGCAAATATTAAGAATAATCATATGCCAACAACTTAGATAACCTAGACAAAATGAAAAATGTCCATAAAGATGCAGGCTATGGAAACTGGCTCAAGAAGCAATACAAAATCTAAATAGACCTATAACAAACAAAGAGATTGAATCAGTAATAATAAAAAAAATTCCTACAAAGAAAATCCTCAGACCATATAGCTTCCCTGATGAATTCTACCAAATGTTTGAAAAAGAACTACCACCAATTCTTCACAAACTTCTAAAAATAGAAGAGGAAGCAATATTTCTCAATTCAATCTATGAGGCCAGTATTATGCTGATACCAAAACTAAAGGTATCACAAGAAAACAAAACTACAGACCAATATCTCTTATAAATATAGACCCAAATATCTTCTACAAAATAATTAGAAATACAGCAACAACAACAAAAAATTATACATTGTGGCCAAGAAGGATTTATCCCCCAAACGCAAGGTTGGTTTAACATATGAAAATCAGTCAATGGAATACACCATGTTACTAGAATAAAAGACAAAAATCACATTATCATCTCAATAGATAAAGAATTTGTGCGCCAGGCCCCAGGTGCATGCGCAAGTGTGTGGGAGGAGATGCCCCACCTTCAGGGATCCAGTTCTTAAGGGGAAACGGCAACATCCATAGGTCAGGAGTGGAAGTGTGTGTGGTGGGGATGGGGAATTAAAGAGGAGGAAAAAAAGATTTTGATAAAATCAAACACTCTTTCATGATAAAAATACACAACGATCTAGAAATAGAAGGGAAATTTCTTAATGCAATAAAGGGCATCTACAACTAATCCACAGCTACTAGCATACTTAATTGTTAAAGACTAAAGTCTTTCCTCCTAAATCAGGAACAAGCCAAGAATATTCACTCTCACAACTTCCATTCAAAGTTTATTGTTGGTTCTAGCTAGAGCAATTAAGTAAGAACAAGAAATAAAAGGCATCTAGATTGAAAAGGAAGAAGTAAAACTATCTCTACAAATGTGATCTCATACATAGAAAATCCTCAAGAATCCATAAGAAAACTATTAGAGCTCATAAAAAAGTGCAAGATTGCAAGATATAAGATCAGTATACAAACATTGATTGTATTTCCATACAGTAGCAATAAACGATCTGAAAACAAAATTAAGAAAACAATTTCCTATGGCCATGCCACCTTGAACAAGCCCGATCCCATCTGATCTTGGAAGCTAAGCAAGGTCGGACCTGGTTAGTACTTGGATGGGAGACCACCTCAGAAGACCAGGTGCTATAGGCGTAAAAAATAAAAAATAAGGGACTGTAAGCTGACAAGCTCCTTTTAATCTGTGAGGTCAACCAAGGGTTGCCTTGCCTAAAATAATAAAAATAATAAAGAAAGAAAACAATTTCATTTACAATAGAATAAAATAGAAAAAATAGTTATGAATAAATTTAACAAAATAAGTGAAAGATTTGTACACTGAAAACTACAAAACATAGTTCAAAAAAATTAGGAAGACCTAAATAAATGGAAAGACATCCCATATTCATGGAATGAAAGACTTAACATCATTAAGATGGCAATACTCCCCAAATTAATATACAGATTCAGTGCAATCCCTATCAAAATCTTAGATGGCTCTTTTAAAGAAACTGACAAGCTGATTCTAAAATTCATGTAGAAATGCAAGAGACCCAGAAGAATATCCAAAGCAATCTTGAAAAAGGACAAAGTTGCAGTACTCACACTTCCTGATTTCAAAACTTACTACAAAGGTACTGTTATTAAGCCTTTTTGATACTGGCATAAGGATAGACATACAGAACAATGGAATAGAATTGAGACACCAGAAATAAGTCCAAATATTTAAGGTCAACTAAATTTTTATAAGAATGCCATGACGATTCAATGGGAGAAAGAATAGGCTTTTCAACAAACGGTGTTGAGACAACTGGGTATCTACCTGCGAAAGAATAAAATTGGACCCCCATATCATACTATGTACAAAAATTATCTCACTAAGTGTTGCTGAGGATGTGGAGCAAAGGGAACTCTTGTGCACTGTTGGTGGGACTACAAATTGGTGCAGCCACTATGGAAAACATGGTGGAAGTTCCTCAAAAAATTAAAAATAGAACTACCATATGACCCAGCAATCTTATTTTCTGGGTATGTATGTGAAGAAGTCCAAAATCCTTATTTGAAAGGAAATATGGATCCTTATGTTCACTGCAGCATTATTTAAAATAGCCAAGACATGGAAGCAATCTAAGTGTTCATTGACAGATCACTGGATAAAGAAGATGTGGTACATATATACAATGGAATATTAGCCATAAAAAGAATGATATTTTACTATTTGCAATAATATTAATGGACCTAGAGGCTGTTATGCTAAGTGAAATAAATCAGACAGAGAAAGACAAATACTATCTGTGGTATTCCATTTATATGTGGAATCTAAAAAACAAACTATAGCTTTTCGAGCCACGCTTCTCTTGCTCAGGCCCGCTTCCACTTCTGGAAGTGTACTTTCCTGTCTAATAAAACTGTTCTTTTCTACTGTAAAAAATAAAAATAAAAATAAACAAAATATATGAATAAACAAAACAGAAATGAACTCATAGAAACATAGAACTGATAGTTGTCAGATAGGAGGAGATCAGGGGGCGGGGTGAAAAAGGTAACATGATTAAGAAGCACAAATTGTCAGTTACAAATAGTCAAAGGGATGTAAAGTACAGAATAGGGAATACAGTTGATAATGTTGTAATAACTATGTATGGTCTCAGGTGAGTACTAGATTTATTGAGAGATCACTTTGTAAGTTATATAAATGTCTAATCAATATGCTGTACACCTGAAACTAATATAATATTGAATGTCAACTATAATTGAAAAAACTTTTTTAATTATCTCAAAATGGATCAAAGATCTAAATACAGAGATAATACTATAAAAATCTTCGAAAAAAACATAGGTGTAAATCTTTGTGACCTTGGATTAAGCAGTGAATTCTTAGATATGACACCAACAGCACAACAAAAGATAAATTGGAAGAACTCACAAAATGGGAGAAAATAGATGCAAATCATATATCTGTTAAGAGTCCATTAGCTAGAATATATAAAGTATTCTTACAACTCAATAATAGAACAAGTAAACCAATTACAAAATGGGCAAAGAAATTGAATAGACATTTCTCCAAAGAAGATGTATAAATGGCCAATAAGTACATGAAGTGATGTTCAACATTATTAGCCATTAGGGAAATGTAAATTAAAACCACTAAGATACCACTTCATTCACACCCATTATGATGGTTAAAATCAGAAAGATGGACAATAAAAGTATTGGTGTGAGGATGCAAAAATATTGGAAGCTTCATACATTGCTGGTGAGAATGTAAAATGATGCAGCTGCTATGAAAAACAGTTGGTAATTTCTCAAAAAGTTAAACATAGATTTACCATATGACTCAGCAGTTCCATTCCTGGGTATATGAGAACTGAAAACAATGTCTACCTAAAAACTTGTGCATGGATGTTCAAAGCAACATTATTCATAATAGCCCGAAAGTGGGAACAACCCAAATGTCTATCAAATGATGAATGGACAAACAAAAATTGGTATATCCATTCAATGGAATATTATTCTACCATGAGAGGAATAAATTACTGATACACGCTACAACATAAATGAACCCTAAAACAGTATGCTAAGTGAAAGAAGCCAGACACAAAAGTCCGCATATTATATGATCCCATTTATATAAAATGTCTATGACAGATCCACAAAAAGAGAAAGTAGATTGGTGCGGGTAAATGAACAGTGACTGCTAGTGAGTCTGGGTTTCTTTTAAGAGTGATAAAATGTTCTGGAATTAGATATTGGTGACAGTTGCATAACTGCGAATGTACTGAAAATCACTGAATTGTACACTTTAAAAAAGGTGAATTTTATGCTATGTGAATTATATCTCAATTTTAAAAATGTGGCTGGAACAATGGAGGTACCTTCTACTAAGATAAAGAAGACTAGGGAACTGTCACATGTGGGAGAGAAAGGAAGAATTTATTTAGACATGGTAAGTTTGAAATACAGATTTCAAAGTAGATTTGTTAAGTAGGCAGTTGGAGAGATTAGTCTGCTACAGTTCAGGGGAGAGATAGTTGGAGATATAAATTTTGAAAAAATTAATACATATAAAACACTTAAAATGCTCCCTGGAACATAGTAAGATCTATAAATGTTAGGTATCATATTTTTTCTGTATGTATAGAGTAATGTAATAGCCAATTATTCTAACAATTTGTAGTATCCCTTCCACTGTGATTTGTAATGCCACCTCTGTTACATACAAATTTTGAGGGTTTCTACAATTGTATTCTTTTGAGGATCTAGTTCTACGATTATATTCTTTTAAGTAGGAATTTTTTTAGGGAAGAGAGTAGATTGGAAGCCAAGACTCCTCTCAACTTTTCTCAAATCACTTCACAAGAACATAAATGATTCTATGCTTCTGGGTCACCTTCGCTACTGAGGGAGAAATCACCTGGATTCTTTCTACCTTTCAGAGAGTGTTATGATGACAAATGAGATCTTAGGCAGGAAGTTCGTAATATAAAGTTGCAGAAGGAAGTTACCTGAGGGAAAAGAGATCCCATAGGTAATATTTTGAGTCAACTCTCCTTATAACTATGATATTTTTTATAAGTTATTTTTAAGTTGTAAAAAAAAAAGTAACAAAATTTACCATCTTGGTAACCATATGAGAAAATTCTTAATACAGTTTCTGCCTTTAATGTCTTACCCAAAATCTTCCCAGGGCTGTCTCCTCATAGTTCAATTCCTGGTTCAAAGGTTACTTCTTCAAAGAGGCCTTCTCTCAACATCCGGAGTAAAGCTGCTTCCTTCTGTCTCATTACCTGAAGCACTCTCCACTAACTGAACTATTTGTTTATTGGCTTATTAACTGTCTCCCTCTCCCCACCAAAATATAAGTTATACTAGAGCACGAACCTGGTGGTCTGCTGCTCTTCTCCCCAGGCTTAGAACAGTGCTTTGCACACATGTCCTGTTAAGTATTTGTTAAAATGCTGAGGAATAAACATAGTGCTTTTTAATTCCCAGTTTCATATATATTACCTCATTTGATCATTACAATTTTTTGAGTAAAATGGGATTGCTCCCCCTATTGCAAAGAAATTCATAGAGCATTTCAGCTAAGACCATTGGGCTAAATGAAAGGATTGCTGCGCTGGGGGCTTGCTTTTTCTATTCACTCCAGTTCTAGGGCTAACGGTATTTCAAACTACTCTGCCATTAAGGAAGTGATGAATTTGGAGGATAGTGGAAACAACATGAACACGTTTTAAAAAGTCGCCGGTTTCTGCAGTTGAAATACTTTCCTCTCACCTACCCCCTTATACAGCCACACACACAGCAGAGATCATGGCCACAGTGATGCAAAGAAAATGCAACTACTCAACTGTCTGGAACTCTGAATCCCCTGTGTACCGGCCTCGGGTTTTACCTCCACTTTTTTCTTTTTAACAGCTTCACTGAGGTGTAATCTTGTCTCGTTTTTAAAGTGCGCTCCTTCGAGATAATATCACTTCCTAAAATATTTACTTCACTTTTTGGATCACTATTAACAGGCACCTGTAAGAATTCCCTTTCCTTCTTTTTCTTCCCTGCCCCCCCCCCAATCTCCCCCGGCCCCGGACATTTTATCAGCCCACTCCGTGGGCTTCTGTGTTATTCTAACTCGCTCAGTCTCAGCTGTGAAGCCCTGCCCACAATCTGCCCTTCATTTTCCCGGGCCCCGCCCTCGGCCTCTTTCCAACTCAGACTTACGGATCTCGCCTTCCTCCACCCCCCACAATATCTCGCGAGAGGTGAGCGCGCCTGGCCGGACGAGAGGAAAGTGTCTGCTCGGCTAAGGGGGGAAAGAAGGAGCTGGAAACAGATTGTGGGACCGAGCGCGGGCGGGCGGGAGGCGACGGAGCTACCAGCGGGTGAGTCCTGTTAACATTAACTAGTCCATGATGTGACGAGAGCCTCCCCTTCAATTCTGGCCAGTCCCAACGTCCCAGGCCGGGGTCTCCCCTCCCAGTCTGTGTTGGACGGGGGCGCAGAGGCGGTGGCCGGGCCCTGTCTGAGGAAGAGGGTGGGAAATGAAGTAACGGTGGCCAATAAGAGAGAAGGAAGCTACGATTGGCGGCGATGAGCACTAATAGGAGATCATCTTTACCTTGCGGTGTGCCGTCCCTCTTTCCCTCCTCCCGCCTCCTTCCTTTGGGGGGAAGGCGGGGCCAGAGGCCTGAAGTGTGGGGAGAACTTGGGGGTAAGTAGCCCCGGGGGGCACAGGGCGTGGCGAGAAGAGGGGAGTTGAATCCTGAGGGAATGGAAGTCTAGTGTAGCTTAATGGAAGGATCAAGGAATGGGATGGAATGAGAGAAAGGTTGAAGACCCAGGGCTTCTCAAAGAGTGGGATTAGGGGCTTGGCATTGGAAGAAGCAGAGTTAATAGGCAGGAGGTAGGGATGAGTGGGTGAAAACATGGCATGGGGTTTGGCTGGAAAGATAGGGATAAATCATTGGAAATGAGAGTCATGGCATTTCGATTGAATTATAAAAAATATCAGGGACATGATTTCAGAGAAAAAGTATGAATATGGAAAAATTAAGTATGAGTTTAGGAAGACTTAATAGGGATGGGCTCTGTAGCCAAAAGGCATCACTTTGAAAAGGATATGGGGGAATCCAGAGGTGCAGGGGAGGTGTTTGGAAAGGAGACGGCTAATATATACAGGTCTGGAGCCTAGGTATCAGAAGAAACTTAGGATATTGATTTAGGGCTTTTGGTGGATATGGCACCCAGTCTGGTGACCAACCTGCAAGAATGCTGGATAGGGGTAGAAAAGGAGAAAAGTAGAACACTTTCACCACTTCTACTGTGATTTCCTTTTTCCCTCTCTTTCTTTTCCCACATTTCATTTCTTCCTAACTCAGGGATGGGGGCTTGGGACATAAGCGGTCCAAGTTGGAGCCCCGTAGGGAGTTATGTGTTGCTCTGAATTGCTTGTTATGTTCTCTGACTGGGGTGTTTACTACCCAGGGCACCTCCTACCCAGATTCCCGTGTTGCTACTTCCCTAACTTTAAAAGTTTGTTTTCTCCTTAACAGGAGTGTTTTATTATCTCTGAGGGTTGTGTCATAATATGTGTAGGTTTGTGGGGCTGTACAGAGTTTTCTCGGCAAGCTCTCTTGATTCCTGTGTTTAAAACTTTGCAATAGTGTAAGTAATTCTTGTAGAGACATCTGTCTTTATAGGTATTCTAAGCACAGAAAAATATACTAAACTGAGGTCTTTTATTAAATTTGTATCTTACTCATATTCTTGAAGAGTTAAGTGGATGGTTGCAATTAGTTTTCGTTAGCTTATGCTATATATTTTTAAATGATATAAATAAAATGGACACGTATTTCAAGAAAGTGAAAATTTTTTGGTTTCTGCCTTTGTATCCAGACTCAGAAGCTAAAGATATGTCATTGTATCTTAGGGCAGGGGTTAGGAGAAATCAAACACAATTTGTACTTAAACATGGAGGATGTAAGGTAAGTGCAGACTGTTGCGAAATGTAACATGTCTGTAAGAAGCTAAAGTTTGGCAGCTATACTAAGTAGTCTTACCAGTTTGTTCTTAATTCTGTACAGAAAAATGAAAAGCCTTTACCCTTTGTTTGATAGTTGTGTTATTTAAAAATGAATTGAGCCAATACAGCCAATTAATAACTTATTTGCTATTGCACAGATTTGTCTTTTACATTCCTCTTCTACTTTTACTTTTGAGAAGCAAAATAATATCTGAAATACTGGTAAAGCTGTTAATATGAAGAGAAACCAGAGTATGTTGCTTTGTAGTAACCTTTGGTTTTCAGCAGACATTTGAAGCTTTTTCTCCTGGCCAGGAAGTCGCCCCTACAGCACATTGAGATCAATTAATTAGTGAACCTTTAGCATTACTTACTGAATTGGGTAGCAGTATTTCCCATTAGAGCATTACTTTTGGACATTCAGACATTTTCACAGTTTGCCTGGCAGCAGCACAAAGAAATATCCAATGAGATAGCAAAATGCCTCGTTTTATTCTTGCATCCTAGAATTTGTGATGGCTTTGACTTGGGCACTATTAAATGCAAGATTGTTTTTTTTTTTTTCCCATTAGCATTCACACAGCAGAAAGCTGAAGAGTGCTGCTCATCTTTAAATTTGTGTATCAAAGGTTACATTCTGTGATAGTTTCAGTGTTATGATTTTAAGTATTTTTGTTTACCATGGCTTTTAATTGTCAGTGGATTCTGTTACTGTATTCTCCTTTCTTTTTCCTCTCCCTACTTCTAACCCAAAATGAAAATTGTTTTTTCAACCAACTCTTAAGCTACTACTTTGCCTCAAGTAAAGTCCCTGGCTCTGCCTGAACACAGCTACTCTGAAGTTCTCACAAGTTATTGTTTTGTACATGTCAAGACTGAGTTTTTCCTAGGCTGCAGGAGGAGGGAGTCAGTGTTACAGCAAGCAGTCTCCTATCCACGTCTGATAAGGAGGAGCTTTCTCCCTGTGAGGAAGTTTTGGGTGGAGCAAATAGCATTGCCATATAATGTCTAATAAAGACAGCTCTCTTCTTGAGTCTAGTTGGCAGGCTAACATATAATTGTCCCTTATTCCATGATAAACTAAAGTTAAGGTGCAGATGTTGTTTCTTTGAGAAAAACAAATGTAGCATTCATTTAAAAAGAGAAAGCATTAATTTTTGTTGTTTGTTTCTCAGAAAATCGTACTATGATTTTAGAGTTCATGAAAAGTCTTGCATTTCTTTAGAAACATGTCAAAGAAAACAATTTTTAAGTTTCTCATTTTTGAACGTTGCCTTCCCCTAACAGGCTTCTTTTAGGATCAAGGATATTCATGAAATGTGAAAAGGCATCATATTTGGAATCTCTGAGGGACAGTCTTTTAACTTCAGAATGCTGTAAGGAAAAGATCCCCACTTCACAGATACCCTGTTACATTTTGGAGCTCCACTTTTAGAACATTCTTTACATTGTGCGGAAGCTCTTTAGTTCTGCCACCTGAAGCTACAATAAATAAACCCAATTCCTCGTCAACACGGTAGCCTTTTAAATATTTCATGACAGTTATGTCTTGGTAAAGCTTTTGTTACTGGGGTAAATATCCCAAATTCTTTCAGCCGTTCCTTAAATGACATTTTTTAATAAAGTTCGGGCTCCTCATCAACTTAGTTGACTAAGTTTTTAGGGCTTCTTACTTGCAGTGATTAACAGTTTGTTTCTTACCTCTGCACAACAACCCTGTAGCAGTTCTCCCAGGTGACGCCTACCCACACTTAGGATTCAGCGTAGTTGTTATCCTATCCAGAATCCTTCCGATTGAATTGGGTGCCCCTTCTATATCACTCAGCGCTTTTCTCCTATACTTATCGCACCATATTGTAATTGTTAACTTGTTTTGTCTCTCTTGCTGTAAAGTCTTTGAGTGGAGGGATTATGTCCAGTTTAGTGTTGAAAACCCTAAGATTAGTGTAGTGCTTGGCATGTAGTAGTTGCTCAATAAATATTTTTAAATGAAAAAAAAGTTTTTAGGGCTTCTTATCATGATCTGAATATAACATCTCACATATAATCTGATCAACAAAAAGTACAGGGGAGAGTGGTATCTTTTTTTTTGTTAACTATATTCGTACCTCTATTTTTAAAGCCTAGTTGATATTTTAAATGTAATTGAGGACTTTACATTTATCCCTGTAATTGTCATCTTATTAGTTTTGGTTTATTGTTTTAGCTGTTAATGTTATTTTGCCTCTTGGGCATTCCTCATATCTTTCTATCATTGATAGATAAATTCGATAAACAACATAAACATAACACCTATGTTTTTGATTTAGGTCACTAGTAAATATATATAAGTGGAGCAGGAGGTGGCTCCATAGTGTAGTGGTTAGCACATCTGCTTTACACGCAGAAGGTCCTGGGTTCACACCAGGTGGAGCCACGGACCATACCCCGGGTGCACCAGGCCCCAGGTGCATGCCCCGAGTATGTGGGAGGAGACGCCCCACCTTCAGAGATCCAGTTCTTGAGGGGAAACGGCAACATCCATAGGTCAGGAGTGGAAATGTATATGTGTGTGGCGGGGGGGGGGAATTAAGAGAGATAAAAACAAAAAGTGGAGCAATGCTATAACAGCACGCTATCATTAGATCATTAGATTGATATTAATCCATTAATCAACCTTTTGGGTTGGTGAAATTCAGTTTTGAATCCACGTACTGTTTTATCATCTACACTATATTTCCTATAAAGTTTTGAGGTGCCCTGTTGAAATCTAATATATTGTTTCTGACATATCCCTGAGCTCCTAGGCTAGAGACCCTGTCAAAAAGAAAATGAGGTTAGACATTAGTTATTATTTAAATATGCTAGTGTCTGTAGATTACTGCATTACATAAGCCATCTTTATTAATTTTATAATCTTCCTGGGAAAGAATAATTATCAGTCTATTATTTAGGGATTCTACCTCCCCTGCCCCTTATTTTATTGAGTATGATTTTCCTACTTCCAAGACTTCTGGTATGCTCCCCACCTTTTTAAAAAAATAAATATAGAATGATTAACAATGTGTCTTTATAGTTGCATGCTTTTTGTCATCAGATGAAATTCTGTTTTGGAAACTATTTTCAGAAGAAACATTATTCCCTAAACATTTTAAGTTACATATTAAAGAATTAAACTATTGCCCATGTAACAATTGTATTGTAGCTTCCTGTAATACTGACCTCTCCAGTTTAAACCTAACTTTTTATTTTCTGTTTGGAATAAAAACCTACACCACCTGTAAAAAAAAAAAAAAATACAGAATTGCCGTTTATAATTATACTTTATTGTTGTGGTGGTCTGAGTTTGTCAAGCTATGTGCTGTAGGTGAAATGGTGCTACAAATAAGATAGAACATCAGAAGACATCTCTAGGGACTAAGACTTTATGTTGGCAGCCAACAACTTTTCTGTGTCAATTTTAGAACTGATAATCGAATTTATGTTTGAGCAATTTTAGCTGATAAATGCATTTTTAAAGCACCTTCCTCTTTTGGGGTTTTAATTTTTACTTTCGTTTTTAGAAAATCGCAAATTGTAAATGTAAATGTTCACATGGAATAAAGTAGCATGCTGTTAGGGACAGGATATATTTTCTTTTGATATCTTCTCCATCTGAGATTGTTTACTTAAGAATTCTCCTGGAAAGCAGAAGGATGGACTTGTTGACCCCTCAAGGTCCTTTCCAATCCAAACATTCATAAATAGAAGCTCAGATCAAGAAACTTCAAGAAAAATAGACTGTAAAGAAAATGAAATTAAAATGGTTCTACTGACCCACTGGGAATGAATAAACAAAAAGGAACATAAATGACAAGAACCAAAAACAAAACAAAAATCAACAACAATATATATTTTGCATTGAGTCATTTCATGTCAGAATATTTTATCATGACATTTTCAGAATTTCCCTGTTGAATACTTTGTGTTGAAAGAATTTTTTTTTTTTTCTGTTAAATCATAGTATTTTCTTACCTTTTCTTTGGGTGTTTGTCCTTTGGTTTAGAAACTTTTAAAATCTAGATACTGTACCCCCTGCCAGTATACAATGAAGCAAAATTCAGTTTAGTTTGAAAGTAAGTAGATACTTTATGGCTTCTTTGGAGAGGAAGGATGAATGTTACAATTCAGGAAAGGTTTTATGAAAAGATAAATTTATCTAATTTTAAAACTTTGTAGGCAGACATCTAGAATAGATTCTCAACTAAACCAAAGGCGAGTTACCATATTAGTCTTATGAGGGATATAAGGACACTTAATACAGCAAAACTTATTACAAACTTATGACTTCAGTTTATTAGCTTTTTTCATCTTTGGGTAATTTTAATCCAAAATGTCATACATTTGAAACCCAACTGGGCAAAAAGTTTCTTTTCTTATTTATTTATTTTTTGTTTGTTTATTTATTTATTATGGTGACATAGGTTAATGAAATCCAATAAGTTTCAGCTGTACATTTTTAACAATATGGCACATATATATTTACACTATGAAAAGTTTCTCTTTTCTATTCAATACTTGCATTTGTCTTTAATAAATATCAATTTATGAAAGTCTAACAAGAGCCAAAATTTAGCTTAAAAAATTACTTTGTGGGCTTGTGACTTGGGCCTCTAAGGGAACAATGTTGTTCTGCTGTAGCCTCACCTTCTTGCAACACCCAATTTACTTGCTTTCTTTGAGTAGAATTATTAATATCTTTTTATCTGGTATAGTGCGTTTTTTTGACACAATGGACAGAGGAGATTTATATGCTAAAATGGTCAAATTTTATTTGGGGCTTAAAACTTACTATGCAGTTGAAAATTATATGTATTTTTTCAGATTAAAAAATAGCATAACCATTCTTTTTGAAACAGGAATTATAGTTATATTATAATGTATTATAATTATAATTATTGTTATGATTGTATTTTTTAAATAGGATGATTTATTGACTATAACATATGATTGCTGTAAATGATTTGTGTTGGCACCAAATTTCTTGCCAGTAATGTTTGTTTAAGCTTTATCAAATTTGAGTAACACTATGTTGGTTTTGTTTAATATGGTTTTTCTGGTATTTTTGGTACTAATGTCTCCTGTAGCACTATTTTCTTTATTTTTTTATGTTTTGATCAAGCAATAGTTTGCTACTATTTTACACATATATGTTTGGAATTTGTCTTAAGGATCATACTTTATCTGAAAATAAGTAGGCAAAAGCAAAACACAGCATTAGATTTTGACAACCTATCAGTTTCCAGGAATTTTTCTACTTCTAAAATGCATATTGAGGCCAAACATAAATAGATATAATGTTCTCTACTTATTTCTAACTCTGCTTCCTGCTGTCACATTAGCGAGTTGTTGCTTCTTTGTTTTTGTTTTATTAACCTTTCTGAGGATAGCTCAAAATAGTTCCTTAAATCCTCTAAAAGCCTAGAGAGACTTAAAGTTCTAGTCAAGTAGTTGCCTATATGAAGCTGCTTCCAGATAGGTTCTAAACTCTGGCCATATGTCGCCTAACTTATGATTCAGCCTAATTTTCACTCCCATCTGTTTTCAGTCATTTGCTCCAAAACTATTTGGTCTATTTAAGCTGGCTCCTTTCTCTGAAACCTGTCCCTGCATGTCTGAGCCTGAAAGCCAGAAATTTATTTTAATCTTTTCTTTGATTGATCAATCTAGGGTACTCTACTATTTGTATATTTCTTAAAGCAGTGGGTCTCAAATGGCTTTTGGTCTCAGTACCCCCGCCTTTATACTATGAAAAATTGAGAACTCCAAAGAGCTTTTGTTTATCTTGGTTACATCTGTTGATATTTAGCCTATTTGAAATAGAGAAAAGTTTTAAATATGTACTTATTTATTTTAAAATAACAACATGAAAAAATAAAATAACATAAATAACTATAGTTTCAAAAAAATTTAAGGGAAGAGCTTCAGATCTCTTTAATGTCTGGTTTAATAGAAAACAGCTGGATTCTCATCTCTGCTTCTGCATTCAATCTATTACGATATGTTGTTTTGGTTGAAGTATATGAAGAAAACCTGGCCTAACACAGATGTGTAATAGGAAAAGGAAAGATTCTTTTTTTCAGATAATTGTAGATAGTCTTTCTTCTTTGATACTACATCAAAACCCGAAAAGTGATACTTTCTTAAAGGTTAGCTGTTGTATAGAATCTGAAACCACGTCTGTGAACTTTTAATGTTCTATTACATTAAACTACATTGGCCTGTCTTGCCCTTTAAATAGATTTTTTGCCCATGTATGATTTGAACATCCATGAACCCTCTGAAAGGGTCTCAGGAAACTATAGGGATCCCTGGAGTCCACTTTGAGAACTGCTGTCTTATAGTACCAAACTTAAAAAATAACAGCTGTTGACCATGTAGGAGGAGTATAAGCTTTCCAATTGTTTTAGTGCTTTTCAAAGGATGGCTACTGACCATTTGTCTCAGAACTACCCAAGGTACTTTTTAAAGTATAAATTCTTAGGCCCTTAAGCCAAGAGAATCCGGGAGGCCTATGAATCTGTATTTGTACAAGGTGCCCAGGTGAATATGCTAAAGACTTCGAACTGTGGAGCTAACTTAATTACCTTATTTTAAGAAAACTTAAGTTCTAAAATTTGAGGAAAAGTCAAATAAAAAGAAATTAGTACTTGAATAGTCACATTATGAAAGTCTTTATTAATTAAAATCCATACTGACATTTATCATAATTGGGATATCTTAATTAACCATGTATTTTAATTAATAATAGTGTAAATATCAGGAGTCAGCAACTAAGGCCAGATAGGAAATATGTTAGTCTTTGCAGGCATGAGGTCTCTGTTATAACTACTCAACTTTGCCATTGTAACACAAAAGTAGCATAGGCAACATGCAAAGAATACATGTGTTCCCATAATATTTTATTCATAGACACTAAAGTTTGAATTTCATATAATTTTCAAATGTCACAAAGTATTCTTTTGATTTTTTTCAACCATTTAAAAATGTAAAAAACATTCTTAGCTTGCAAGCCATACAAAAACAGGCGGCTGAAACAAACAAAATTCATTGACATAGACAAGAATATGGTATTTTTCAGAGGGGAAGGAGGATGGAGGGAGGTTGAAGAGGGTAAAGGGGATCAAATATATGGTAGTGGAAGGTGACTGAACTTTGGAGGATGAGCACACAATGCAGTATACAGATGTATTCTAATATTGTACCCTTGAAACTTATATAATCTTATAATCAGTGGCACCCCCAATACATTTAATTTTTTAAAAAAGATAACCCACTGAATTTGGCCTGTGGGGTAGAGTTTGCTGATCCTTGATCATGCTTCTGGATGTTCATTTATATAATAAACATACAGGAAATGCTTATTGTATGTAAACTTCTGGAAATAAACAATTCAGTTAGAAGTAGTTATACAATATAACTACTTTCAGGAATTTTAAAAAGACGTGTCCATTTTTATATCTTATTTTGGGTATGTGAGAACATGTAACTAGGATCCAGGCCAGTCTCAACCTCTTGACTCATCTTTTGCCTATTATTCTTTTGCCTATTAGTCTTTTATAACTCTAAACCAGTTTTCAAGTCTTTTAGCAAAGTACTTTACAAAAACCTTGATATAAAACAATAAGGCTAATTAGTATAAGATGATAATAATATATGTGCCTTCTATATAATCCTTTGGGGGCTGTTGATTTACCTACTAATGAAATATTCTAAACTGTTTTTATGCTAAATGATAACAGTGGAAAATGAACCCAGAATTAGGAACAGAAATTTCAATTCCAATATTATCTACTACCTAGTGAAATGTGAGTCTTCTTTGTTTTCTGGAGTTCATATAACCTGCATTACAGTCTCACAGTTCATATATTTTTATTGGGATCTCCCTTAAGTCAGTTTTCTAGATGTGATGCAGATCACAGAGGCGCTGAGTATCCTATGGAGAATAAAATGTTGAGACCACTGTGGTGTAGAGAGCTTCAGTGTTTGTACTCTTTGCTTAGCAGCAGCTAAATTATCTTAGAGTGTGAAATTTAGTATCCAGAATTGTGTTCTAGGAAGATAGCTGTTTGTGTATACTTTTTTTCTTTTTAATATCATAAGGTAGTGGAGCCCATAGAGTTTTGTTTGGGTGCCTGTCTAAAATTTTTAGGTTGTTTATAGCTGAGCTGAAAGGCATTCAGTACCTACTAAGCTTGATTTCAGCTCTCTCTATTTCCTTTGTGATAGATGGTTGGGGCAGTTTCTAAGTGTTTAATATAAGTAATACTCATTATTAGGGAGCATTCATGGGATTCTGAAAATGGGTCCTTGAAGGCAACAAAGGAGGAACTATCTTGAACTGCTTGATTTACCTTGTGCATCGATATGTTTAAGTTTCCACCATGTCTATTTCTATATGAAGCTTTATAATTTTAGAAAGTTTTTTTTTCCAGTAGTCTGTTTTAAACTTAATTTGTTAGTGGAAAATGAGCAAATTTTGTATGGTTTGTAAATGTAATATTTAGTGCTTTAGAATAACCTAGCAGATATAGGCCTTTTTAAAATTCATAGATATGGTTTTTTCGAGTCATGCAGATAGACTTAAGCCATGCTGATTAACATTATTTTTTATTATTAGGTTACATTATAATTTTTTTAAATTTATTAAAAGCAACCTGTGAGCATTGTAGAGACTGAAAAATCTTGAAGTGTAAAGAAGAAAATAAAAAGTCACCTGGAATACTGTTATCCAGAGATAACCATTATTGACATTTTATGTTAATTTCCTCATCTTTTTCTATGCTTATTATTTTGTTTGTTTTTTTATAGATTTGGAATTATAGTGCATATGCAATTTTACATTGAGGCCTCGCATGTATAGCATTTTCTCATGTCATTAAATAGCTTTCAGAAACATTACTCTTAACAACTTAAATATAGTCTGTTGTAAGGCAGTATCTTAATTTATATTCATCCATTCTTCTTAAACATTTAATTTAATTCCTGTTTTATTTTTTATAAATATGACTGTGATGAACATTTTAATATATAAATGGTCCATGTTTCTGGTTTTAGCCTCAGAATAAGTCCTAGAAGAATGATTTGTTCATGAATATAAAGCATTTTAAGATACTTAATGTAAATATTGCCAGATTATTTTCCAGAAGGATTGTCTCAATTTATACTCCCCAAAGTTCTATATTAATTAAGGTGTCCTTTCTGCTGCATTCTTGACTAGCATTCTTTTATATTTAAAAATATATCTTAACAGCACTGGCCTCGGTTTTGTTTTCCAGGATCAGTTAAGGGTTAACTTGACAAATACCTCCCTCCTTCCCATTTTTAACATTAACCAAAAACTATAGAGCTTCCTCTATGTTATTTGAATAAGAAAAGCATAGAATTGGTTGAGTGTAGTCACATAAAGTACCTTAGGCACAAAGTAGTTGTAAGTATGTATTTAACTATGTCTTAAATATGTATAGCTTTAAATACATAAATACCTGCACAGTGATTGTTTTGTGGTCCCAGCAGCTTTCTGTAAAAATTTGAAGATCATTGTTAAATTTTAGTAAAGTATACTTGAATAGCGACTTCAGATTAAATCAATAAATATTTATTGAACATCAACTATGTGATATGTTGTGAGATGAAAGGCTTCCAGAAGCTTTAACCTAGATATCTGTATTCTACCCCATTCCCCTTTGGTCACAGATAATACAGCCATTTTATTTTTATTCATGAAATTAAAGTAGTCCACTCCTAGTCACTAACATCACTATTTCATTTCTTTCATAGAATTATTTGCTATTAATCTAAAATTATTTCGTTTACTTTGTCTCTTAGTATTTGTCTCTTCCTTTTAGACTATAAGCAGTATGAAGGTAGAAACCTTGTCTGTCTCATTCACTGTTGAATTCTGGGGCCTAGAGTGTATATGGTAGGCACTGAAGAAAATATTTAATGAATTAATGAATTTTAAAACTAAGTAAATTTACTTTTTGGTCCAAAAAGTAATTGTAATTATTCATTTCAAACTTCTTCCTTTTTGGATATTTTACCAAGACTGTTAACCTCACTTTTTGTGCTCTCGTTTATACTCTGAAATTGCTAGCAAAACAATTTGATAAATCACTAAAGAATAGGTGAAATAGCAAGGGATCTGATATGTACACTGATCACCTCTGACTAATTGAACTTATAAATTAAGGCATCATTCTTTCCACTTACCTGGCATCTTTCATGCCAGGTGGAAAAGATTCTTTGCCTGTCCAAATTTTAGTCAGGCTACTGAACCTTCCGTTAGGCCCATCTGTGTACTTCCTTATAAAAATCCAGTTTTAGCAAGAATCCCCCGACCCTCGATATCTGATCACCCTTATAGCTGATCACCCTGGCCTGTCTTCAACAAGAATCCTGTTAGGTCAGTTTAGCCAAAATCCCCTTCCCCTCATGTTTCCTTTTAGTAATTTTCCATCTAGCAACCCCTGACCCTGGTGCTTGGCTATAAATTGCAACTTACCCATGCTGTATTTGGATTTAAGCCCAGTTCTATACTGAGGTCTCTTCCCCTGTTGCAATAGTCCTGAATAAAATCCGTTTTTTACCACTTTACTCTCTAGCTCTGGTTTTTCTTTGACACAGATGAGTGATTCTTCTTCTTCTTCTTCTTCTTTTTTTTTTTTTTTACAAAGGCCTGTTGTCTTTTTTATGTGCACTCTACCTGGCACTTAGTAGTCCCTTAATAATGTTTTTTGAATGAATGAACAATAGCTAGTTTGAACCCTTTCTAGATTTTCATGAATCTTTGATATTTATGGTACATATGCCCTTCTCATTTTTTGTACCTAGCATTATCTGCTTTTTGTTCTTCGGTGTGTTTGTACATGACTTTTATTCCTCACTGAAAGTTGAGCCATCTTATTAACATCAATTAATCACATTACAACCAGGTCCAGAGAACTGACTTCATGGACCTCAGTAACAGACTCCATCTTCATTTTATTAAAAAAAAAAAAAGACAGATACACATATACATAATGAGAGAATCAGTTTTTTTATTTGCACATTGGTCATTTTAGGTTGTACTTCTGGCTCTAACAAAACTATTTAACATAGATTTTATCAAATTATCCCAGTTATTAAAAATCATACTCTAAACTTTAGATTTTCTTCACTTCCTTCCTAGCATTCAGATAACTCTCTTTTTTTTTTTTTTTGAGTAAATACTAATTTTTATCATTTATGCATTCCTTGGTAGACTTGGCCTCTAGGACAGCCTTTTTATGCATTTTTTTCCCCTGTTTTAAGATCTCCACTGAAAGCATCTCATTTCCCTTGGAACTGTCTCTACATGTGTTTCCCTTGCCTGTCATTTATTGCTTAGTTCTATGAAATGCTTTAGTTTCATCCTGAAGATCAAGAAGCAGACGACAGTCATGAGTGCCATGCCCAGACACGTGATCTCCTTGTCAAACAGTACAGTTAACAAATGGGCTGAGTTAAATTCTAGTGAATGGCAGCATCATTATTCAAGATTTCACCTTTCATCTCAGTCTGTTTATGCTTCAGAAATGTGTTGCTTTTTGTTTTTGATAGGGCATCAATTTGACCTCTTATAATTAGAAGTTTGTTTTAAGTATCAAATAAGCAATGGCATTCTTTATACATAGCAATTGATTCAGCAGACTGGAGATGAAACAATATTTTAAATGTTAGCTGGAAATTTTTTAAAGGGTAAGACATTATTATTTTTGTTAAATATTTAATTTTTAAAAAAGACAAATCTCTTTAAAGTGAAAATGTCAAAATGATGGAAAAGAAAAGGGGCAAGAGATTGAATGAATGATTTAAGAATGATTGTGGATATTTAAGAAAGAGGGCCTCCTTCCTCCCATTGTGATCTCTCTTTGGTGAAAATGGCAAACAAAAGCCAGCAAATTGGGAAGGAAGCAGGAAATCCTAGTTAGTGACTGTCAGAATATTTAAAATGCTTCTGTTACATTTTAATGCTTTCCCTCCCCTCAACTTGTTTTTGCCCCCACTTAAATTGCTTTTAGAAAGTCATGATTTTTCATCTCTATTTCCAAGTAAGCATGCAATTAAATAAAATATGGAAGACGTATCTTGTGACGTGATTGTACAAAACCAGCTTAAATTTTGAATTTTTGATTTGAGGGAAACCATTCCAGAATTTATTTATTTAATCACTTCCTATGCCAGTGCTACTCCACTCCTCAGCCAAGACCTTTTACCTTCTCTAGGTGGAAAACCAAGAAAACAGCTTCAAATAACAGAGTCAGGTAAAAATGAGGAATTCTGCTTGGTCCTTGTACCTCCCCTGGTCCTTGTACTTTACTGCTTGGTTGAAAATATATTAGAGGACCTTGTTGAAATAAAATTCTCGTTTCATGATTATGTTAGGAAAGCAGGTTCTGGGAATAGGAATTGAAATTATCTCCAGCACAGCAGTTGTTAGGAATTTTTCCAGAGGTAAGTTGCTTTCTAGAAATGCTCTGAGTTTGCAGCCATAATGGCCTTAGTTTTTGCATTTATTTACTTTTATTTACTTATATTTATTTTTGTACTATGTTGTAGTTCCAGAAAGTGCTAAAAAGTCATCATGTATTTAAAACAAACAAACCAAAAAACCCCCTTGGCCTGAGGCTGTGTAAAGAAGAATAAAGCTCTCATTTTCCCAGTACCCAATCATCAGCTCGAGCTGGCCTCTCCTAGGAAGAGAATTTATTGAAGCAATTTATCCTGGCTAAATGTGATATAAATCTGTGTACACCTAGGTACATACAGGCTCTCTTCCATTACAGCAATGCTGCAGTTTTTTCACAGTTAGACCCTGTTACTATCACACTGAAAGATGACTAAGAAGCCCTTTCTATTTTACGGGGTACCCCGCAATTTTAAATACCCATCGGTTGTGGAATTTACTGATCAAACTGCCAGAAATACTGGTTTCCAACCCCAAATTCTTAAGAGAGTCGAAGAGATGTCACCTAGCTACCCTCTGAGTTTTAAGCATGGTTTTCTGATTACCTGATCTAACTTTAACATTTTACTTTTAACGCAGGCCTGACTGAGGTTAACCTGACATTTTGGTTTATCTCCAATATAAAAATGTGAAATTTGGTTACAATTCTGAAGGCGTTTCTAGGCATATTCAGATTGCTGTTTTTCCTCTTTCACCTTCTGTTGTTCATATTCTTTCAAATATCTTTCTCTCGTAGAGGATGTTTGAAAATGTCCTTTAAGAGTTTATTTTATAAAGAATGTTTTTTGTCCCCTTTCCTCTTTTTTTCTTCCACCTTTTCAAAATAATGTTTTATCTTCTTGCATTTCTAATTTTTATCCATCTTCACCTCTATTTTTATTCCTCGGAGGGATATGAGGTATTTCCCCAACACATTCATATTAGAATTATTGTTCTTTGACAAAGAATTTCAATCAGCATATCAAGAGTTTAGCTTCAATAATTAAAAAACAACAACAGCATAAGTCCTGTTAAATTCTTCAGAGAAATGGAGAGGATGGATGGTGATGCCTTTTAGTGCCATTTCTTTATCCCCTGCAGCAGCACACATCTGTTGGCTACAACAGAGCAGCCCAAGAACTGTGGCCGAGAGAAGCACAAACAGCCGGAACATATTCACTCAGTAAACCCCCAAAGAGTCGACATTTGTTTTATTGCTGCTTTTAAAAACCTAGCCATAAATAGAATCAGAGGGGGAAGGGCACCGATATTTCTCCATTTGCCACAGACGATTGGTGGGGGGAGAAGGAGGCTCCCAGTGGGGAGAGCAGGTTTTTATTTTTATTTTTTATTAATGAAAATCATTTCCTGTGTAGCCCAATAGGATGGGTGCTTTGTTTTCTTTGGCAATAATCTGGGATAAATGGCCCTTGCCAACAGTCTCGTAGTTTATACACCAGGGAGCCAGATTATGGCCCTGTAAAATGGAGCACCCCTCCTATAATCCCTTAATTAATTAAATGACAAATTTTGGTCTTCTCTAGTTCAGAAATACAGCTTCCGCATCAAGCATTCAATGGATTTATTGACATAGGGAACTATACTGGTTGTAATTCAGCAGACTAGAGAACTGTGTTGTTATACTGTGGCAGAAAGGGAGAATCTAGCAAAAGATTTGAAATTCCTTGACTTTAGGTTAAAATTTTTCTAATTAAAAGTTTCATTTGAGTAGATTATATGCCACTTGTCTAATGGGTCTCCCCAAAGTAGCCTGTGTTTACAGCTTTGATAGATGGCATTCTTGGAACACCTGTTTCTAGGCTTGATATTTTTGAAGCACTTTTTTTTAAACTCCAGCATATTTAACATAACTTTTCCCCCTACCTCCTCCTCCTCAGCTCTGCTCTGCTATATGAAATATGGGAGACGACAGACCGTTTGTGTGCAATGCCCCAGGCTGTGGACAGGTACGTTTACAATATACTTTATTGTGAATGTCTCGTTGTGAATCAAAGTGGCTGTTTTATCACTAAGGCAAAGAGTTTAAAGCCGGCACTTTATGTGATCACTGGAGGTAATCAGATCAGAGGATTTGCAGTGTGTAAATCCAAGTTATGAGGAAGTGTAGGCACTCTACCGTAATGAAATCTGCCTTGCTTTCTTTCATATTGTTATGCTACTGGTGTTTGTTTCCCAACATACAGTGTTGAGGAATACATGTTGCTCTCTCCTAAACCTATCCATCTAAATACAAAGCAAGTTAAGAAATACCTTCTCCTCAACCTTCACGGATATAAAAGTCAGCTTAACACATTTGGATAGGCAGCTGAGAATGCACCTATTCATCGTTAACCCCTATTTGCCAGAGTCTATTGGATTTTTTAAATAAGAAAAAAAAATGTTTCTTTTGACTGTTGATTCAGAAAATCATTTTTAGCAGCTAAGGTAGACATCTATCTAGGAAAGACAAATCCATCATAGAACCTGAGATTTCACAGCAATATATAAACTGCAGACTTCTCAGCCATTTTCCTTGTCTGACGCCATGAAAAACCTTGTTGTGTATGTCAGCTGCCTCGTTATTATTTGCATATGTGTACATTACGTGTCGAATATTTTCCCTCATACTTTTTTAATAAAGAAATTTTTTGAAACTGCCCCCCCCTCCATTTTACACCTTCTTAACTCTTCTTCCTAGACCCTCCCCTACTACCATGATCCACAAAGGATGAGGAAAGGAATACAAAGAAAGTTTTATCTGCCTTCATGAACTGATTTTATGGAACCTGAAGGGTTGAATTTTTGTTCAATTAGGAATATGTCATATGACTGTCCAGTGACACTTACTGGTGGTATGTGAGACTGCAGACTAGTTCTATTAAACATTGTAAATACTTAGACAAAAAGAAGAGTTAAGTTCTAGATATTCCTAAGAATTGGAATTTGAGAGGTGGATGAGATGGGGGTCATGATAGGAAATGGGCAGAAGGACAATTTCAAATTCCAATAAATGCTGAAAATTTCAGAAAAGACTAAAAATGTCATTGTATTCTAAGGATTCAGTATTGCAGGGAGTATTTCCTTCCTTGTCAAAGTTTTCAACTTTACTGTTGACTGCATGTTTTCCCCCATGTGTTTTATATTTAATTTTTTTCAATAGAAGCCACTTGGAAAAATAGGGCAAATTTGTTTCACTTTTCAGACAGCTTCATTGCAGTGTATATCTGAATCCGATCCCTCTAAATTTTTCTACGAATTCACTGATAAGAGTACTTAATGTGACTCTCATAATTGATACCTGGTACCTTTTTCATTTTTACTCCTTTACTTTAAAAATCTGCATTTTTGGTGATAAGATTTACTTTTCTCATACTTAAATTTATTTTTCTTCATTTATTATGTAAGCTGCACAACACCTGTACCCCATCTTAGATGCTGTATGCCTCAAACCACCCAGACAAGGATTTAGAAAAGTAAAAATGGATGATAAAAATAAAGGAATACACAAGAAAAGCATCTCTTAAGCTCTCAGAGGAAGAAAGATATAAATAGGGTTTCTTCAGGCTGTCTCATCAGAAGAGAGTAATTTTCACTGAAATTTGAGAGCTCTCAAAGAGTTTTGTATTTGCTTCTTTGTTTTTGTTTTACGTTTGGACTAGAGGTGGGAAAACAGGAGGGACTTTACTTTGGTTCCTTCTTATCTTGTTGTGTTCTATTTACCATAAATCTTTTCCTTCCCTTAACTTCTCCCTCTCATTTCTGAATTGGTATTTTGGTTATTAGGATTTATTATAATCTCTGGCATAGGTCCTCTTTTTTTCCTCATTGAGTGCAGAACTCAGGGAGATGGCTACCTTCTTTTGGATTCAAGTTCCTTGTTTCAATGAGAAAGAATAGAAGACTGCAACTTAAAGCTTTGAAGGTAGCCTGATTTTTTTACCTTTTTGCATGTTAATACTTTGTGGTCAGATGAGATTGTAGTTCTTTAGTCGTATTTAGTCTCCCTCCCAGTTTCTCCCATTAACTAGTAACAAATAACTAGAGTGGGATCTCTACAAGATTTCCTATGATTGCTTTGTGTTATATGAAGTAGTGAAAATCTGATAGAGGAGATAAATTTGGTAAAGTGAACTACCCTTGGCCTGTAGTCCAACTTCCTTATATCCCTTGAAAATGGTTTCATTCTAGAGCCACCTTTAGGCCTTGAAGCTATTTATAGTCCACTGTCATCGATTTAAATTCTTTATTCCAGAAATGGTAGAAGAGTAAAAAGTCTCTGTAAGTCCCAGGAAGGGTGATAAGGACTGCGATAATTTTTGCAAGGCATAGTTTAGGACTTACTGCTATAGAAATCTCAAAAATCAGCAGTTTCTGTCTGAGAAAGAAAGAATGGAAGCAAATTATAAAGCAAGACACCGATCTTAAAAATAAACCAACAAACAAAAACTATAGGAACTTTGCATATTTTCAATATCTGCTCCCTGCCCAGACTTTACCCCATGTACCTCTAAACTCCGAAATCATCTTACGCCTTAATATTAAGAGAATGTGAAAGGAAAATTCACCTAAAATAGACTAGTCGATTATGCTCTCCACCAAATAATCAAAACCACCAGGCTTTCAATGGATACGTAAACATGTTTTGGTTGCTAGGTCTTTAATGGCTGTTATTTTTGGATTCTGTTCATGATCCACTTCCCAACAGTAAGTCTGATGTGACACAGCTGAGTTCTAAATATGCTGCATGTACTTTTTAAAAATAAGATGGCTGCTGAAGGTTGTGTTCTCTGCATTCTTATCTGAAAAGACAGGTGATAGGGTTTTTTGAGCCTTCTCATTCTTATTCTCCTGTGGAGACTCTGTTTCTCTTAAGGTCTCATCGCCCTCATGAAGAGGAATTCGGGGAAAGCAATATTCCTGCTCATACCTCTCTATGGAATGTGGCAGCAAGAGTAGTTAATAGAACTGTCTCCAGAGAATGGGTCATTGTTATTATGGCAGTAGAGCCTGAGATTTCCTGTGGCAAAAGGCTGGTTGAATTTGAGTTGTATGGGTTTCTGATGTTTATAAGATAGCATCTATTTAAAAACATTGTGACTATAAAATGGTTTTGCCTCTGTGTTATTTTTAAAATAATAGAAATATAGTTTGGTGCTGAATCTAGGAAGTCTTGTAAGTGTTTGATGCTTTGGGGGACACTTTTATTTGAAAGTGGATATTGTATGTGGAAGCAGGAATAATTACGTCTCTGTCAGTAATCTTGAATTTGAAATGTTATTTCATGTGGATGAAGTTAGATAACTTACCTTCTAGATACTTTTTGTCTAATTTTTATTACCAGGAGTCAACCAATTCCATATTCCTATACCTCCATCTCAAGCATAGACACTGGTTTGCAGTACAAATTATGCATATTTAAGTAGTCTTTCTGGTTACCATAATCAAGTCTTTGAGCAGAAGCTGGTCATATAAGCTTATTACTTAGAATGTCTATTTCCTTAAGAACAGGAACACATTTCTGAGGAGATAGATACTACTTAATGGACTGTTAGTATCATCCCATCATTAGCCATTGAGAAAGGTTTCTGTCATAACCACTCTGTATCAACTGTGTCCTTTTAAGGAAAAATCCTTTGACTGTTTTTCTGTCCTGTGTGACCCTGTTAATCTTTTTTTGTTCTCCTGAGGATATCTACTACCAGATCTTTTCTTCTCCCAGAGGACATTTAGGTACAAGTTGGGGTTCTGTTCATACCTTTTTGAGACATGAACATAGACCTCCAGGGCCCATTTTCCCTTTCTAAGGCCAAGAATAGCAGTAGAGCCCTAGTTGTGGTGGGATTGAGGGCAGCTTCTTATACCTCCTTATCTTGTCATATAGTAGGAATAATGTTTATGATGCTGTAGTCCTGGCTTCAGTTGGCATTTAACCAACCTCCAAAGCTGTTTATTGCTTCGTATCCTCTGCCTCCATGAACATTATCCCTTAAATCTCTATTGCTTCGTAATATATGAGGCAACAAATAGCTTCTATGATTGGTTAAATGCTGGCATGCTACAAAGGTATATGTTTTATTGCCTGTATAACATGAATCTATAGAGATTATTTCTATTATCCCAGCCCTCCCATTAAATGGGCCATACTTATACTATGGGATTCTGGATTTTTAATTCTATCCCTTTGGCAAGTTTCCCTGTTACCTGGCATTAGCACAAAAGAAAAGGAAGAAAGAACAGGTTGGTGCTGATTACTGAATCTTTATGTTAAGGGAGCATCTTGAATTGGAAAATAACAAGGGAAGAAATGGCTCTGGTCGGTAAATGCCATTTGTGGTGGTATATGCTATCTTTACATGCTTCGACAGGTGAGGGCAATTTCAGGCAAACAAATAAGCCTTTCTTCCTCACCCCCTGCCAAGAGTTTAAAAAAATTCAAATTTTTATTTAATAATTCATATTTCACTCAATAATTCATTCAGTTCCCATCTGGTAAGAGTGCCTGCATGCTGACAGGCAGCTGAAAATACACTGCATTATACACAATTAGGCCAAACGCTAACCTTGTTTTTTGTAATAATATGTTGATTTTGCAATAACTTTCAGTCCACTCTGAGTGTGCTGCAGTTTTATGTAACCTTGGATGTTAGGCATTGTGTAGATGAAACTGGGACTGGGATAAAAACAAATGTAGAGGTGTTAAGAACAAGGAATTAAATCCAAGTTTTAAAACGTCAGATCTGGCACTCTTGACACTTGTCCTTAGAAACATATGGTTGATTATTTTAGTTTTTCACATTATAGTTATTATGTTACTAAAAGCATAGTAGATTAAAAGCATCCTTGTTCCAGTCTGCCAGAAAAAAAAGAGAGAGCGAAAGAGAGAAAAGCACATGAACCTAAATTGTAGCTATACCCCAAAAATTAAGGTAAAATTTTTCAGTTATTCGCTCTTGTTTCTTTTTGACTTAACATTTGAAACGGGAGCCCAGGAACTGTTCTCATAGCATTCATGATTTAAAAAAAAAAAAATCCTGTATTAGCATATCTCAGTTCTTCCTAAGTTAGGAGAGGGACTCTTTCCTAGTCCCTTTTTTTACAAACTTCCGAGTTTATAAAGTGCCTTCTGGATCTGAGAGCCTATCCTTCATTAATCCCTCATTTGCCACCCCTGCAAAACCACATATACGTAAGTTGTTAACTTACAAGATATTGTCATCATTATATAGAATTCTTCATTTTATCAAATACTCTTCCAGCTAATGCAGCAGATTGAAGAACAGCCAGTGTGCTCCCTCTCTCTGGTTAGCGTGTTTCTTTAATGCAGATTGACTTGCTCAGCAGTCCCATTTTGTCTGAAGCCCTTGTTAGGGCCTACTCTGTATGCGGATTCATAACACATCTGTGTGTATATCCACAGTGCTGTATAAATAATAATAAGTAATCACCAGATGGCCTATAACTGCTCCTCTGGACCCTCTGGGTCTCTTGAAGCTGTTAGTAAAGTCTTCTGGCGTTTTGCTGGGGAAAACTTGTCATAGATTTATTTCTAAAAAAATTCAAACTCACAACTGGGTGTTTAGGACTTAGATATTGCTGTCTGTGTTGTAAATATTTAACAGGCTTTGTACAATGACAAGTAAAAGCATCATTACTAACCACACACAGTGGCTGTGGAGCTGTTCTTCCCTCCTGGCCATTTAGAAAGGAAACAAAATGCCAATAAATTGTGCATTATGAACAAGGTGCAAGAGATGCTCTGGAAGCTCTTTCATAGGAGAAGAAAGAGAGCATCCACATTCTGCTCAAAGGACGTAAACTTAAGCTTTTTAACCATATGCAGTAACTTAAATAAAACACAATGCCCCTTTTAAATTGGACTTTATAATATAAGAAAAGCCTCTTGAGCTTGAGTTTGGTCAGAGCCAGGTCTTGATCTTAATTAAGTCTTTATAACCAAATGATAAACCTCTTTGAAAGGATTATAGTTATGTTAATAAAGACTTAGTTATTTACTTAGCTAAATTTTTAGACTTTTGGTTATGTTTAAATATTTGACATATAATGTTTGCCAATATTGTTTATAAAGCAAAACATCTTTATTTTTGTCATCTTTTTATTCATTTTTGTAAAAAAGCATGTATTTTTTTGGGGGGGGAATTTATTCTAGTTTTCTGCTTATAATTTCCTGGGCTATATTTTGCTGTTACTAATCCCCTCGCTCCAGTACCTATTTCGGAGTATTTGCTCAATATAGCAATACATATTTTTAAAAATCAAAATAGAACTGATTACCTATAAATTTTAGTGTTGTTTAATTTCTTTATTTGTCATAACAAAAAGATTTAAATAGAAATTGGATATCTTAATTCTCAAGCCTAGTTTCCTTTTGTTTGTTGAGGGTTAAATCTAACCACAGAGGGACTGTCCTATAAATTATAGCACAGGGCTGCTACTTTGGAGTTCGGATGTGTAGAAAGCTTTTCTTTTTTAAAATTTCATCTTGAAGAAATGACATGAAATGACATACAAATTGTGAGGGAGAAATGCTGCTGTTAATAGTTGGTCGTAGGTAGATTTTGCTTTTTAAATCTCTCACACATTTATCAGGTTAAGGATAGGATTTCAAGAAGGAAAGCATCATGGAGAAAAGATGGAAGCTTTGGGGTTTATCTCTTTGTAATAATGCCTTTGTGTTTAACTTTGAATTTTTTTGTGTGCAGTGAACTATGCTACCTAAGATTATGCTTTGGTAAGAATCTAGACTTTATGCAGTTGTCACGTGAAAGTACAGAGAGAATGAGAACGAACTTTGTAAAATTAGCCCATTCCCAGTCTGGCACACCATGTGCCCTGTGTGGCTTCTGATTCTGCTGGCAGATTGAAGAGCTGAACCAACTTCTGCTCTAAAGACTAAAATTGCCAGCCATCATTCCTGCTTTTAAATCTTGTTGTTCACATCAGTGATGTCAGATTTTGAGCAAACATAATTCTGTCTTTAGATCCCAGGTGGAATTTGCAATTCCCTGGATTGGAAGGAAAGAATTCTTCCTTTTTGCCTTTGAAAAACTTGAGTAGCTCTACAGGGAAAATCTGCAAAATAAATCTGCAGACTTGCCATGTCCTTTGAGTCACTGTAGAAAGCGTGAGTGCTCTGTTCGGCATTCAGCAGATTGGCTGTCAGAATTGCAGCTCTGCTTATCAAAGACATGTCTCTCGAAGAGCCATTTATGTTATTCCAGAGAGAATCATCCTGTGGCAAAAGGAACACCTCCTTTTTCTTCCCAAGGGTCAGATCTTCTTTTGATATTGGGCAATTATCCCTTGATTTTCCTGAAAAATACTTCAGTCTGCCATAAAGATTGGCACCAGCACAGATTGCAGACTTGGTTACAATGACAAACTGATTTCTTAGCCACAAGGAAAGGTATCAGGGTGACACTCTTAAGTATGCCAGAGGCTTAATGGTGGAGATTTTTCTGCTGAGTAGCTCAATGCCTCTTATAAGCTTGGCTTCTCTTCTCTTTCTCTGAAGGACATAATATTTGCTTTAGTTTTTGCACAGCAGTCATTATGAAAATGCTGTGTGAGGTTGTCTTTCTCTGTTTCCCTCACTTCCTCAAGCCTCTTTCCTTGCTCTTGATTACTGTCCTCTGCAGTTTGAGATCAAGCCATATAGTCTAATTTTTTACTTTTTGCCTTCCTCTTATACAGCTTATCTTCACTCTCATTAGCCATTGTACCTGGTGGAAATTATTAACCAGTACTTCCTCTGATTAAAAAAATAGACTTTATTTTTTAGATTAGTTTTTACATTTACAGAAAAAAAAAATGAGTGAAACGTACAGAATTCTCATATATTCCTCTCATTTTATTGTGGTACATTTGTTACAACTGATGAGCCAATATTGATATATTATTATTAACTAAAGTTTACATTAGAGTTCACTCTTTGTGTTGTACATTTTATGGGTTTTGACAAATATATAATAAGAAATAACGTGTATCTACCAGTACAGTATGGTATAGAATAGTTTCATTGCCCTAAAAATGACCCATTCATTTCTCCCTCCCATACCCCTAACTGCTGGTAACCTTTAATCTTTTAACTGTCTCCATAGTTCTGCCTTTTCTAGAATATCATATAGTTAGAATCGTACAGTCCTCTAAATTTTTTAAGTTGTAAGCAGATAACCATGCGATTGGGAATAGCTGGACAAAGGGGGAGAGAAAATTAGACATGTGAGGTCATAGCTCCACTGTCCCTCTAAAAGTCCAAGAGTCTATCCAGAGATTTAAGTAGCCAGCCTTTATTCCCTCTTTGATTTTAAAAGATTTGGCTTGCCTATTAACACTTTACTGATTCTAGGTGTTCAGAGCAAAGACAGGATGAACACTGAATGGCTATATCTGTGGAGTCAGGGTATTAGGGCTGGGTGAAGCAAGAGGAAGTAGAACCCTTTTCTTCTGTAGAGGCTGACGACTATTAAGTCTCTCCTCTCCCTCCCTCCCATGGGTAACCCTATATATATATATATATGATTGAAAAAAATCAGTATATCATAAAGGTAAACAGGAAAGATTCCCCATCCAAAAATAAACCCTTTGTACTTCTACATTTAGATTCATGTAAATTAATAAGTTATTTAAAAAGTATGGAGCTATAATTCACACTTTAGTGTTAATTAGTTTAACCACAGATGTAATATTGGCTACATATAGGAATGGAAGTTTTCATTTGGGGTTAGAGGCTAGTAGATAAGAACTGGCTTAGGTGGAATGGCCCCTAAGCAAAGGAGACATGGCGACTTATGAGGATGTCAGAAATAACATTTACTTCTTAGTCTAATTTTGGGATACCTTAACTTTCTTCTACTACAAGCTAGTCGAGAAGTATAAATCCTTAGGCATGGCCCTAGTAAACACTGGAAGCAACTTAATTCTCTTTGGATAGAAAAAGAGAGATTTCTTCCTTTTCCTACTCCGGAAAATTTAGATTGGTAAAATATGGAGGAAGGAAAGTGACCTCATTTCTGTAGTTTTAGAATTCAAGTTTCCTATCTACTTAGAATTTAAACTACCTGGTATTGGGTAAGATCTCTTTTCATAGCGATATTAACTCTTTATCTTCTAGATTTGGCTGCATATGAGAATCTTTCAGTCTTGACCTCAATACTAATTTAATTTCCATACTTACTGAACCAAAATGACTCTGGTAAAATGAACATTAGCCTAGGGAAGGCTCTATGGCATGGTATTCAGGATAAACATAAGTAGTACAGGCCAACAGCTCATGTATGCATAAATACACATACAACTTGGAGGAAATGTTGTGTTTATATAATGTTCAAGAAAATTGTATTCCACCCAGGGGATCATATGGGGGTAATGAGAGAGAACAAATTATAAAGAAAATTGTTTAACTTTATCAGTGTAATAATAATAACAGCAGCAGAAGCAGCAATAATAATAAAAACTGAGCTCTTATCGTGAACTGTGGAAAAGTGCTTTACAGGTATTATTTTATTTAATCCTAGAAATTCCTTAAGGGGGGATATAATATCCCTATTTTACAGATGAGAAAACTGAGGCTCAGAGAGGTTAAATAATTTGTACAAGATCACTCAATATTTTATGATGGAGCTGTAATACAAAGAGACTCCAGACCAGCACTCCTAACTACTAGTGTAAACTACTTCCTTATTCTTTTTCATATACATAAAATATGCACATCTAGCAGAAGAAAAAAATGAATAAGTAGTTTTTGGTAAATAGGCCAAATATAATCAGTTAAGTACATCCTAGCTGTAGTTTGTTGCTGATCTAGGCATCTGGATGCCATACTAGAGAGTTGGATCGACTGCTGAGCTCTGCCTGTACAAAAAGATGAGAATGCTTACTAAAATGAAGAGACCTCTCTGCAACTGCCTCAGCCTTAATCTATAATGTCTTTTTTTTTTTTTAATCTGCCTGGGAATGCTGCTGAAATGTGTCTAACTCTCTGTGAGATAAATAACCATTGTTTTGTAGCAGGGACATGATTTTAAGATGGAAAAGAAAATTTTTGATCAATAAGAAATGTAGATAGAGCTAGAAAGCTGGGACCTAAAATTCACAGCATACATATACTCCACTAGTAGGCCCAAAGAAGCATTGTAGTGTCATCTTTGTGAATTCTAGACTGTGTCACTTCCTGATTCATATTCCCTTCTTCCCCATCTTAGTTTTATGGCTGTAAGTTTCCAGATGCAAAGGATGGTATCCGGGTAACTTGCTTTGTATAGTGCCATGTAGTAATGCAACTTTTGTTATTGTAGCTACCATACTTAATTGGTAACAAGAGGAAATATTATGACTAAGGTAGAATTAAGGTATGATTTGAAGTATGTTAACAGTGTAGGGAGATGTATATTCTTCCCAGTGATTCGTAGCTTGTTTATTCTCTGACATTTTTGACATTAGACTACATGGAGGGTCTTACCTTTTGAATAATAAAATTCTTCCTCACTCATATTTCACATCCTCTCCTTTGACTTCATAGCACTTCCATATATCTGCCCTTTCATTTTTCTCTTACACAAACTATGGTCCGTTAATGCAGAGGAGGTTTAATTTATCATTGGAAGTGAAAATCTATCACTAAATAGATACATGGAAATATTTATGTGAAATAATTTGTGATAATATGTAGAGTACACAGAGGATCAAAAGAGATTAGAGACTCATGGTTGATGTCTATAGTAAAGAGATTCTTTGTATGTTTTGTCTTAATGTTTTTATCTTTTACTGGAGAGTTGCTTAAAATATATTTTTTCCTTCTTGATTCTGATAATGATTCATTGCATAACTGTGGACTATGTGAAATTAACTGTATTCAGCTGCAGGAAATATCTGACTGAAGTCTTTTCTATTCTTCTTTTGACCATGAAGTCAAATTCTTGGCTTCAGAGCTGAGAATGCGTTATTAGGCAAGCTCACAAACTACTAAAATGATCACTCTAGGTGTCCAAAGATCTCATTTGTTTATTTTGCCGGGTGCCTCGGACAGACCAGTTAGTTGTATATGTATGCACGTGTGTGTGTGTCCCCTGCCAGGAGTTCCTGTAAAACTGTAAATGCAGCAGAAAGGTGATTCAGAGCAGCAACCTATAGAACATAGACTACAAACTTAATAGGATATATACTTTCTTTTGAAGTTTTAATGCTCCCTTTTAATGCTAAGCTTTAGTTACTTTGTGTCTCTGTTCTCAAAATAAAAACAAAACAAAACTTTAACTGGCATCAGTTATTTGAATCAAGTGAAAAGAGTTGCTGAGATAATTTTAAAGATCTCAGTTATGGTGTCTAGGTGAAGTTAGCTGCATAATACCAGAGAGAGTAGATAGTATGACAGACGTCTATCACTTCAGTGAGCATTATTTTTTTTTCACTCAGTGGCAATCCGTGTGCATTAATTTTTTCACTGTATTCATAACTTTAGACATTTTGCTTCAGTTTCAAGGTATTTCTTAGGACTAAGGAAGAAACTGTAGACCACTTCGGCTGTATTGGGAGATGACAATAATAGTGGTTACTCTAAAATGTTCAGGGGTCTAGGTGTCTAAATGTGTTTATAAGGCACCATTTAGATTCAACAATTTAGCTATTTCCTCTTCGATCTTTCCTTTCTTCCCTTCTAAGTTTTACCTAGGTAATTGCAAAGTGAAAAGGGGAGACTTTATTTCAGCATTCTTGCACTTTACATGTATTTGAAACTATAGCCAGACAGGCCTTATGGAGGCTTACATTTTCAGTTATGTGCATGTGACTTCTCAGAGGAGAGTAGTGTGCACATATGTAGCAGCTCTTGGCAGGGGCAGTGGTTAAGGTTTGAACATATTGTACCTTGTTGGCTATTCTCTGAGTCCTAAGGGACGCATTTTGCTCCTCCACAGACAGTAATCAGCTTGTCAGAGTCAAATAGCTTTTTGTTTTTCCTTTATCTAGTAAAATGCAGTGGGATAAGCCTTTCTGGGAAGCGATTTTTTTCCTTACCGCATGAACAGAAGGTCGTGAATGCTGTCTCTGAAACAAAGGGAAAGTGGTGATAGAAAAATCAGCGGCTAGGGCATAATTGGATTGGAGTTCTGTGAAAAAGACAACAATTCTTGCTTGGAAACTGGACTTTCTGCTATGCTATGCTTTTCTGTCTTAACATTAGATTAATAAGCAATGAGTACCCTGTTTCAGGCTTAATTTTTCAGGCTTTTTTCTGAGCACTCTATGAGAATAAATGCGTGACAAGCTATCTTACTTAGTGGTTGTCAATTTTTTAAAGACTTTTATGTTTTTAGAGCTCTTTTAAGTTCACAGCAAAACTGAGAAGAAGGTACAGAGAGTCCTCATATTTATATTCCATGCCTCCACGTATACATAGCCTCCCCCATTATCAACATCTCCCGCCAGAGTGGTACGATTGTTACAACCGATTAACGTACACTGACTTGTTATAATCACTCAAAGTCCATAGTATACCTTAGGGTTCGCTCTTAGTGTTGTACATTTGATGAGTTTTGTCAAGTGTATAATGACATGTATCAATCATTATATTATCATATAGAGTATTTTAACTCCCCTAAAAATCCTCTGAGTTCTACCTATTAATCCTTATCCCCTCTATTCTCCCACCCTCTGGCAACCCCTGATCTTTTTAGTGTCTTCATAGTTTTGCCTTTTCCAGAAAGTCAAATAGTTGGAATCACACAGTATGTAGTCTTTTCAGATTGGAATCTTTCACTTAATACTATGCATTTAAGATACTTGCTTGTCTTTTCATGGCTTGATACCTCATTTCTTTTTAGCACTAAATAATATTCCATTATCTGGATGTACCACAATTTATACATTCATCTACTGAAGGATATCTTTTTTGCTTCCAAGTTTTGGCAATTATGAGCAAAGCTTCTATAAACATCCGTGTGTGGTTTTTGTGTGGACATAGTTTTCAACTCCTTGGATAAATACCAAAGATCATGATTGCTAGATTGTATGGTAAGAGAATGTTTAGTTTTGTAAGAAACTGCCAAACTGTCTTCCAAAGTGGCTGTATTATTTTCTGTTCCCACTAGCAATGAATGAGAGATCCTGTTGTGTCACACCTTCACAAGCATTTGATGTCAGAGAACCAGATTTTGACCACTTAAATAGGTGTGTAGTGAGATGTCATTTTTTAATTTGCATTTCTCTGATGAGAAGACTTACGTGAAACATCTTTTCATATGCTTTTTTCATTTGCTGCCGTCTGTATATCTTCTTTGGTGAGGTGTCTGTCAAGGTCTTTGACTATTTTTTAATTGGATTGTTTCCTTATTGTTGAGCTTTAAGAGTTCTTTATATATATTTTGATAACAGTCCTTTATCAGATGTATCTTTTGCAAATATTTTCTCTCAGTGTGGCTTGTCTTCTCATTTTCTTGACATGTCTTTCACAGAGAAGTTTTTAATTTTAATGAGGTCTAGCTTACCAATTATTCCTTTCATGGAATCATACCTTTGGTATATTATATCTAAAAAGTCATCACCACAGCTTCACCAGTGAATTCTACCAAACAGTCAAAGAAGATATAATACCTATTCTCCTCAAACTCTTCCAAAAAAGTGAAGAGACAGTACTTTCCAACTCATTTTATGAGGCCAGTATCACCCTGATACCAAAACCTAGTAAAGATAACACAAAAAAAGAAAACTACAGACCGATATCTCCCATGAACACAGATGTAAAAATCCTAAATAAGATACTAGCGAATCGAATACAGCAACATATTAAAAAGATTATACACCACAATCAAGTGGGCTTCATCCCAGAGGCACAGGGATGGTTCAACATATGCAAATAGATTAATGTGATATACCACATAAACAAATTTAAAAATAAGAATCATATGATCATATCAATAGATGCAGAAAAAGCCTTCAACAAGATACAGCACCGATTTATGATCAAAACACTTAACAAAATTGGTATAGAAGGAAAGTACTTTAACATAATAAAGGCCGTATATGACAAACCCTTAGCCAACATTATACTTAATGACGAAAAACTAAAAACCTTCCCTCTAAGATCAGGAACAAGGCAAGGCTGTCCACTATCACCACATATTCAGTATGACATTGGAGGTCTTAGTGAATGCAGTCAGACAAGAGACAGATATAAAAGGCATTCAAATAGGAGATGAAGAAGTCAAACTGTCACTATTTGCAGATGACATGATTCTCTATATAGAAAACCCTAAAGACTCCACAAGAACGCTCCTAGAAACAATAAGCAAATACAGTAAAGTCTCTGGATACAAAATCAATGTTCAAAAATCCATAGTGTTTCTATACTCTAATAACGAAGTGTCAGAAAAAGAAGTGGAAAAAATAATTCCTTTTGCAGTTGCAACAAAAAGGATAAAATACTTAGGAATAAATCTAACGAAATATGTGAAAGACCTATATAATGAAAACTATAAGACCCTGTTAAAAGAAATCAAAGAAGATACAAAGAAATGGAAAGATATTCCATATTCTTGGATTGGAAGAATCAACATAGTTAAAATGACCTTATTACCTAAAATACTATACAGATTTAATGCAATCACCATCAAAAGTCCATAAAGTACTATACAGATTTAATACAATCACCATCAAAAGTCCATCAACATTTTTTAAAGAAATACAACAAAAAATCATCAGATTTGTATGGAAGCACAAAAGACCCCAAATTGCCAAAGCCATCCTGAGAAAAAAGAATGAGGCTGGAGGCATCACTCTGCCCAACTTGAAATTATACTACAAAGTGACAGTAATCAAAACAGCATGGTATTGGCAGCAAAACAAGCACATGGGCCAGTGGAACAGAATTGAGAGTCCAGAAGTAAGCCCATATTTATGTGGGCAAATAATTTTTGACAAAAAAAGCCAAAAATATACAGTGGAGAAAGGAAAGACTCTTCAATAAATGGTGCTGGGAAAACTGGAAAGCCATGTGCAAAAGAATAAAATTGAACTGTTGTCTATCACCACACACCAAAATTAACTCAAAATGGATTAAAGACTTAAATATAAGACCTGAAACAATAAAATGCATAGAAGATAACATAGGAACGAAACTCAAGGACCTTGGACTTAAAGAGGATTTTATGAAGTAAAAGCCAAAATAAATGAATAGGACTACATGAAACTAAAAAGCTTCTGCTCAGCAAAAGAAATTATCAACAAAGTAAAGAGACAACCATCAAAGTGGGAAAGTATATTTGCAAGCAACGCCAATAAGGGCCTAATGTCCAGAATATACAAAGAATTCATACAACTCAATAACAATAAGGACAACAAAAATGATTCAATCAAAATACGGGCAGAGGACATGAACAGACACTTCTCCCTAGAGGACATACAAATGGCCAACAGATGTATGAAAAGATGCTCAACATCGCTATCTATTAGGGAAATGCAAATCAAAACCACAATGACATACCTGTTAGATACCTCACACCTGTTAGAATAGCTATAATCAATAGGACATGTAATAACAAATGTTGGAGAGGATGTGGATCCTTCATACACTGCTGGTGGGACTGCAAATTGGTACAGCCACTATGGAAAACAGTATGTAGGTTCCTCAAAAAATAAAGAATTGATCTACTATATGATCCACCAATCCCTCTACTGGGTATTTACCCCAAAAACTTGAGAACTCATATCCGAGAAGATATTTGCACACCAGTGTTCATAGCAGCATTATTCAGTGTCCAGGACATGGAAGCAACCAGAGTGTCCTACGATAGATAATTGGCTAAAGAAGCTGTGGCACATATGTACAATGGAATATTACTCAGCCATAAGAAGAGATGAAACACTGCCATTTGCAACAACATAGATGGACCCTGAAATAATCATACTAAGTGAAATAACCCAGACAGAAAATATTGAAAATCACATGATATCACTTATGTGTGGGATATAAACCTAAAAGCAACAAATGAACAGGACAATCAAACAGAGACTCATGGACATGGACAATGGACTAGTGGTTACCAAAGGGTAAGGGGGAGGGAAAAGGGAGTAGGTAGATGGGGGGACGGAATTTAAATAATTTCTTCAATTAAAAAAATAAATAAATAATTTTTAAAAAATTTAAAAAATAAAACGTAAAAAATAAATAAAATGTCATCACCAAAACCAAGATTTATGTTATCTTTTAGGAGTTTTATAGCTTTGTCTTTTACATTTATGTCTATGATTCATTTTGAGTTAATTTTTGTGAAGGGTTTAAGGTCTGTGTCTACATTAATTTTTTGCATGCACATGTTCATTTGCCCCAGCACTATTTGTTAAAAAGATCATCTTTGCTCCTTTCTATTGCCTTTCTTCCTTTGTTAAAGATGTTTACGTGGATCTGTTTCTAGGTTCTGTATTCTATTCCATCGATCTTTTCATGTGTTCTTTCAGCAATACTACACTGATTACTATAACTTTAACAGTATATTTTGAAGTCGGGTAGTGTCAGTCTATTAACATTGTTCTCATTAAGTATTGTGTTGGCTATTCTGGGTCTTTTGCCTCTCCATATAAAGTTTAGAATCAGTTTGTCAATACCCACAATAACTTGCTGGGATTTTGATTGGTACTGCATTGAATCTATAGATCAAGTTGGGGAAGAACTGATATCTTTACAATATCTATATATCTTTACAATATCTATATATCTTTACAATATCTATAAATATCTATATATTTAGTTCTTTGCTTTTGTTAATCAGAGTTTTGTGATTTTCTTCATACAGATCTTGTACATATTTTGTTAGATTTATACCTAAGTATTTCATTTTGGGGGATGCTAATGTAAATGTTATTGATATAGTTGGTTTTTAATCTCAAATTCCACTTGTTCATTGCTGGTATATAGGAAAACAATTGACTTTTGTATATTAACGTTATATTCTACAACTTTGCTGTAATCACTTACTAATTCCAGGAGTTTTCATCAGTTCTTCTGGATTTTCTACATAGATCATCGTATCATCTGTGAACAAAGATAGTTTATTTCTTCCTGACCAATCTATATCTTTTATTTCCTTTTTTGTCTTATTGCATTAACTAGGACATGCAATATGATGTTGAAAAAGAGTATTGAGAGTTGGGGGCCAGCCTTGCCATGTTCTTCATCTAAGCAGGAAAGCTTCAAGTTTTTCACCATTAAGTATGATGTTAGCTGTAGGTTTTTTGTAGATGTTCTTTAATAAATTAAGAAAATTCTCTATTCTTAGTTTGCTGAAAGTTTTTATCATGAATGGATATAGGATTTTGTCAAGTGCTTTTTCTGCATCTATTGATATGATCATGTGATTTTCCTTCTTTAGCCTGCCGATGTGATGAATTACATTAATAAATTTTTAAAGGTTGACCCAGCCTTGCATACTTGGGATAAATCCCAGTTGGTTGTGGTGTATAATTCTTTTTATACATTGTTGGATTTGATTTACTAATATTTTGTTGAACATTTTCACATTTATTTTCATGACAGATATTGGCCTGTAGTTTTCTTGTAATGTCTTTCTCTGGTTTTGATATTAGGGTAATGTTGACCTCAGAATAAGTTAGAAAGTATTCTTTCTGCTTCTGTTCTCTGGAGGAGATTGTAGAGAATCGGTATAAGTTTTTCCTTACATTTTTGATAGAATTCACCACTGAACTCATCTGGACCCGGTACTTTCTGTTTTAGAAGGTCATTTGTTGATTCAATTAATTTAATAGATATGAGCCTATTCAGATTGTCCATTTCTTATTGTCTGAATTATAGAGGATTGTGTCTTTTAAGGAACTGGTTTATTTCATCTAGGTTATCACGTTTGTGGGAATAAAGTTGTTCATAATATTCCTTTATTATCCTTTTAATGTCAGAGGAATCTGTAGTGATGTCCCCTCTTTTCGTCCCCTCTTTTCTGATGTTGGTAATTTGTGTCTTTTCTCTTTCTTAGCTTAGCTAGAAGTTTATTGTTTTATTGATCCAGGTTTTAGTTTTATTGATTTTTTTAATTGATTTCCTGTTTTTAATTTCATTGATTTCTACTCCAATTTTCATTATTATTTATTTTCTTCTGCTTTGAATTTAATTTGCTCTTTGAATTTAATTTGCTCTTCTTTTTTTAGTTTCCTAAGGGGAATGCTTAGGTTATTTTGGATTGTTTTTCTTTTTGAGTATATCCATTCATGTTATAAATTTCCCTCTAAGCTTTGTTTTTGTACATCTCACAAATTTTGATAAGTTGTTTTTTATTTTCATTTAGTTCAAAATATCTTAAAATTTCTCTTGAGATTTCTATTTCTTCTTTGACTGATGTGTTATTTAGAAATGTGTTATTTAATCTCCAAATATTGTGGGATTTTCCAGCTATCTTTCTGCCATTGATTTCTGGTTTAACTCCATTGTGGTTTAAGAGTGTTGTGTCCAGAATAACCAGACCCAACTTGAGTGCTCTTAACCAGGAGACAGTTTATTAGCCAGCGGCTTTCCTTGCAAAGGAGCAGCCCCGAATTGCCAAGATACAAGGTTTTTAAGCCCCAAATCCCATTCCTCATTCTGTCTTAAATACAAAGGTCCATCTTTCTCCTATTCATTACCTGTCAACCCACTGGTCAGGTGTGCAAGCGGGAAGTACAGAAGCAGAAAGCTTATTGTTAGAATGTTATGTTCCTATGGGTGATTGCCTATGTTCCCATGGGCAATAGCCAGTGTTCCCATGGGCGATGGCCAAACAGTAATTTTCAGCTTATATACAATTGATTATTTTTCATGCCATGCAAGCAAGCAGGGTTACACAGACTAAAATTGGCAGTTAGCATATGAGCTCATTGTTACAAGTTTCATGATTAACAGAATGTGGTTAGGGGTTCCAGAAACTAGGCCTAAGGTATAGACTTCCTTTGTCCAGTTTCAGGTTTTAATTATCCTTTAACCCTTTCACATTTCAGCGGGCTATTACAAAGAGCAGACATTGTATGGTTCTATTCTTTTAAATTTGTGAAAATGTGTTCTTTGGCCCAGAATGTGATCTATATTGGTGAATGTTCCTTCCATGTAAACTTGAGAAGAATGTGTAATCTGTAATCTTGGATGAAGAATTCTTTAGATATCAATCATATCCAGTTGATTGGTAGTGCTGTTAATTTCAACTGTGGGCTTACTGATTTTCTGCCTGCTAGATTTGTCCATTTCTGATAGAAGAGTGTTAAAGTCTCCAATTATAATAGTGGATTCATCTGTTTCTCCTTGTAGTTCTAAGAGTTTGATCTTAGGAATTTTGACACTGTCATTAGGCACATAAACATTAAGGATTATTTTGTTTTCTTGGAGTATTGACCCCTTTGTCATTATGTAGTGCCCCTCTTTCTCCCTGATAATGTTCCTTACTCTGAAGTCTGCATTGTCTGAAATTAATATAGTTACTCCCATTTTATTTTGATTGCTGTCACCATGGTTCTCTTTCTCCATCCCATTACTTTTTATTTATATGTCTTTTTATTTAAAGTGAGTTTATTGTGAACAACACATAGTTTGGGTCTTATTTTTGATCCACTCTGACAATCTCTGTCTTTTAATTGGTATATTTAGATCCTTGACATTTAAAGTGATTATTGATATAGTTGGTTTTCTATCTACCGTATCTGTTACAGTCACAGTGCAGGAGGCAAAAAGTCCTAAATTAAGGTATGGGCAGAACCACACTCTCTCTGGAGGCTCTCAAAAGAATCCTTTCCTTACCTCTTCTAGCTTCTTTTGGCGGCCAGCATTTTTTGGCTTGTGGCTACAACACAACAATTTCTGCTTCTGTCTTTACATCACCTTCTCCTCTTTATGTGTGTCTTCCTTTACCTCTCTAAGGATACTTGTGATGGGATTGAGGGCCCAACTAAATAATCCAGGATAACCTCTTCATTTCAGATTCCTTAATTTAATCATCATATAAAGTATCATTCACAATTTCTAGGAATTAAGACATGGACATATCTTTAGGAGATCTTGTGGGTTGAATTGTGTCCCCCCAAATTTACATGTTGAGATCCTAGCTCCAAGTACTTAAGAATGTGACCTCATTTGGAAATACGATCATTGTAGATGTAATTAGTTATTATGAAGTCATACTGTAGTAGGATGGGCCCCATCCAAAATAATTGGTATCCTGATAAAAAACGGAAACTGGATACAGACATGCACCCAGGGAGAACACCATGTACAGTTTGGAGTTATGCTGCCACAACCAAGGAACACTGAAAATTGCCAGCAAACCACCAGAAACTAGGAAAGAAGCATGAAACAGATTTTCTCTCATATCTTTCTGGATGAACCAGTCCTGCTGACACCTTGATTTCAGATTTCTGGCCTCTAGAATTGTGAGGCAATACATTTTTACTGTTTGAGCCACCAGATTTGTGGTACTTTGACAGGGCAGCTCTAGCAAATTAATATAGGAGCCATTATCAGCCTACCACACTGTGGTTGAAATCTGCTATAGTGAATTGTTACCAAGAAGTGAGGACTGGGACTACCAGAGACTTAGTTTCTCCCTGACACCCATCAGTATGCTTATGGCCTTTATGTTTATCCTTACTCCTCTCTTTACTTAACAGATGAGGCTGTTGTAATGTGATATGAAGGTTAATAGGATCCCATTAACACCTCCTGATTTGTCTACATTCTGATATAATAGGGTGGGAGGTTGTATTTAATAAGAACAGTTTGTTAACATTTTAGACCACAATCAAGAATCAAATATGGGTTTTCACAAATGTCTCTAGTAAGAGACTTAGTACACACAAAGGATCCATTGAAAGAATAAAATCAAGGCATTTCCCTTTGTGTATTTTGCCAAATATCTCCAACCTTGAGTAAACCTGGGACCAGTTTGCAGAAATAGCCCATGAATAATTTTCTAAATTCAGTGAGACCCTTATTAGCCTTTGTGGGGTCAGTTTAATAAAAAATACTTGAATATTTGCAATGTACTGGACATCATGCTAGATACTAGTGACAGAAAGACATATAAGGACATCGAAGTGTTCACTGTCTTGTAGGGGAGTCAGGCACATAAAAATGTAATTACATTGTAATATGATAAGGGTAATAATATAAACATAGTATTTGCAAGTACTGAGAGATCTGGTAGACATTAAGGAAAGTTCCATGGAGATGATTCTTTAACAGGTTTTGAAAGATAAAGAGAAATTTGTGGGACAGAAAAGGTAGAGAACATAGGAGAACAGAAAATACAAAAGAATGAAAAAACATGATATATTCAAAGAAACTATAAGTAGCTTGATGTTGATAGAACACAAATTGTAGAGAGCAGCAGGAGATGAAACTGCAGAAGTTAACGGACAGTTTCTGGGGAAACTGATGTGTTGCTGCTGTTTTAGATCACTGTAACAGTCAAGGTGCATGTGGATACATGTTACTGTTACTTTTCCTCTGCTTGCCTGTGTTTTTTTAATTAGACCGCTCTATTCAGTGGACAACATTCCAAAGAGTATCTCTTATGGTTAAAAAGCAAATATCCAAAATTTAAGGAATTTCCCATTTGCCTGGTTTTATTTCAAAACTCTCCAAATTAGACACAAAGAAAATCAGCTGAATATGTCAACAAATTAGGGAAAGAATTTTTTTTCTTTATTAAATTAAGGTGGCAAAGCAGAATTAGTATACTCTACAAGCTTCTGGTTTTTTCAAGAGATCTGCCAAACCATTGAGTCTTTGCCTATTTCTTTACCAGCCTATAACCTCTTGTTAAGGCCCTGGGTACTTAAGCTTTGATAGTTTCTTTAAAACAAAAATATATTGCTACATTTTGGAATTATTGGTGGGTGAGTGAGTGAGTGTGTTTGGAGACCGAAAGATATCTCTTTATTTTCCTTTGAGGACTTTAATGGTACCCCAACTAAGTGGCTACATTTGGAAAATAGAATACTAAAAGGTCTACCATTGGGCAAGAGCTGTGGAGAAATCAATTAGCCATGTAACTGACACAAAACCAAGCCCTGCTGAATAGCTACTGGGATCTCTCTGCTCCTAGGCCCTGGTCCTTTAAAGTTTGTTAAGCATGTAATCCATCCAAGTAAGTAGCTGCCATCTAAAGAAAGATAGTGGATATTGTTGTAAATTCTTAAATATAGTTCCCAAGAGTGCCCTGTAGTTTAATAAAGAGCCAGCCATTGGGTATTGAGGGAGAGAGGCAGCGAGGAATAAGAAAAGATGTGGTTCAAACTAAAAACTCCACACCTTAGTAAAGAGGTGTGGAGTAAAGAGCAGCCTCTTAAGGTCCCTCACTCCTCCCATTTTGCCCTTCCAAAAACCCAAACATTATATAACCATTGTTTTTAAGGAACCCTGGGCAATAGGTAATGATGAGATGGAATAATTTATTTGATATACTATGTGAAAATAAAATTGGAATTCTGCATTTGTTGAATGGAATTAAACTGATAAATGCTCATGAAGTTATAGAATGAGATACTTTCTTATGTATTTCACTTTCTAAGTTCCTTAAATAGAAAAAGAGGAAAAGTCTATATATCTTGAAAATCATTATTGGTTAGGAACGGTTTCAGCTACAAGTAACTAACAATAGCTTAAAACTTTGTGAATCCCTATAACACAAGAATTAAGACTCTTTGAGCAGCTAAACTAGAGGACCTAGGTTCTTTCTATCTCTCTGCTTTGCCATTTTTAGCTTTTACCTTTTAGTTTCAAGTTAGTTTCCTGACAAAGGATGAGGAAGAAAAATGGGTGAGCACCAAGGACTTTCCTTCTCTAGCTTTCTCTTTTATAAGGAAACAAAAGCTTCCCCAGAAGTACAGTCTTCTACTCTAAACCCCACTGTATTTCTGTGTCGTTGTCCTGAACTGTGTGACAGATTTAATGTTAGCTGCATGGGAGGTTGGGAAAGTGAGTATCTGGTGTTTTGGTCTTTATAGTAGGAGGGTTGAGTATGGGAGTTGGGTTAAAAAACCAATAGTGCCTTCATCAGACCTATTGCCTCTTCCCTTTCTCTACCCTGCTACCATCCCCTCCTCTCAAGTAATCCAGCACACAAGACATTAATTAACAACAATCTTTTCAGGACCAGAAAGGCCTGATAAGCCATTCAGATTTCCAGTTTTAAAGTCATTGGACACAATTTAGTTTATAGCCTTACTGAAGAAAGTCACAAGACAATATCGTTAAAAAGAGAAAGAAGGATTCTGGGAAGGTGATGGAGTAAGAAGCATCAGGGATCTGTCTCCCCACTTAGACAACAGTTGTACTGGCTGAGTCTGTCTAACATAACCATTTTGGAACTCGAGTCTATTGAAGGCTTGCAACATTCAGGGGAAGTACTGGAGGATAAATTGTGGTTAATTTAAGTCAATTTCTGTTCAGGACAGGAGCAGCTAACCATCCGCATCCTGCATCCTCAGCCAGTTGCCAGGTAGCTGTGCATATGTTCCTGGAGCACCTTGTACACAGTGGGTAGGAGCTATGACGGGCAAAAAAGACCCTGTTCTCCAGATATCAGGGATCTGTTTTCTGATTGTTACTTCTGATCACAGAGGTATAGACAAAGAGGTGGGTAGCCTCTTCGTTGCTTCTCCACCCCTCTCATTGTTATAAGTCCTCCACCTCTCGGCGATGTACTTCTAGAGGATTTAAAGGAGCTGCACTTTTTCCTCCCCTTTATTTTTACTTTTTACCCTTTCATGAGCCAGACATTAAAGACTAGGACATTCAAAAACAATTGCATATATGGAGAAAATTAGAAAGTGACTGCACATGTTCAGGGAAAGGCTCAGTAAAAACCTAAGAAGATACTGCATGTACACCTCAGACAGATCTTTGGCACAGAGATACCCTACAACAATCGAAAATCCAAAAACAATAAGAAAAATCAACAAACCCTAGAGAAGGGGGAGAATGTGATTTTCAAAGTTATGACTTTATTAGATTCAAATGACTACTGTTCAATAAAAAAATCACAAGGCATACAAAGAAATAGCAAAGTATGACCATTCAAAGGAAAAAAATAAATCACTGTCATGAAAAGACCTGGTGGCAGATCTACTAGACAAAGACTTTAAAGCAGTTGTCTTAAAGATGATCAAAGAACTAAAGGAAGATGTAGAGAAAATCAAGAGAACAATGTATGAACACAGTGGAAATATCAACAAGAAAATAGAAAACCTAAAAAGAAACCAAAAAAATTCTGGACCTGAAGAGTACAATAATTGAAATGAAAAAAATCTACTAGAGGGATTCAGAGGCAGATTTGAGCAGGCAAAAGAAAGAATCAGCAAACTTGAAGGTAAGAGAATGGAAATTATTGAATGAGGCACAGAAAATAAAAATCTTTGGAGTCCAGAAGACCGTGGGCCAATGTATGCAAAGTGTTAAAATAAAAAACTGCCAACCAAGAATACTGTTTCCAGCAAAACTGTCCTTCAAAAGTGAGGGAGAAATTAAGATGTTCCCAGATAAACGAAATCGGAGGGAGTTCATGACCACTAGTCCTGCCCTACAAGAGAGTCCTGAAAGGTGAAATGAAAGAATGCTAGACAGTAACTCAACACTATAGGGAGAAATAAAAATCTCAAAAAAAGTAAATACATGGGAAACTATAAAGCTAGTATTATTGTAAGAATGGTTTGTAACTACACTTTTTGCTTTCTATATGATTTAAGAGACTAATACATTTTTTTAATGAGTGTAAAAGCTAGCATTACTCTAATTTTGGTTTGTAACTCCAAATCTCGTTTTCACCATAACTTAAGAGACTAATGTATTTAAAAGATTATTAGTTTATGTATTGGGGCCCATAATGTATAAAGATATAATTTTGGTTTTCTAATCAACAACCAAAAGAAACAGAGGTGGACAGAGAACTGTAAAGGAGCAGAGTTTTTATATATTATTGAAGTTAAACTAGTATAAATTCAAATTAGAGTATTGTAACTTTAGGTTGTTAAATGTAATCCCCATGGTAGCCACAAAGAAATTAGCTACAAAATATACACAAAAGGAAATGAGAAAGAAATTTAAACATTTTGCTATAAAAAATCAACGAAACATAAAAGAAGACAGTAATGCAGGAAATGAGGGACAAAAAAAGCCGTATAGCATGTAGAAGACAGCACGATGACAGAAATGTTCCCTCCTTATCAGTAATTACTTTAAATGTCAGTGGATTAAACTCTTCAATCAAAAGACAGAGACTGACAGAGTGGATAAAAACGTGATCAAACTGTATGCTGTCTCCAAGAGACTCACTTGAGATCCAAAGACACAAACAGGTTGAAAGTGAAAAGATGAGAAAAGATGTTCTATGCAAATAGTAATCAAAAGATAGTAGTGGCAGCTATATCAGTATCAGAAAAAATAAATTTTGGATCAAAATAGGTAACAAGAGACAAAGAAGGACATTATATATTAATAAAAGTTTCAAGACAGCAAAAGGATATAACAGTTATAAACATTTACACATCTAATGACAGACTATCCAAAAAAAAAGAACAAAAATGACAAAATTGAAGAGAGAAATAGACAGTTGGCGACTTTAATACTGTACTCACAATAATGGTTAGAATGACTAGACAAAATAAGTAAGGAGATAGAGGATTTAACACAATAAACCAACTAGATCTACCAGATATATATATATGTATATATATATAAAAAACACTCCACAACAATAGCATACACATTTTTCACAAGTGCACAAGGGGACATTTTCCAGGATACACCATATATTAGACTGCAAATTAAGTCTCAATAGATTTTAAAAGATAGATAATGGTACCAAGTGTCTTCTCTGACCATAGTGAGATGAAGGTTATAAATCAACAGCAAAAAAATTGAAAAATTCACAAAATTGTGGAAATTAAACAATATACTCTTAAACAATGGATTAAAGAAGAAATCACAAGGGAAATTAGAAAATACTTACAGATGAATGAAAACAGAAACAACATGCCGACACCAATGGGACACAGTGAGAGCAGTGCTAAGGGAGAAATTTATAGCTATAAATGCTTACATTAAAAAAAAAAATTTAAATCAACAACCTAACTTTACAACTTAAGGAACTGGAAAAAGAACAAACTAAATCCTAAGCCAGCAGAAAGAAGGAAATAAAGATTAGAGGAGATTTAAATGAAATAGAGACTAAAAAAACAGTAGCAAAAATCAGTGAAACTAAAAATTGGTTCTTTGAAGAGATTAACAAAATTGACAGACTTTTAAAAAGCTAGATGGATGAAGGAAAAACGACTCAAATTACTAAAGTCAAATTAAAGTAGAGACATTACTACTGGTTCTACAGAAACAAAAAGGATCATATGAGAGTACAATGGACAATTGTACAACAAATTGAATAACCTAGATGAAATAGACAGGTTCCTAGAAACATAAAACCTACTAAGACTAACTCATGAAAAAAAGAAAGTCTGAATATACATATAACTAGTAAGGAGATTGAATCAACAATCAAAAATCTCTCATCAAAGTTAACTCCTAGACCTGATAGCTTTATTGATGAATTTTACTACACATTTCAAGAAGAATTATATCAATCCTTCTCAAACTTTTCAAAAAAATTGAAACGGAGGGAACACTTGCTAACTCAACATGAGGCCAAAGCCAGATAAAGACACTACAAGAAAACTACAGACCAATATCTCTTATGAACACTAATGGAAAAATCTTCAACAAAATACTAGCAAACAGAATTTAGCAGCATTTATACAGCATAATTATACACCATGACCAAGTGGTATTTATTCCTGGAATACAAGGTTATTTCAACATGTGGAAATTGATCAGTGTGGTACACACATTAACAAAACAAAGGGAGACAAAAAGACATGATCCTATCAATTGATGCAGAAAAAAGCATTTGACAAAATTCAATACGCTTTATATTATAAAAACACTCTATTCAATGGGAATACAAGGAAACTACCTCAACATAATAAAAGCCCTGTATGAAAAATCTATAGCATGCATCAGAAAGACAAAACTTTTCTTCTGAGATCAGGAACAAGTCAAGGATTCCTGCTTTCACTACTTATATTCAACATAGTACTGGGAGTTCTCATCAGATCGATTAGGCAAGAAAAAGAAGTAAAAGGCACCCATATTGGAAAAGGAGAACTAACATTATCTCTGTTCACAGATGATATGAATTTATATGTAGAAAACTCTAAAGATTCCACAAAAAAACCTATTAGAATTAATAGATGAATTAAGCAAAGTGGCAGAATACAAAGTCAACACATAAAAACCACTTGCATTTCTATACATGAACATCTGAAAAGGAAATTACAAAAAACAATTCCATTTATACTAGCATCAAAAGGAATAAAATACTTAGGAATTAATGTAGGAGGTAAAAGACTCATACAATGGAAACTACAAAACACTAGTGAAAAAAATGAAGATATAAATAAATAGAAACACATTCCACTTTCATGGATTAGAAGACTTAATATTATTAAAATGTCAATATTATCCAAAGTGATCTAGAGATTCAAAGCAATCTATATCAAAACCCCAATGACATTTTTTGCATTAATTTAAAAAAAATCTTAAAATTCGTATGGAATCTTAGGGGAACCCAAATAGCCAAAATAACCTTGAAAAAAGAATAAAACTTCCTGATTTCAAAACTTACTACAAAGCTACAGTAATCAAAACAGTGTAGTCTTGGCATACAGAAAGACATTTAGATCAATGGAATAGAATAGAGATTCCAGAAATTAACCCTCATATATGTGATCAAGTCATTTTTGACAAAGGTGACAAGACCATTAAATGGAGAAAGGACAGTCTTTTCAACAAATAGTGCTGGGAAAACTGGATCTCCATATGCAAAAGAATAAAGTTGGACCCTTCTTTAACACCATACACAAAAATTAACTCAAACCGGATCAAGGATCTAAATGTAAGACCTAAGACAATAAAACTCTTAAAAGAAAATATAAGACAAAAGCTTCATAACATTGGATATGACACCAAAGTTGCAAGGTAAGAAAAGAAAAAATAGATAAATTTAACTTTATTAAAAAATTAAAAATTTTATGCATAAAAAGACAGAGTAGGAAGGCTGCCCTACTCTGGAGAAAATTTTGCAAATCATATATCTGATAAGGGACTCATATCTAGAATATATAGAGAACTTCTAAAACTCAACAACAAAAAAACAACCTGATTCAAAAATGGGCAAGTAGATATTTCTTGAAAGAAGATATTCAGATGGCCAAAAAGCACATGAAAAGATGCTCAACATCACTAATCATTAGGGAAATGCAAATCAAAGCTATAATTAGATACCACTTTATACCCATTAGGATGGCTACTAAAAAAAAAAAAAGAAAACAATCATTAGAGAAGATGTAGAGAAATTGGAACCCTTATGCACTGTTGGTGGGCATGTAAAATGGTACAGCTAATGTGGAAAACAGTATGGTGGTTCCTCAAAAATTAAAAACAGAATTAGCATATGATCCAGCAATTTCACTTCTGGGTATATAACCAAAAGAATTGAAAGCAGGGTCTTGAAGAGGTATTTGTATGCCCACATTCATAGCAGTGTTATTCACAATAGCTAAAACATGGAAGCAACCCAGGTATCTGTCGACTGATGAATAGATAAACAAAATATGGTATATACATACAATGGGATATCATTTATCTTTAATAAGGTTAGAAATTCTACAGTATGCAACAACATGGATGGCTCGTGAAGAAATACTAAGTGAAATAAGTCACAAAAGATGCTAAATACTGTATGGTTTCACATATATGAGTAGTCAGAATCATTAAGACAGAAAGTGAAATGGTGGCTGCCAGGGGATGGGGCGGGGAGGGGAGATTGGGGAGTTATTATTTAGTGGCTATAGAGTTTTAGTTCTAGAAAATGAAAAGAGTTATGGAGATGGATGATGGTCATGGTCACACAATGTAAATGTATTTAATACCACTGACTTGTACACTTAAAATGGTAGATTTTGTTATAAGTATTTTACCACAATGAAAAATTAAAATTAAAAGGAAGTAGAAGAAATACGAAAATTTGTACTTCCTACTTTACTGTGATACTAGGGATTCCCATAGAAGTCGAGATGACCAGGACTTTGGCTACTTACATTGAAACCTGAAGTAAGATTGTATTTCTCAATCCCATCAAATAGTAAGCGAGATTTTAAAACAGAATACCTTACCTTTCCCAACTTAAACTGGTAAGAAATTATATTTGCCACCCTTTTTCCTACACTGCCCAATCTCTTAGAGTTGGCCTGTATCACCTTTGGAGCTCAGTTTCCTTTTTGTTGTGATTTGTTGGGTATCTGCAACTTACTTGGCATAAGACATTACCCATGAGAATCATGATTCTTTGCATTTGTCATAAGCAAGAGAGGGGAACAAGGAACCAAAATAAAAATGAGTGATCTGGTGTGACTGAGTCAAAACTTATACTACTTAGAGGAATGTTATATCAATGGTCTGAATGATGTAGAATAATACATTAATATTAATCCCAGATCATGATGATGATCCAGCAATTCATTGTTGACTCTGGTTTTAATATTCTTTTTCCACACACTCTCACCAGTTTGTTATCTTGTTTGTAATATACCTTTTCCTCTTGACAGAGATAAACTTTATAAAAGGAGGAATCCAGTTCTTGACACAGCTTGACTCCTGTGGCATATTGATATTCTTCCCTATAAAATTAAAGTAATTGAGACCCTAAAAGAAAATGCTTAAAAGAATATAGTTAAAATTACTATTAGTGGTTTGGGGAGTGAAGAAGTAAAAAGGTTGTTGTTTATGAATTGACATTTTTTGCACAAAGCATTTTAGTTGGTAATAAAGTTCGGTGATGGAATCAGATACCTGAAAAAAATAAATTGACCCACAAGACATAACACCAGGGTCCTTTCATACAACAGCAGTATAACTCTAGCACACTGCAATTATCTTAGGCACCTTTTTGTAATAAAGGGAATCTGGTATCTAACAAAAAAGTGAGGAGGATAAACTCATTCTCACTTACTTGCATAATGAAATATACTTTGGAAATGGAGATGCAAAGGCCATAACAGGGCACACACATTCTGAAAGTATGCCTTGTATGATCCGAGAATCCAAAAGTGAAAAGTTGTTTTTTTGGTTTTTTTTAAACAGTTATTCTCATGCCACTATATAAAACTTGACCCAATCACTGAAAAAGAATTTATTGAGCACCTACCATGTGCTCACCACTGGGCCAAGCCCCATCATGGGGAAGGTAAGGAGAGTAAAGAATAAGCGTAGGTTACATTTTTAATCCTCTAGTGATTTACAGTCTACTTTAAACTAAGAGACCATATAAACTAAAATTCTAAATTATGTGGTGCAAACCTGTCAAGTACCATACAAGTTCAGGAAAGATAGACTACCGAAGAGTAGAGTCATTAGAGAAGCTTTCAAAAAGCAATTGGATTTAACCTGGGCCTCGGAAAAATGGTAGGATTTGGATAAACGGAAGGGAGAGGGGAAAACATCTGAGAATAGGGGGATTGTGTGGAGGTAAAAAATTGAAAAGTAGACTTTGCAGATCAGTAGAAAGGCTGACCTGGATAGAAAGCATTAGTAGAAAAATAAGAGAAAATAAAGTCACAAAAATACAAGAGGACCAGGAAACTATGCATTTAACATTCCTTTAAAATCTTTGGGAATGATTTCAACCCACTTCCCCTCAGAGTCTATAGTTCTTTCCAATGATTTAAATCCGCTTTGCTGCCATTTTGACCTTTTCCTGTAGTCTTAATTTTTGAAGTTCTATTTGTTTCTTATTCCAAGCTCCTAATTCCATTGGGGTATTCTTGATTCTGACTAGGCCCAGCCTCTAGTTCCATAGGAAAGAGCCGGTATTTAAAATATCAACTCTCAAAAAATAAATAAAAATAAATAAAATATCAGCTCTCCTTTTGGATATGGATGGTAAAAATTCTCCCACCGTTGTACACATGGGACAAGAGTTTTGTAAGTTCGGGATGCTTTGTAGCACTTTAGTGAGATATGCTAGTTGGAATTTATTCAACAAATATTTATTAAGTACCTACTGTATGCAGGTACTGTTCTAGGTGTTTAGAATACTTCATTGCTTGCTCTCGAGAACTTATATTTTGCCAGATGATTTTGCCATTAGACCAACTATCAAATAATATCTCAGCTCTCAAAATTCATTCTTTTTATAATGGACTAATTTAGTCAGAGGGTTCTCCTTAAGATACTCAAACAGCTTTCCCCAAACTGAAAATTCTTCAATACACAGACAAAGGAATTTACCTTAGGTACAATTTGGTGGGTTCTCCCCTCCTTTAATTTGTCCTCCTTCGTTCCCCTGACAACATTTTCTCTAGAGTATTTTTGGGAAGAAGTTTCCTGTTTTTATTTTTCCTCTATAAATTACCTTGCTCACACATGCAGCCTATGAGCTGCTGCTGCTGTGGTTGTATTTATTTGTTGAATAATTCTGTACTTTGAAATGATTCATTCAACATTCATGAAGCATTCAAAGCAGGATATGTGACTCATTTAGTAAACAGTAGCATCTTGAAGTAGAGAGCAGGAGCCTAGGATTGACTAAGGTACAGATGAAAGTTATGTTGGCTTTGAGGTGTGTGTATTCAGTCCCTTCCCTTCTCCCTTTCCCTACTTTCCCAAACTTAAATGATATCTTGCATTGGGAATAGAAGCACTCAGTGAGGGTGAGAATCTTTATCAAGATTGTTGCAGATCTCCCAGTTTCTTCTTTCAGAATATGTGATCAATTGAAGTGATTAAATAGTCTACAAGAAAAGGTCAGTTATTTTCACCTTGCTCACCACCGATATCACTATATGCTAGAGCTTGCTCCCCATAGTTTCTCAGATTTTCTCTGGCTTTTTCATACTGTTTTCCTTCATCAAAATATGTCCAAGAGTACTTGATACTGTAATAAAAGAAAGCTATTCTGTCCATGAAGTCCTGCCAAACCCAGAAACTTGGGAGAAGGGGATAGTTAGGTTTCAGTATAAATAACTTTTCAGACTATCACAAATATAAACTCAATTCCTTGTATTGTTCCATGATAGTTTAGGCATTCAGAGCTCATTTTCCAATAACTAAGAGTCCTGATTTGTCTCCTTCCCCTAGTCTACTCTTCTAAAACAAGGAAAGGGACGTGAATTAATCATAAGTCAGGATATAAGAGCCTTTTTAAATGTGAGACAAATCCACTGTGATGGCCAAAAACAACATTTCAGGAATGAATTTGGCTGGGGGTTGAGTGCATATTATACAGAAATTTCGTTGGTCACAATACTTTACCAAAGATTTAGCTTGAAACTCTTACATTTCTAATGCCCATATGCCTGTGCCTGGTTCAGAGTCAACAGACAAAAATTTAGCTGTAGTTTGGTCTGAGCCTTTGCCCAGAGCCTTCTCTTCTAAACAGTACTGCTATTTCCAAAAGCTTCTGAGAGGCTAGTATTAATGAGATTGAGAGAAGAACTCTCCCTAAACATTGACTTGTTTAGAATTATTTTGCAAAGAAAAACTAATTTTTACTACAATACCTGTCTACCTTGAGATTTTAAAAAGTAAAGAGGAGAGAACTAGCTGAATACATGCTCTATGGCAGGTACTATACAGTTTCAAATAGTTCTTTCATTTAAAAGCTGAAGGGTTTGAGGAAATCTTCTGGGATGTCTGAAATGTTTCATATCTTTTTTTCCTTGAAGAGAACAATAATTATTTTATTAAATTTACTTATATTTATAAAACCTTGGATTTCCTAAATAATTAAAAATACTGTTATTCCTAGTGCAAGTCTGAGGACATGAGAGATCTTTGTTATTATTATTAAAGTATAGTTGACATACAATATTATATTAGTTTCAGATGTAAAACAGGGTGATTCAACATCTATGTATACTTTATAAAGTGATCACCATGACAATTCTAGTAACCTTCTGTCACCATACAAAGTTACCGTGATCTTATTGACTCTTTTCCTTATACTGTACATTAGATCCCCATGACTTACTTATTTTATAACTGGAAATTTGTACCTCTTAATTCCCTTCACCTTTTTGCCCATCCCTCCACTCCCCTTGATCTGGGTTGTGATTACACAGGCATATACTTATATAAAAAATTGTTGAGCTGTACACTTAAGATTCGTGTTTAGTATGTTTTACATCACTTTTTTAAATCAAAAATCTTAAGACTTCATTCATTGAAATGTATTCTTGATACTCAGTTCCCACCATCTGTGTTCTTCAAGGCATTCCTCTTTACTTAGTTCTGTTCATTTAGTCAGTTTGCTAGTAGGTAGGATTCCAGATTCTTCTATCGCAGAGGATGGGCAAGAATGAAACTTCCTGGAAATGAAAGTGTTTTAACCAAAGATCTCCCATGGAAAATTGTCAATAAGAAACTATACTTTTCCCGCGCATTCTGCGACTAATACCACTTTTCAGATTGACTTCCTCAGACTGGCTTCTTAGCATTTATTTCTTAAACTAAGAAAATCTCCTTTCTCACTATTTTTTTCCTCTATCAGGGAGTGAAAATCAGAAATAGCCAAAATTGTTTTGATTTGCTTCTTCTGCATTATCTCTTTGTTATTAACAAGGCAGTGCATGAGAATTCCATTTAATCTGTTCTCCCAATTACAATGCCTTCTGTCTCCATCATCCTAATTTCCCTAAGCAGTTTCAGATCTGTAGTACATCAGCCATTTTATAAAGTGAGGTTGGGAGTTTTCTGCCTGTTCTTTTCCTTCCAAGTTTCAAATCCAAAAACATGTGTTAGCCATTTGGCAAAAACTAAAAAACAGTCTTTTTTTCTTGTTTCTGTCTTTCCCTGTAACCCTGTAGCAGGGTTTCACAACAGAGTTACAATTGACATTTTGAGTCAGATAATTCTTTGTTTTGGGGTAGCTGTTCTGTGCATTATAGGAAATTTGTCAGCATCCTAGACCTGTACTCTCTAGAGGTCAGAAGCATCTGTCTACTTGAGACAAACAAAAATGTCCCAAACATTGCCAAATGTTTCCTGGGGAGTGAAGTTGCCTCTGGTTGAGAGTCACTGCTATATAGTTTATAAAGTTCATTTAGAGAAAATCGGTTTTGGGGGAAAGATTCAAGATCGGTATATGACTAAAATTCCTATCAGATCTTTGGGCATATTATTTAGATCACAGCTGTTCAAAAGAAATATAATGAAAACCACAAATGCAAGCTACAGATGTAATTATAATTTTCTAGAAGCCACATTAAAAAGTAAAAATAAGGGAAATTAATTTTAATATTTTATTTAACCCAATATATCCAAACTATTCTCATTGCAACATGTAATCAACATAATGAGATATTTCACATTTCTTTTTTTGTACGAAGTCTTTGAAATCCAGTACATCTTTTGACTTACAGTACATTTTAATTTGGATTAGCCACATTTCAAGTGCTCAATAGCCACTTGCAATTGTGGCTACCATATTGGATAGGGCCGATCTAAATCATCTTGGTCACTAGATAGGGTGCATATTAGCACATAATACTTTCCCTCCCCCGTTTATACTAATAAACTGTCCTGAATCATTTACTTGAGCATAATAAGACTCTAAACTTATTACCATACAAATCTTCTCAAGGCTTCTAAACTGCCTTTCTGATCCAGTATGAAAAAATTTTCAGCCCCCGTTTTAAATGATAATAGACCTCTGTGTCTTGGAGATGGTTAATATTTACAAATTTATTGAAAACTATCATTATTTGCCCTATAACCAGAGTGAGTGTTCCCTGAGTGGCTCATTGCTAAAACCTTAGTCATAGGTAAAAGTCAAACAACAAAGGAAGACCCATTAAGGGTCTTTACAAGTGAACAGTTAGATTTTTTTTAATGCGCAACAATTCACAAAGGAAATCTTTTGGGGAGCTTATTCATCCATTTTCATTCAATAGAATATATTTTTAAAAATCAAAGTTTTTTATCACTTAATAATTTTAGATATTTTAATTGAGAATTTGCTTTCAGAGGGATAGCTTCCTAAGTATGCAGTTCAAGACTAATAGAGAATTAAGAGTTAACTATTAATAAATGAGAGAATATAAGGAACAATGAAATAATAGTCAGATTGACATTCACTTTGATAAAAAGCTTTAGTAAACTTTTATTCTCCCCCTCCTATTCTAGCCGTACAAGAATTGTGTTAGAAATTGCAGGAAAGATGACTGGATCCAAGACCAGACCTTGCTTCTAAAAATTCTGCCCATTTGGCTCCTCCTTTGAAGCATACTACCCAGTTTAGTCAGGGTTTCTTAACTTTTGTGATGTCATGACCTTCATTGGTAGTTTGATGAAGCCTATTAAACCTCTTCTCAGAATGTTTTTAAGTTAATAAAATACATAGGATTACAAAGGAAACTAATTATTTTTAAATACAGTTATCAAAAATTTTTTAAATATTTGATCATGTAATATATGTACATTTTAATTTTAATGCATTTTTAATTAATGCATTAAATAACGAGTTTTAATGATGGGTCTGGTGACTACCATAATTTCAAAGTAATGGTGAGTATAAAGGATACTTTAAGATATTTGATAGCTATAATGTGATATGAAAGTATGATTTCTATTATGAAATTAGTAATGTTAAATGCAGTTAGAGTTTAGTGAGAATAAAGATGTAATTTTTTTCCTATCCATGTTTACAGTTATCAAACCCTCTGAGATGCTGATGCCACCTTAATTTCTCTTCAGACTCCAACTTTTGTTTTGGGAAAATAAAATATCTTAAGGGGGATCTGGGTGAAGTAGAGGGTAGTGGGGAGTGTGCAACAGAGAGGACCGAGAACTAGAGGACAAAGAAGACAAGTCAGGACTGTGTAGCAAAGCTGTAACAGAAGGAGAATTACCTTTTAAAATATTAAACAATTCTAACCAGAGCAAAACTTGGAAGTTTAAAATCTCCCAGCTCAGTTTTGAGCAAACTAGATTTCTAACAGTAGAAAAAGATTTTTTGCTTGAAAGTCATTCTTCTAGATTCTAGAACATTATGCAAAATTTTCTAAGCTACCTATATGAAATTTCCTTGAAGAATTTATAGACATATTCTTGAAAAAAAATTGTTGTAACATTTCCAGTGCATTTTGAAAATGTATGTCCCTGCCTAATCCACTACTCTTCCTGTCCCTCTAAAATGTTTTTTATCCATCTTAGGCTAGGTTCTGTTCATTTCTTTTTACCAAATTAATACCTGGCAATCCCAGACCCTCTCTAGTGACTTGTTTACCCTGTAAATACCATACCCCTAGTTAACAGACTTCTCTCCTTTCCCCACCCTTTTTCCCTTAGGGAAAAATCTGTGACCGAAAAAGTTGATGCTTAGCTTAGGGTTAACCAACTATAGAACACTAAAGTTCTCTGTTAAATTTCCCCCACTTTATTCAGTTTTATCCCAGATGCATTGGAAACTGCTAAGGCATTCTTCTTTTGACTGTTTTACTTCTTAGTTCTTTATACTTTTAAATGAAAATTCGCTTAGCCCTTTAGGCCTGTATGCCTAGCCTAGAAAAATTTTAGATCTTAAACTGGCATTAGTTATGATAGGGCTCAGAGCAAACTTGGGGGAAGTTTCTTTTCATTTCTGGTAAAATAAAAGAAACAGTTCAGTGTTGCTTTCTTGACTGGATAGGGGCTAGGATGGGGCCAACTCCTGTCTATTTAGTTTGCAATGAAGAAAAGCTGTGGAAAAAAGGGCTAAAAGTATAGTGTTCAGTGGGAAATGTGTATCTAATGAGGAAAGTAAAAAAAAAATTATTTTTTTAGAAACAAAAGACAAATAGAAGCGTGTTTCAGAGCTGGCTGGTGAAGGAACTGTGAAAAACTGCAGCATTCAAGCTGTTACTGTGTTGCAGCATGTTTTAATGAAGGAACATGGGCAGCCAGCCTCAAAGGGAATTTTGTGGGTATCATTCTTTTGAATTACTGCTGTTCATCTGTTCTCTTCACCTCCCCCTTCTAGAGAAGGGGTCGAAGCATACATTATTGTCCAGTAACCCTGTCTTCCTTCGTCATAAACTGAGGCAGACCTAGCCTCACCTTTTCATTGCCCTTTCACCCAAACCCCTAAATAAATAAAATCTATAAAATCTCCTTTTCCCTTCCCCTCATCCTGCCTGCAGGCTTCTCCCTACCCTAACAAAAAAACAACTTTTTGCTTGCATTTTTATTCTACCATTCTATAGCCAGCAGCATTGCACTTGTCCCTTTATGGCTGATGGTGCCCAGGCGGGCTGCCCACGACAGCATTTGGCCAATGGGGCTGGTGTGTGTGCCATTACTGCTGGCCATTGGGCCTCTGTCCTCTACAGCTCCATCCTGACTCATTAAAACCCTGATCCAAATAGCTGGGCAGGCGCCTGCTGCAGCAGTGTGGGGGCCAGGAAGTTAAATGGTTCTCCTAATCCTGCATAATTTATCTCCCTGTTAGACCCCTCATAAATAGTCCAATTCAGTCCCAATATGGAAAGCTTCATTCTGAATTTCCTGTTTTTGTGATGACCAATGAGTGCCCAGCCTTTCCTTTCTTCTCTCTTTATTATTATTATTAAAAATTATTTTCCCCTTGTTTGTTACAAGTTTGCCTTAATGTTTTTTTGGTTTTTGTTTTTTTCTTTTGGAGCCTCCTGGCTGGACCCCACTTCACCAACAATCTGTCCATTTCTCTCATTTGGACCTAACGTTACAGAGCAGTTGGTGCTACTATCTTTCTCTTCCTCTCTCCTCGCAGCTCTCTAGTGCCTCTCTTTCTCCTTCCCTGTTTTCTCTGTTTAAATCCATTGCCTCTCCTTTTCCATCACTTCGAATTTTTTCTCCTTTCCATTCCCCGTCCAGTCCTCTTTCTAGCAACCAGCCTTACTGCAAGATGTTTGGTAGGACATTTTAAAAGGGCACTGAATTGCCTTTTTTTTTCTTCACATCTCCGTTTCTGTTTTGTTTCAGAGATTTACAAATGAGGACCACCTGGCAGTTCATAAACACAAGCATGAGATGACATTGAAATTTGGCCCAGCCCGAACTGACTCGGTCATCATTGCAGGTATTTGCTGCCCCAGAAGCCACTTGCCTTAATATCACTAGACGGTTAAGATTAATACCAGGGACCAGATGTACCGGGAGCTATACTCCCTTTTTCCCATTAGGAGCCCTTATGTGATCTGCATTTAATCAGGAAAAAGGAACACTAAAAGCTCCCAAGTTTCTGTTGTGTGCCCTCCACTCTGTTTTTAACACAAAATCAAGTTCTGTGGTTTCTGAGGGTAGATGTGTTGAAGTTTTGTCTTAGTCTTTTTCAGTCTATTCCCTCCTTGCCTTTTTTTATTAAGACTTTGGCAGATTGACAGACAAAACACGCCTTTGACACTTCTCCCTACCCACAGTGAAGAGGTGAACAAAAGAAAGCAAGGAAGCCAACCTAGTCTGGCTGCTTCTCTTCTATCGGGTGTCAGTCCCACTCCCCACCCCTCCCCTAGCAGGCGGATTATCAGTTCGGAAATTCAGCTTCCCTTATGAACCCACATACCATTGAGGGCACATTTCCAAAGCTTAAACAAGACATTTAGTCAATGGGACTTTTCTAAGCCAATTTGGTTGACCTGGAACCTCTCATCGGTTGTTTTAGATATTGTCTTGCTTACATATGCCATCTCAAGGGACCATTCTCAACAACGTCTCTCAAACTGCGTAGCAGTTCTGTTGTGCCATTTTTGTTTAGACAGACATACAAACTAAAGTGAACTGCTTCTTTTGATACCATGATTTCTAATTTCGTCTGAGTTAAGCAAGCTTACCTCAATATTTAACCAATGGGGGATTTAGTTGGTGGTTATTACATCCGTTAATAACTCAGGAAAGGCAGTTTCTTTAAGTGCTCCTGGCCAAAATGCCACTTGAGATATAGAGAAAGAGAAAAAGAACCTTCTCTTCATATATGGAGAAAGGGACTTGCCCTGACAGATCTCCTATTCCTTATTAATTAATCAAATACTTGTTGAATATCTGCTGTGAACACTAGGTTCTTTGCTAGGAGCTTGTATATTGCAATGTCTGGAAAAAGACATGAGTGGGGACACTGTCATTAATGATCCTTATGAAAGCCTGGGGGAGGTCTTAGAAAAGGGTAGAAAGGGTATAAATATATATGTAAGTAATATATACTTAAGTTTATTAAGTCAGGGCATTTTTTATGAAAAAAAATCAGTATTCAAAGTCAAATATTGTTTGTGAATAATACAAACAATAAAAATACTAAGAGAAATAATATTAAGTAGAATTAATCAGAGACAGTTTATGACAGAGGTATATTTGAGGCAAAGGTTATCAAGTTGGAGAGGTTATTACAAATGGGTAGAAAGGCTTTTGCAGAGTCTCCAGGAATATGAGAAAAATTTGATATAGGACAGCCCCAAGAAGAGAAAGTGTTTTCCTGTTATTCTTTGCGTGCTGTTCTGGAGTACTCATCCCATTGCACATGACTTCAGCTATCCTAACTAGGCTGGTAATTCTCATATATGTAAAGTAAGCTATGAGGTCTCACATGTATTCCAGCCCTTAATTGAACAGCTAACTTGGCCATCTTTCTATCATTCAAATATTCATGTCTTTGACTGAATTTATCTTAGTCCCCTAAAGCAACTACTTATCCCCTTATTCAGTGATATCAATATTCTCAAAATCTTGAGTTTTATTCTTTCTTCAAATTCTCTCTGTTCTGTTCCATACTGTTCTCTGAAGCCATCTTCATTATACTTGGATTCTTCCATAGTCTCCTAGCTGGACTTCTCGACTATTCTGTCATTATAATCCATCTTGTATTTTATTGAAAAGCCAGTCTTCCTTAAATTCTCCTCTGCTCAAAAATCTACCATTATCTTCCCATTTTCTTTTGCTTTAAGATTATTTATACTTGGATATTTAGGCTTTTCATAACCTAGCCTCATGATACTTCCCAACTTTATGTACAACTTATATATCTAACATGATTATCTCTTGACCTAGACATACCTTTTTCTCCTAATCTATACATAGTGCCCATACCTTGCCTCTCTCTATGACTTCATCTCTCTTACTCCTCTTATCGTCCCAATCTTCTCTTCTCTCTAACATCTAAAGCTATTCTTTAAGGTCCAGCTAAAGTCCCACTTCTTGAAACCTCCTAATTACTCTATCATTAATTTGTCTATTTAATTTCTACAACAATTTTATTTTCTACTGTACATGACACCTATTTTTTGTATACTATCCTGGCACCTATTTTTTGTATACTATGATGTTATCTGTATATATTAGTTTTATTTCTTCAACTAGAAAACACTCTCTCATTCTCTAGGGCAAGAGCCCTGTCTTATATTTGGGCAAAATTTCTATACTCCTATTTCTCTTCTCCCCACATTTACACATAAGTGAATGTATACATAGAAAGTATAAACACTTGTTGATTGTTTCAGAATCATCAGAGCAGGCTAAAGATTTTCTTATACATTTTTAGGCTGTTTCGCTGTTTGTTCAGAAATGGGAGAAGTTTGTATGAGCCTTAGATCAGAGATCCAAAGCCTCTTCTGCCATAGCTATACCCTTGGCTGCCCCATCCTGTTTCACTCGAGTTGTGAATTTTTGTGTGCCCTTACTGAAGTTCTGTCTAAGCATAAAGGACATTACCTCCACTCACCCGGGGATGGAGAGAGAGTGGCTTTATTGTTGGCCAACCAAAGCTGCCAGAGAAGCTTTTAAAACTATTTTGGGAGGTAGTGGTAACTTTTCTAAACACTCTGATTCAGAAGAGGTTTTGTTTAAAATTTTTTTTTAATTATGTTGTTTCCATGGAAAATCCCACTGGACTATTCCCAATCGATCATGCTAGAAGGAGTGATTTTAACCCCAGGTCTCACTCCTTAAAATATTATTTAAACATTGTTCTGTTTCTGTCATTCATTCTAGTGGTTTGGGATATGAGATGAATCTGTGAGGTGAATTCCAAGGAAAACCACCATAATAGAGTTAGGATCAAGGAACAAGATTCAACTGACCTAAGAGAAAAACTGGAAAAGCAAGATGGGGAGAGAGAAGTTCAAATCTAAAATTCAAGTTGCTTGAGAATTTCCCTTGGGTTACTGAGACCCTACCTCTTCCCAAGGACAGAGGCACTGTGTTGAGGAAAGATTTGTGCAGCCCCTGAGAGGATATTTTGGCTGGCAAATCTAAATCCAAATATCCTGGTTTCCGGAATTTGCTCTGGGCCTAGGTCTCTGTGAAATGAGCTCTATTGTTTGCAGTTTCCTTTTCTAGCTCACGATCTTGCTGTCTTGTTCCCCAGCCCCTAGATTTGCCTGGAATGTCTTCAGAAGGTAACAGACCCTTACATCAGTGACCACTGAAAGATAAGGCACCATTTCTAATTTGATAGCTTTAGCAAGCAAATTCAACCATCTGATCCTCAGTTTCTTCTCATCAGATTTTAAGGTCTATCTGCTTATACCTGCTCACTTCAGACTTAGACAGGGAATAAGTTTAAAGAGAGAATGTTGCTTAACTATACTTGATTTTCAAATCTGGAAGTTTCACAAACTCCACGTGGGTGGGTGGTTTTGTTTTATTTGGGGGTGAGGGAGGTGAAACCGCCTCTGGAAGAAAGATTGGTTACATGGATAGTCACACAACAAAGCATTGTTCTGTCTTCCCTCTGCTGGCCTTGAGGCAACACAGCACAGACACCCTCTGGTGGTTTAGCACCAGCTTTTACCTGCTAGAACTTCATAAAGCAAATTTGCCCCAACAGAGACTCTCTCCAAATAGAATAAAATGTGTTCTCTATATACATTCAAGTTTTAGTTTCAGGTCAGACTAAAATAGAATTTCCTTTTCTTTTCATGTCTACAGATCAGACTCCTACTCCAACTAGATTCCTAAAGAACTGTGAGGAGGTGGGGCTCTTCAATGAACTAGCTAACTCCTTTGAACATGAATTCAAGAAAGCTGCAGATGAAGATGAAAAAAAGGTAAGAGGCTGGTATTTTGCTGAAAAACTTGTGGTATTCAGATCTAGGCTATTCTCATTATGCCCTGGGATAACTTGCTTAATTGATTAATGTACAAAATTACAAGCTTGGTTCTATAGAACCAGGTAGTACCCACTAATCCTAGTCAGCCATCTAGGTCTTTAGGGGGTCTAGGTAATAGATCAGCCCAAGTCTATCTTCATCAAAAATCAGTCTATCTTCATCAAAAATCTACTTCCAGTAGAGCTTTAGTTCAGTAATTTATTCATTTAAATTATTTACTTTGAATATTTAAAGATGTTGAAAGATTATAAATTACTCATATTTTGTTAGATTGGGGGGGAGCAAATCTCACTCTTTTCTGAGCTAATCAGACTTCTCACCTGGACTTTTTTTGTTCAGTCAGCCAATCAACAAACGTTTATTGAATTTCTACTCTTCATTTCAGTATGTGTGGCTCTTACCTTCAAGTAGCTTTCTGGTAATATTGAAGACATTAAATCTAAAGAAGGATGTTCTTAGTGCCTTCCAAAGGAGATCAACCAGGACGGTGAAAGAATTAGAAAGAATTGGAAACATTTAAATAAATCGAAGAAGTTTTGCTTAGAAGAGAGAAGATTTAATGTGAACAAAAGTTCAGTCTTCAAACATTTGAAGAGGTTTTATATATAAAGAGGTTAAGATAATATCTATATCCTATATATAAGGCCCAGAAGTAGAAGTAGGACCAGCAGGTGGAAGTTATTACAAAGTATGTTCAATTATATGTAGGCCACTTAGTATAGATATTGTAGAGGGCATTAAAATGCTGGAATCCCTTCAGATCCTGAGGTGCTGTAATTCTGATTTTAGCTTTTATATTCCAGACCCCTAGAGAATCCTTTAGTTTAGAAGACCAGAGGAAATAGTTCAAGAAGCAGAGTCAAAGTAGTTTCCATGGAATGAGGGACTTGGGTTGGGGAAAAGGCAACTGGAAATTTCAGTTTACTTTAGAATTGGAGTTCTAGATTATTAGCCACTATTTAAAATCAGGTCTGTGTTCCATAATATTTCAGAAAAATCTCAATATTTCTATCTCAAAATGTGTGCAATTAACACATGTACCTCCCATAATTGCATGGTGCAATGAGGCATAGAATTCCATCAGAATATAGAAAAGCCAGGATATAAGAAAAAATGTCCATGGGAGTTCTTTCCTTCTAAGAGAGAGATAGCAAGAGAGTTGTGCATGATTTTTCCATTCAGCTTAAATGGTAAGAATGCAAGATAAAGTGTCCTTATCACTGGAGGTCTTTCTAAATTCCAAAGCTTTCTATGACCTTTTTATGCTCTCTCCGTCAAAGTAAAAGAAAGTAGGGTAACTTAGTGTCATATATTTGTAGGTCTACTTTGAAAAGGCAGAACTAACCACAGTCTTCCCCTTATTATTATTCTTTGGAGACCCAGGTCTCTCATCTCTCAGTTGCTTCAATCTATATGGTATAATTTTATTTTATAGCTTCTCTACCTCATCCCTACTATCATTTTTCCCTCCCCCAAAACAAAGAAATCAGTCAAATTGTTCCCACCAGGATATAAGGGATTTTAAACCAAACTCATTATAAGTAAATTTAAGAAAATTAGCCTCCCTTTAAAAGCTTCAGGTCTTTTCCATTGCCATTTAAGTTCAGTTGACACTTCCAGAAGGCCATTCATAGTTGGATTAGATCTTTACTCATTGGGTATCTCTTAGTGTTTCTTTCTGTCTGAACAGGGGTGGTCTTCACCTCGCCTTGATGGGAAGCACAGACTCAGTGGAAGATTGTTTTTAGGAGTCTTTTATGAGCCCCAAACTTTCCTGAACCACAGCTTTTCAAGGGGATGTCCCAAGGGGATTGGCGATTTTAAACTTGTGGTTGTATTTACTGAGAGGCCTCTCCTTCCCACCACTCTCTGACTTCAGAGATCCCAGAATTATGTCAATTAAGCCTGACATCTTAGCAATGTAGGAAAAACGAGAGCAGAAACGAAACCATCTTTGCTGTTGCTCAACCCATCAGCTTAGAGAAAAAGAACCATTACCACTTTCTCTAATGTGGTAGACACCAGATTATCTTTAGTTTGCTCAACTACCAAGAAGGTTTTTAAGGATTAAGGTAGAAAGGGAAAAGTTAGAACAAGTTCTTCTTTCACCAAGAAGCCTAGGATATGGGAAGAATAGAACGAAGAATCCACTTTGTCATGAAACTGAACTGCAATGCCAACCCTCCTGTCAAGATACAGTGTCAGAACCCTCATCTCAGATGGTTTGTTCTTCCTTGCAGAGCCATTTTTGGTTCCACAGTTCTGTGAGATGATCACACAACTGCTAGAAAAGTACTCTCTTTTCTTTCTGGTTTTCTCCAGTCCTGCTCCTAGGACCAAGTTGTAATTTCTTTCACTGATCAAGTGATCAGTCTTTCCTTTCTTTATTACCCCAAAACCCTACCTTTCTAACTTCTAACCTCTACCACCAGATTTTGGGGTGAGATCACTATCAAGCATGGAGAGGTCCCTGGAAAAGATCTTTCTTGTTTGCAGTACTTTAATAGCCAATTTGTCTTTATTTGCTATTGATAATTGGGTAATGTAATCATTCTGATTGGCAGAAAAACTGTCACAGTTCTCCAGTGGCCAACAGAGCTGGTTGGGAAAAGGCAGGCACTGAATTCAGGAATCATTTTACTTTCCTGTTTTACATGGATTCAAGTGATATCTTTTTTTCCTCCTTTCAGGGTCTCTATAAGCATTATAAGTATTTTTTTCCCTTGAGAATCTTTATAAATATTCATTCATGGTGAAGCAGATGTTATCTCCATTTTATAGTTAGGGAAACAGAAACCATGAGAAGTTAAAATGGCCAGAGTTGTATATAAAACCTATGCTTCACATTTCTTTGACTTGCAGTTCAGTGTTTTGACCAAGTGCTAAATTTCTTAGAAGTGTATTTCCTCATCTTTTACCTGGAAAGATGTAGATTCGACCTGAAGGGAATCATGGGGTCATGGGGTTAAAATAAACTATACTCATTTCTCTATTTTAACAGGCTGCTGCCGGGCCCCTTGACATGTCTCTGCCTTCCACACCAGACATCAAAATCAAAGAAGAGGAGCCAGTGGAGGTAGACTCATCCCCGCCTGACAGCCCTGCCTCCAGCCCCTGCTCTCCGCCACTCAAAGACAAGGTAAAATTCTCTACCAAGAGACATCCCAATTGTTAATTAATAGATGACATTATGATTAGTTGTATAAGTAGTGTATGATACAGGAGGATTTTTTATATTTAAATAAATGTTAATTGTTTAGAAGATTTATATAAATTACACCTGTTCTCTGACCCAGCAATTCTACTTCTGAGTCTGTATAAAATGAAATTAGTGCATATATCCACCAAAAGAAGTAGATGAGAATATGTTGTATTGGTAATAGTCAAAAAACGGGAAGGAAGCCATCAACAAAAGAATGAGTAAATAAACTGTGGTATATTTCTAAAATAGAGTACTGCATGGCATTAAAAAAGAATTAACTAATGATATACATAGCAGAGTGGATGATTCTCATTAATGTTATATTAAACAACAACAACAAAATTCAGGAAAAAAAGTACATACTAGATGGTTCCATTTACATCAGGTTCAAGAAGAGGCAAAATTACTTAATGACAATAGAACTCTAAATAATGTTTACTTCTTGTGAGGAAAGGTATGGATTGGGAATGGATATAGGAGAACCTTCTGGGGTGCTAGAAATGAGCACTCTGTCGTGATTTTACATATATAAAAAGTCATTTATATCCTTTAGGTTAATGTGCTTCATGTTGTGTATTTCAATAAGTGAAAAAAGAAAATCACGTAATTTATAAACTGGACATTAAATAATTTAGAAGAAAAAGTCTAGCCAGAGAGAAGTCTTCTGGTGACTTAAAGGGAATATCTACTAGGATTCTGAATATTATTTTTGTGAAGGAAATTTTTTACAAAGCAGTATTTTTTACAAATTTATTAAAATATAACACACATACAGAAAAGCACATAAATTGTAAGAATACAGCTCACTGAATTTTCATGACGTTTACAGCCTCTGCAACTAGGTTCCAGATTTATTAGAACCTCAGAGGTCCCCTTATGCTTCCTTTCAGTCTCTACTGCTCTACCAGTAGTTATTTTAATGCCCACTTTAGATAGAGTAGACCTCATTTTACCTTCCTCCATATTTTACTTCCCAAAATTACTCCCTTTATAAACAATACAACCTTCCCCCGACCTCTCTTCTTTTCATCAGCAACCAGTTCCTAGAGGCTGTCTGGAGATGTTTTCAGGGCCAGTGGCAATCTTAAGATCCTAACAAGTTAACAGTGGAAAGCAGTTTGTTTTATTACAATATGGTCCTTATTTAAACTTCCATAGCCCTTTTTTAAAGGTGTCTGTAAGAGATACTGGGTTGCCTTATCACTAGTCTTATACCTACCTTTTCCCATTAGAGATCTGAGGATTCTGAGGCATCAAGTTTAGAATGACACTATCTAGATTGTGAAAAATTATAACAATCCTTAGAATTTATGTGATACTACAGTGCTTCTACAAAGATTTCAAGTGATTTTTCAACTGTCATCTCATTCATATAGCCATCATCCCTGAAAGGGATATAGCAAAAAGTCTTAACTCAGCGTTCCTATTGAATGGGTAAGTGAGGTATGGTGTGTGGCCATGGAATGACACGAGTCACTCTGGTGCTCTTTCCAACAAATTGTACTAGATTTTACCAGCTACATATTTCCCTATAAGCAGTCCCTTAAAGCATTTTGTGATTTGTTGGTCTCTTCTCCCCAGGAAGTTGCCCCAAAGCCTATGGTGATCTCTACCCCGACGCCTACCATCGTACGTCCTGGGTCCCTGCCTCTCCACGTGGGCTATGATTCACTTCACCCAACCCTTCCCTCCCCAACCTCTGTCATCACACAGGCTCCACCATCTAACAGGCAATTGGGGTAAGTAAAGAGTGCTGAGAAAAACAATGAAGCCTGAGTCTTTTTCCACTTTATGAAATTATTTGATAAAACAGGGACTGTTTTTGAATACTCAAGGAAAATGAGTCACTGAGATTGTCTCTCAAAATAAATTTCCACCCCCATAAACAGAATCTCCTTTACCTTTTGGGTAGACAAGCAAGTATTTATTTGAGGGTAATACTTCGTTAATTTGGAAGTTTAATACTTCTTCAATCTAAAATAGAATCCATAAAGCTTTAGGAAGTTTATCATAATAGTGGAGGGTGCACAGGAAACTATATTTCTTGACCTCAATCTGTAGAAGTTTACTGAATGAATGAGGGGATGAAACCCATATGTTATCTTTTTTTGAGTGTTTCCCTCAGTCCCAGTTAGGATTCTCGGTCTTTGTTACCCCAAAGTTTGTTTTTCTCTTTGTCTTTGCTCCTGGCATGGCGCATACAGATCTCCTAGTGGGATGACTTGAGATCCTGTCCCCAGGTACCCATGAGTTAAGAGATTATCATCAGGATTCAGCCTCTTAAAGCTTATTGTTCTCTGGACTCACTAGGAAAAATATAAAGGGACATCTTTTTTAGACAGGGTAAAGCAAAATGTGGAAAGAATCAAGAGAAACCTTCAAATTTGGCTTTCATATGACATAATTCAGCTTTGCAAAATGACAACTTTGGTCCAAGTCTCCCTTGCCGAAGGCAAGAGAAAATTTATACATGGCAGTGATAGGGATGTTTATTTATTTGTTCAAAACTCTTAATAGGATTAGCTTCTCACCCCTTTGAGTTCAGTGGTGTTTGTTTAATTTGCAAGGTGTAAAGATCTAGCCATTTCTCTCCATCTGTAAGGTAAGGAGCATTCCTTGCTTTTTCCAACTTCATGAGGGTGTCAAGATTTCACAATGCTGCCCTTTAGCACCCTTAACTAAGGAAGACTAGAAAATCTGCTATATTACAGGAGGAAGATCCATTGGCAAAAGCGTCTGTATCGTGAGCATTTTACTTCATGTCTCCTCTAGGTCTCCCACAGGCTCCCTCCCTCTCGTCATGCATCTTGCTAATGGACAGACCATGCCTGTGCTGCCAGGGCCTCCAGTACAGATGCCTTCTGTTATATCGGTGAGCTCTGTAGTTGGGGCAGCCAGCCCTACCAGCACACTAATCCCTCCCTTCCACCTGAGTGCTCATAAACACACATGAGCCCCAGGGAAACGTGGGCTATGGTCTGTATTAGTTGAGCATGGCAGCCTGCCCAAACTCTTCACTAACCTCTGCCAACCCAGCGCTATGGAATACTAGACAAAGAGTCATCTGGACAATTGGCTCCTGGTCTAGGAATTGGCTCCCAGCCTGCTGATTGGTTGATTTCACTTGGCACTTAGCATCTCCCAAATTACCCACCATTTTCCTCAATATACAGCCGTAGCCTTTTCCATAGAAATTGTCATAGCACTGGAAAAGTAGATTCCCTGCACTGTGGTGCTCCATAGGGGAAGGTATTTCCCAGGCCGTCCCTGCATGCCCTGTGGGAAGCTTGCACAGAGTAAGTCCTGACGTGCCAATCTCAAAAACATTTCATTTTGGGGAGCTTTTGTCCCACCGATCGTATTATGTTCCCTTCTGGTTTTTCTTCCTTCTCTTGATCCAGCTGGCCAGGCCTGTGTCTATGGTGCCCAACATTCCTGGTATTCCTGGCCCACCAGTTAACAGCAGTGGTTCCATTTCTCCCTCTGGCCACCCTATGCCATCAGAAGCCAAGATGGTGAGTACATCCCAGCCCGAGGCAATGTTGGCCCTTCTGAAAGAAATAGTTTTATCAGCCTAGGTTTTTCAAGCAAGCCAAGCAAAGGAACCTTCTGAGAGTAGCAAAGCTAAAGACACCCCGTTGTGAGGTATACAGAAAAAAAGACCCTGACTTAGGACTCTTATCTCCTCTCGTCCACCTTTAGAGCCTGGTATATAGACCATGGCAGTGAAGAGGCAGCACAGATTGTTTGGAGTGGAACAGTTGCTGTTTCAGTTCCAGAGTGACAGATGGAGGGTGGATGAGTGAGCAGGAGAGCTGGCCAAGAGGTGAATAGCTGCATAACCAGCACCTGGCCAGGTTCCAGGAGATAGCTTTCATCTGGACTATTGCTTCAACAACCCCCACCCTCCAACTGTGCCCAGGATGATAGCCAGGGAACAGAGTAGGCATTTTAAGGATCCAGGTGCACATTCTCTCTGTCATTTTTTTTTTTTAATTTTTCTGTAAAGGGAAAATTGATATGGAAATTTTAGTTATCTGTAAGGTCAGTAATAAAATCTAAGCCCACTATTTCTACCCTTGATAGGATTTTACCCTTGACAAGCTTTTTTTAATCTTTCCCTGCAGAGACTAAAGGCCACCCTAACCCACCAAGTCTCCTCAATCAATGGTGGTTGTGGAATGGCGGTAGGTACTGCTAGCACCATGGTAACGGCCCGTCCTGAGCAGAGCCAGATCCTCATCCAGCACCCTGATGCCCCTTCCCCAGCTCAGCCACAGGTCAGTTGGGCCCTTGGATCGGGGAACCAGCTGGGTCACCATTACTCTTTATGTCTTATGTCTTTCAAGGAGAGAAAAATTAGAGAAGAATGGATTTCAGCTTTCTGGCATCTTCCTGTGCTTTGGTTCTTGTTGACAATTTGACAGTAGCAAAATGCACCATTCTTTATCCAGCCTTGTATTATACTTACATGCAAACAGACTGAATAATGCAGAACCGTCACAGAGTTCTTAATTTTTGCTTTTTGTTTTTATCTATAAGTGAATGATATATCTGCAGAACTCTCTAAAAGGTGACAGAACCTCACTTCAAACCACTTTGTGCACCAAAGGAGGCTCCCCTAGTCTCTTTTTTATCTATTAAGTCTTATCAAAACAAACAAACAAACAAACCCTTAACCTGATTAGATTTTAAAGCAAAAATGAGATGATAATATATTAATAATATGTGATGTTACAGTATTAAGACTGCTCAGTAAACAAACACAAAAATATACCTTTTCCTTATCAATTTAATCCCTTTTTATCACAGAAGAATTAAAGCCTTAGAAAAGACAGAGCAGTCCTATTTAGATACCCAATTCTTTTATCAAGGAGGCCTCAGTTGTAGTAAATTTCTTTGAAAACTGAATAGGCCTCTGTCTTTGTATTGTCTGTACTGAACAGATGACAACAACCTGAGGTCGGTTTCTAGAGTCACATTCTTTGCCCAGCCCCTTTTCCTGATATCACCACCTGCTTCATCAGTTACCACCACATGTCCTAATATGCCATATGCTGCCTTAAAACTTGGCCAACAACTAAAGCCTTCATTTGAATTTTCTTGTTTGAAGCTAAGCTTTCCCACCCTTGTGCAACCCCTTCCATTGCCAGTCCTTGGAGATGGTAAAGCAGTAGCCCCTTGCCCATGTTGTGCTGCTTTGCCTCTTGAGAAAATGACATGACTTCATTTTTAGTCCCCACTGATGCCTTTCCTTCTCATTCTTCCCTTCTTTCTCTCAGCCTGTTCTTTCACCTCCATTTCCTGCATGAATTCCGAGTTGCCTATGAGAGAATAGGAACCGATCATTTTCTTTTCCCCATCCTCCTAAAGCACCAATCTTTACATGTGCTCCAGTGAGCTCAGGACAAAGAGGAAATTTTAAATCTCAGGATAATTTGTGTAAACTTTCCTTAGTAGAGTGAGAGGCAATGACCCAAGGCCTCTAACTCATTAAATTGAGTTTAAAATTTCCTCCCTATTTTTTTTTCTTTTGAGATAATATTAGATAAATAACATTATCTCTTGATTATATTTAATGGAGAACATGATTCAGTAGGGCTTGAAGTGGAATATAAGTTTCTATTTTTTATAACGCATGCTTATTCTCATGCAACTGGTGTGAGCTCTGGCATTTGGGAAGAACTAATATAGATATTCCCTAATAGCAACAGATCCAGGACAAATTTATTTTTGGCATTGGTTTTACATTATGTAGTTTCTTTTATACAGCTTGTTTACCTTTCTACATTTTAATTTTTGCCACTATTATAAAATTGATCTATCTTCTCTGAACACTTAGCATCTAACAGAAAGGGAAGATGATCCAAAAGTGCTTTAGTGACAAGGCACATCAACCTGAAGTTTAAAGACAAAAGGCAGTTTTATAACACCAGTTTGTAAAGGGATTAAAAAATGCTTTTCTGTTTAAAATAGAACAAACAGAACAAACAACATGATGGAGAGGTTGCTGAGGATGATTAACAACTGATTATAAATGAAAAGAATATGCTAATCCATCTCTCTCCATAATAGCCTAATTCTCACTGGTAGTGAAATCTTTTCTGAAACTTGTTGAGGCGTCCAGTTGTTTGTATATATTGCTTGATTATTAAACTTTTTTATTCCTTGGTCTTGCTAAAAGTTCCCCTGATATCCTCCATTACGATTTCCCTGCCTGTAAGATTCCCTATTGTTAAGAAACAAAAAATGATCCTAGTTTCATTTTGTCTATCTATCTTAGAAAGAATCAATTTCCAGTTGAACTGTGGTTTGTCTAAGTATGGGACTGAAAAGACTGGAAGGAAATGGAAGGCAGAAAGAGGATTTACCTCAAAGAGAAGTTAAGGGACATAGTGATGAGACTTGCTGTGGTTACAGAGACTTTTATATCCCTTTACCAGATCTTACTAATATACCTAATAACAGGTTTAATTTGGAAAGGATTGCCATTGCTTTCAAGTAACTCCTCTTCCTTCCTGGGCAACAGGTTTCACCAGCCCAGCCCACTCCTAGTACAGGAGGGCGCCGGCGGCGCACAGTGGATGAAGATCCAGATGAGCGGCGGCAGCGTTTTCTGGAGCGCAACCGGGCTGCAGCCTCTCGCTGCCGTCAAAAGCGGAAGTTATGGGTGTCCTCCCTAGAGAAGAAGGCAGAGGAACTCACTTCTCAGAACATTCAGCTGAGTGTGAGTGGGTCTTGAATGATTGTTGGGATTGTTGAATCTAGAAAGTGGGATTGAATCAGAAAAAAAGTGAAATGATGTAATAGGAGATGGTAATTCTTGAAATTAGGACAGATCCAGAAGATAATCCAGGAAGAATGCAGAAAGAATCTCTTAACAGTCAGAATTGAAATCTCTTCCTCCAGGATTGGAAAGAACACCATCTACTCCCAAATCTGCTACTAGAATGAGTCATCCATAAACCCATTTGGATGAAGAGAATTAGATTAAACACCCCAGGGTGCTCTTTTAAGTCATCAGTAGACTCTGACTTGGGTGTTAGGATACCCAAAGGGAAATGTCTTTGCCCCAGATAATGCAGCTTAATGAAAGAAAAAAGCCACACAAGCACAAATAGAACAATTATAATCCATATATTTCCTTGAATTTTATTTTCTCTTCTAATTATTTATTAAAATATTTCATTACATAGGTAATATATTTTTTTATATATAACATATATGTAATATACATATGCATACACAGAGGTATAGAATAAAAAACAAATTCTCTCTTGAATATGACTTTCACAGACTCATCCTTTTCCCTGTAGTGTGTACTTACCTGACAAATATGTATTTCTAAATATTTTCATTTACTCCCTTTATGTAGGGGAGTCGGGGAGGGATTGGTGTTTGTTTTAACAGAAATAGGTTAACAGTATCTCCTAGAGAGCTAGCCATGTATATAGAAGATCTACCTCATTTTTTTTAAATAGCTATATAGTAGTACATTCTACAGTGTAGTTATAGTATAAGATATGGATATTTATAATGTTTCTTATTTTTTCCAGAACAACAATGCTGCAGTCAACATTGTATGCACTTGAGTAGATCTGTCAAATAGATTCCTGGAAGTATGCTTTCTTAATCAAAGGACATATATATTATTAATTTTGATATAATCATATTTATCCTAAATAGGAGTGATTTTTCTATTGTGATTTCGTACTGTACACTGTAAGCAGCTCCTGTCATTGAATTCATGACTATACTGGCCCAGGGCTGTCTGAAGCCTTGCTGGGTCAGACGTCTTTTCCAGATTCGGAGGAAGAAATCTAGGCAGCATTCAGTCCTCACTTTGAGGGATAGTCACCGGCGTACAAGAGTGGAGGATGGATTTTCCTGATTTTCTTTTCTTCTCTCTCTCAGAATGAAGTCACGTTACTACGTAATGAGGTGGCTCAGTTGAAACAGCTACTGTTAGCTCATAAAGACTGCCCGGTCACTGCGCTACAGAAGAAGACCCAAGGCTACTTAGGTGAGTGGCTTGCAATCTAAGCAAAGTCAGTCGGTCAGTAAACTGCATATGTGGAGTATCTCAACTGTTTATAATTTTATAACTCCATTCAGAATGTTCTGGAGGGCTACAGACCTTTGTAGAACAACTAGTCCTACAAAAAAATTTCTTTTGAGAATATAGAGTTATCCTAAGTGAGATAAAGGGTGGCAGTATTTATTGGGTACCTACTTTGTGTTAAGTACTCTACCATCTTCCCAGTTCTCTTATGAAGTATATGTTCTTAGGAAATATATGCCTTATCTCCATTTATACATGAGAAAACTGCACTCAGATTAGTCACTTACCTGAAGTTACACAGCTAATACAGTAACAAAGCCAAAATTCACATTCAGGTATTCCAAAGATACTGCCTTGGCCTTAAGAGGATGTAAACAGCAGAAAATACATTGGGATTTTGGGGTATATTTTATCTTTCTAATGATGGGCTGACGTTGGTTTCAGTTCATAATCTATGAGCACACAAAAATTAGTGCTAGAAAAAGATGGTCACAGTTGTGCTCAGGACAGGCACAATTCTGAAATTAAAACTATTGTGAATAATTTGCTTATGGCTGGTAAAAGCTAATAAATCATTTTCCTTTACAAATTAAACAAATTCATAGAAATGTTAGCAATCAAATTTTGATGGATTGAATTAATTTTTCACTGTCTTATCATTTCACAGATGTGTTCTCATAGAAAAAGTAACCTCATCATCAATTTTAAACATATCTATTTAAATTTTAATTTTAATATGAACATTCATTTATTAAGCAGGTATTGATTGAGCCTATTCTGTCCCAGGCACTGTTTTACATGCTGAGGATATAATAGAGAATCAAGTGGATTAAACTCCCTGCCCTTGAGGAGCTTATATTTTAGTAAGTGAGACATGGTAAATGAGATAAATAGGTACAAATATATGGTATGTTAGATAAGAGTAAATACTTGGAGGAAAAAATAAAACAGGGAAGAAAACTATGAAATGTTGGCAGCAGGGTTGAAATTTCAGATGTGGTGTCTTTTGAATAAAGATCTTAAAGGAGTGAAGGAGCTAGCCATGCATTTATATGGGAGAAAAATACTGCAGGCAAGAGGAAGAGCAAATGCAAAAACCCAAAGCGAGAGCATGCCTAGACATTCTAGGAACATCAAGGAGGCTGGCATGGCTGGATTGAAGAGAATGGGGGCTGGAGAGTAGTTGGAGATGAGGTAAGGAAGGTAAAGGGAGCATCCTTGTGTAGGGCCTCATCAGTCATAGTGAGGTGTAGACCCATATAACCGGAGTGCTTTTACTCTACATTGGGGACCATTAGAGAGTTTTCAGCAGAGCTGTGACATGACTGATCTGACTTACTTTTGAATAGGATCAACTCTATTAGAAAGTACAGGAGTGCATGGGCAGAAGCAGGCAGTCACTTAGGAGGCTATTGTAATCATGTGGGCAAGAGATGATGGAGCCTTGGACCAGAACAGTGGTAAGTGAAGGTGGTGAGAAGAGATTGAATTCAGGATAGTTTGTAGAATGACTGGGTTTGATGATGGGCCATATGGGGCAGTGATGTATGAGATAAAGAAGAGTCAAAAATTACACCAAAGTATTTGGTCTGAGCAACTGCAAGAATGGATTTGCCATTAATTGAGATAGAAGAAGATATAGGAAGAAATGGATTGAGAGGTATATTTTGAACACAGTTTTGAACAAGCTGAGTTAAGAAGCCTGTTAGGCTTGCAGGTAGAGTCAAGCAGACAGCCGGTTATATGGGTCTACAGTGCAGAGGAAAGGCTGGAAGATAAAACTATGGGAGCCAGCAGCATATAGTTAGTTTTTAAAGCCATGAAACTGGATGAAATGTTATTGTCAAGGAAGAGGCATAGATAGAAAAAGAGAAGATGTCCCAGGACCGAGACCTGGGGTACTGCAGCATTTAGAGGTCAGAGAGATGAGAAGGAACCCATAAAATAGACTGAGAATGAGCAGCCAAGAAGGTAGGAACCAACTGAGTAAGCTGAGTGTGGTGTTCTGCAAACCAAGATAAAATATTTCAAGATGTTTAGTGATCAACCATTCGAAATACTTTTCAGGGGCTAACAATGAAGTCCGTATACAGTAAGTTTTCTATTCAGTCCCTACAAGAACTCTGACAGGTAGTCAATCCATTAAACTGCTTATTTGTTACAGCAAAGATGTATTTAGTTCTTGCTTTGTAGTGTAGACATTATGGTAGGTACTTAACACAAGACAAATGAGATACTGTCCCTGCCTCTGGGAGACTCATAGGGTTATGAGGAGATAAACATGTCAACCTGCGAAGAGGGTAAGCACAGGTATCTCAGTCAAAGAGCCCCTGGACTAGGAGCTTCCTGAAGACAGGGCTGTTTTATTCTTTATATACATACCCCAGTGCTTGGCATACAGATGATGCTCAGTATAAATGTTTGATGAATAAATGTATGTGTGCTGTGAAAGCACAAGTGATGAAATAGTTAATTTCCTGAGCCAATTAAGAAAGCTTCGCAGGAGGTAATATTTGAATCCTGAAAGACGACTCAGGCATTTGTTAGGTCATAAATACAACCAACTACTGGAAGTTTGCCCTTATTCCACACATCTCTGTTTAAGCAGCCATAGAGGCTATCTTCTGTTTAATAAAACTCTATGATTTAGTTATCTTTGTATGCAGCTCAGATTCTTGTGTTTAGTAAAATGTTATTGTTTCAGGTAGAGTGGCATAACTCAAAATAAATATTTTAAATCATAATGCCTAGCTAAACAATAGTCAGGAGGGTCTAACAGACCTCTTTGGGGGTTGTTGTGTTAACTGAACCCTGGCCAAGGACTGATCATTCATGACATCATTTGATTGTACCTTTATATTTATCAGGCTGATCTGTGGTTCAGCTTCATGCTGAAAGAATTAAAAAGAATCTAATGATTCAGTTCCTGTGGGAATTAATCAGAGAGGATAGCTAAAAAGAAACCTATTTTAAATTACCTTTAAAAACATGAAGAAGAAGAGTGTTCCAATACGGGTAATGAACTACATACAGAGTCCTAGAAGCCAGACAGTATAATTAACATGTTGGGGATTCACTTTATTGGGATAGATAGGTTAATTTGGGCCTAGTTTTTGCTTTCCTTCTGATTGCTCACTGTTTCCTAGCTCATTCATGGCTTAGAAGCCAAGATTCTGAGAAGTTTCTCTCCCCAAAAAAGATGGGCTTCCTTTTCCTTTGGTGGTCTGTTTTAGAATTATGGCAAAAAGTCATCCTGCCTGTTTCCCCATTCTGTTTTCTAACCACTTGCTCTCTGCTCTTTGCCCTCCTTCCTTGACAGAAAGCCCCAAGGAAAGCTCAGAGCCAACGGGTTCTCCAGCCCCTGTGATTCAGCACAGCTCAGCAACAGCATCTAGCAATGGCCTCAGCGTTCGCTCTGCAGCTGAAGCTGTGGCCACCTCAGTCCTCACTCAGATGGCCAGCCAAAGGACAGAACTGAGCATGCCAATACAGTCGCATGTGATTATGACCCCACAGTCCCAGTCTGCGGGCAGATGATGCCTCCCCTGGTGGAGAGGTCCCCTGCCAGAGCTCGCCCGTCCAAGAGCCAAGAGCAATGTCATCTTATTCCCTCCCATCTGCCTTGGACATGGCAGTACGGGGGAAAATTTGTGTGTTGTGAGTAATGGACAAATGTGGGGCTTTTCTCTTCAGCCACATGGTCATGTACGTTGACACCTGTACTAGGAGCCTCCCAGCCCCAGAGCCACATATATCATCCCCCAAAGTGGGGGTTTCTGATATCCCCACAGCCAAAGGCCTTTCCAGATGGTTCGAACAATCACCCCTGCCCATGCATATATACCTGTCTCTTTTAACACTAACCCTTGCACTTCTAGGTTTCAGGTTTCTCAGTTCCTTCTCTTCCCACTAAACCATGAATGTTACCTTCTTGTTCCTTAACAGCATGCCACTTCCTGCTTGGTAGAGGGATTTAGAATTATTGGCATATCACCTGCTGACCCATCCTCAGCTTTCACCCTATGGATTCAGGACCTTGTCTCCCAGTAGCTGCTTATTTATCCCTTTTCCTCCTTCCAAAATTCTAGTCAAAAATTCATTTAGGGTGAATGTAAGGTTACCTTTGATATATGAAATAGCAATATTTTCCAGTCCTTCCATTAACTTTAGTCCTTTTCCCTACTTTCCAACAGAAAAACCAAAAAAAAAAAAAAAAAAAGAGTAGAAAGAAAGAAAACCTCAAGAATTCTAGTCCTTTCTCATCTACGTCCAGAGCTATTTAGGTACCTCATTTTGTCTCTTGAGTTTTCCCAGTCTAGTGGTGGGGTCTTTTCCACCTCCCACTAAGCCTTGGCAACCTCATCTTGTGGCCTTATTAGATATTGCTTGGTAGTGAAAAGGGGAAGAGCCTGTGATCTGACTGGCTGACTCCTCCCCTCCCCACTCCATCCTTCAGACTAATCATTGGGCAAGCAGGAACAATGTAGTTTAAAGCTTGTTCCATCAGATTACTGGATTGATTCTTTAATGTTTTTTATAAGAGTTTACTGACCAAAGCATACATATTCCTTTTGGTCACCTTTCCGCTCCTGCCTCTCCCTCTTCATTCCCCTGCCCACAATACTGTCTCTCCTCTTCCATAATTAATTCAGATGCAGCCCTCTGGAGGCTGTCATGTAGGGGACTCTTATGGTCTCTCACTCTTCCCCCATCTGTCAGCCTCACACATCTTTCTTTTCTGAGCTAGGGTCTTATATTCACAAATGTCCCACACCCTCTGGATCTACCTTCTGTCTTTCACCAGGTTCCTAGCCTAACCACTAGGTCTCTCTGGTTCTGCAGCATTTCTTCATCTCTTTTCTGCCCTCTGCCCCCTAGATGCAGTGCTTCTCCATAGTCTAAACCCCAGGACTCTGAGGCATCATAGCCAAGGTCCTGAGTGGGTTTTCTTGAGTATAAGGTTGGATAGGGGCAGGCTGGGAAGAGGGAGGTTAGTACTAACCTCAGCAGAAGAGCCCTGCTTGTTGAAGGGTCTGGCCTGCTTGCGATATTGGTGCCTATTGTTCTCAACCATTCTTACTTTGAAGAGTTGGGCTACAGTGGGAGAAATTCATCCCTCTTGTCTCTCTTTCTTTCTCATGAAGACTTCTCATTTTCCTTTTGGCTCTGATTTATGCAATTTCTACCAGGGCCATAGGAAGCAATCCAAAGCCAGGGTCCTGTGGATAGATATGTTAGCTTTAATAGCCCTTCAGTATGAAACTCTTCCAGTTGTCCCAGAGCCACCTTCTGCCATCTGCCGAAGCCAAGAATGTCCTTTTCTCCATCTCTCCTACCTCCATCTTAAACATACGCACAGAATAACTCCCAGCTTCCTTTCTTATTTTGTCTTCCAAAATTGGCTGTCATATGGAAATGAGGAAATGTTTTAAGCTACAAGATTCCCATCTCCTCAGAGTGATAAACCGGTGAGCCCATTAGATGACATGTTCTTCTGCATTTGTTTTTAATTTCCCCTCCTGCTTTTCAGAGCGTGGTAAAGAGAAAGGAGAGAAAACATGGTTTTCTCATCCTCTGCCACCCGGGACTCAACAGGAACAGCCCCTCAGATGACTCAGACTAGCAAATGGCATGGCAGATGGTCAGGATGCAGGTTACCAGCTTCAGGGACTCCACTTGCCTTTAAAAATTCACAGCCATAACTTGTGCTCAGGACTTTTCCTTTAGATGGCTGCTCCCTGGGCTTTTCTCCTGCTTTAGTTTTGTTTCGTTTTTTTATTATCTTGATTCCCACTAGCAGCTTTGCCCTTGAGCTTGACTGAGTTTATGGCTCCCAAGGAGCTTTCATAGACCCTTCACTCTTTTTCTTCTTCCTTCAGTCAAGTGTTTTTCAAGTTAAGAATCAGTTTGTCACTACACACATGCCCTGCCTCACTGCTTTGCCTTGGAGGAGGTTTGAGCCCTGCCAGTCTGTCCCTGCATAGGATAGCTAATTTATATAGAGGGTCCTCTTTAGTTTCTTAGCGCCTCCCCCTGTCTAATTCTCTTGAGTCCTTGTTTTGTTTTCATCAGTGGGAAGTTAGTATTGGGGACCTAAATGAGAGGCATTGGCAGAACCTTAGTAAAGCAGCAGTGACATGAGGAAGGGTCAGGGCAGAACCCTGCCAGGTAACTCTTTAGTTGGTCCTCAGTCTCACTAAGAAGGCAGAGCAATTGCTTACCCTGAATGCTCTCTTGTAGTCAAGGGGAACATCACTGACCTTGTTATTGCTGCCAGCCATGTGGTTGCTCTCCCTTGCTTTTTTGCCTTCCAGACTTATCTGGACCAAAACTAGATATCATGGAGGATGTCACTTAGCCCTTTTTAAAGGTCATGGCCTTTCTAGGGACCTAATGGAAGACACTTTCTGAAAGGAACTGGGAGTGTGGACCGTTGGGGCTCTTCCAAGTGAACAGAGGACTGAAGTCTCTCACCTCACTCCAAAGACGCAGCTGCTAGATACCCAAAGCCATTGAGAAAGGAGCCAGAACCAGGCTTTCTAGTCTTCAGACTTTCTGCCTCATTCTCTAAAAAGAAAGCTTGCTTAGAATTGAAAAGTCTGAGAAAGCCTCCCCCATTATGAGGGGCCACTAAAAAGTGTAGGACCTCCTTTACTACTCTTTCCTTGTTGGTCGCATACCCCAAATCTAGCTTCCTTCAGCCTCCACCCCTCTTCTCCCTAAGCACTAGACCATATACTCTTGGTGGTAGTAAAAGAGGAGATGACCTAACTGAACCTCACCTCGTTGCCTTCCCTATGCTTATTGTGTTCTTGGCTCCTTTCCTGACTCATTGCCCTCTAGCATCACATGTCCTGGTAGATGGGGTGCTTAATCAGAACCATGCCCTGTCTACAGCCTGAACCACCAAGCAGACATCAAGATATTCCTCCTCTGGTTTCTGAGGCCTCCTTGCTGCACACTGAGAGGCTCCTTTAAAGGTGCTAGCCCTGAGACAGCTCTCCCTCAGAAAAAGTTCTCCCTTTCTTTCATAACTTCCTTCCCATCCCCAAATCATTATTTTTCATTAATATTGTACCTTGTATACACAGGAAGGAAATGTATTTTTTTTTACTTTCATAACCCATCGGTTTAGAATCCAGTCGTCCTAGCTACATCACGTATGCCTTTGTTGATATGCTTTCTGCTTTCTTTAGACTTTTGTTTGACGGGCAGAGGGAGGAACAAGACAGGTGAGGATCTTCAACCCCCCACAACCCTAATCATCCCCTCAGAGTATCTTTGTTTCTGTTTACAACACACAGATGTGCACAGACACAAATCCCCACCTCCCCCACCCCCCAGGGTGCTAACCTAGACTGAATGAGTATAGGTGGCTGTACCAGTCGTTTGTCTCTTTGAGGTAAAGTCTTGCCCCAGAATGAGAAAAGGCTGGGGAAAGTAGGGAAGGTTAAGGCAGCTTACGTCCTTTGTAAATGCAGGTTTGTATCGTAGCTGCTAGAGTTTTTGGTTTTTTGGTTTTTTAATGGGGGCTGATAGCACAGAGATTTCTCACCAGCATTAGTTGCTGGTGAGTGATGTTTTTAGCTGTAAAAAAATGGCTATGAGTACTAGTTTCATTGACTTTCTCTTAGGGCAGTGGTTCTCAGAACATGGTCCAAGACCAGCAGCCACCAGCATCTGGGACCTTGTTAGAAATGCACATTTGGGCCCCTCTGACTTACTGAATTAGAAACTGTGGGGATGGGCTCTAACAAGCACTCCAAATGATTCTAATGCACACAAAAGTTTGAGAACCATCACCTTAGGGGCAGAAGGGAAATTCTTGTAGGGTGTCAAGAATATTTTAAGGATCATCTTTTGCCTTAGCACTAACATTTTTCCATATCCTCCAGTCCCTTCTTCCACTCCCATAAAAACAACCACCATATCACTCATCTCAAAATCTAGGTTTGTCTTTGTCCTATTTATCCCTAAAACCTGTCCTTCATTGACCTGAGCAGACTGGTCACTCCATGTTCTTTGTTACGGGAAAGAGCAGCTGGAGTTCTAGCTGTCGTGTTCAACCACACTACCTTTCAGGCAGGGAGATGAGCCTCCAGCCCCAACAGTGGAGGCTGCAGCCTCCTGACAGTATCTGTTGAAAAGAAAACAGTGTGTATCTATGGTTTTATCTCTGCTCATTTGTATATCTTTGACATGTAGCAAAACCTCTCCATCTCATCAAGGAACTCTGATGTGGGTCTTCCCAGTCCCCAGTGGTAGACTTTGACAGGTGGGAGAGTACAGTGCTACAGGCTTTTTTGTTACAAAATCATCTTCTCCCTTTCCCCTCCATCCAGTTCAGCATGATCCCTGTGAGCAGGATCTCCCGCTGAGGCAGAGGCTTCGCTCTATTCTCCCTAACCATCCCTTCTTCCTTCCTCCTTGCCACTTAGCAGTTAATCCCCCAGCCATGCCTTCTCCCTTTCTCCCTGCCCTGACATATATTGTGCCTTATTTATGCTGCAAATATAACATTAAACTATCAAGAGAACCACTGTTATGTCTGATGCTTCAATACTCTGATTTACAAGTCCCATTGTCCACTCTTTCTGGGAACTCACTGGGTTTTCACATCTGGTGAAGACACAGAGAAGGTGGGTGGCTTATATAAATTACATAAGACAATAGAAGGCACAGGAACCAGGGCTCATACTGTGTACTGCCCTGGGGACAAGGGCCCTCAGCATCATGGGAGGGCTCACTGATATGTGCTTTATGGGGATGGGAATGGGGGATAAGACAGTGTTTGAAGGCAAGTGGCCTCTGAACCTTTCAGTGTTTATCCCCAACCCCTCCTAACAATTAAAAAAACAAAACAATAAAAATAATCCCTACGCCCAAGAAGTTTCCAGCATGACTGGGGGATGCACACAGACCGAAAGAGGAGCTTTCCATGATTCTGTGAGTTCTATCGGGAAATAGGGGAAGGTCGTTTAGAAGCAGGTAAGATTTCTCAAGAAAAACAGAATGCTTAGGAACCATATGGAGTGTAGGGCAGTCACTACCTGCTCCTTGTATCTGCATATTTCTTGATAATTTTCACAAGTGAGGAGAGTGAGCCAGGCCGAAGGACTTGACCAGGAGATAGCAGGTGCCTCTGAGGGTTTCCCAGTAGGAGAGAAATGATCTAAGAAACCGTTTGTGGCCAAAGGTATAATTGACACAAATAGGGAGACTGAGTCTCCTTAAGAGAGTGGGAAGGGCAGCGGTGGCCTTCATTGTGTTATGGTCAGGAGCACATGGGGGTCCAGAGAAAGGTAAGAAAGGAGGTTACTAAGCCAAATACCAAAGCCAAGATTAAGTCGTTTGAGACTGAAGGCAGGGAAGTTTCACATGTTAGCAGAATTAACCCAATCCAACTAACTGAAGGAGAGACCAATCACTTCCATCCTGGACATAGGAAGCCATCCAAATCAGGATGCAGCCTCAGCTCAGATACAGTTGTAATTGGTGATTAGAGAAATAGCAGAGGGGGAAGCAGCAGGATGGTAAACATTTATTGAGTGCCTTCTCTGTGCTAGATGGAATGCTAGATGGGGTCACTTACTGTTCACAATAACCTCTTGATAATGGGGATCCAGACACTTGCCCAAGGCACACAGTGAAGTGCAAGAGCTAGGATTAAAACTGAGTCTGTCTGATCCTAGCCATTCTTTGCAGTGTTCCACCACCCCTCTGCTCCTCCGGACTTCCGTCAGATTAAAACAGATAAGGACCTCACTGTGAGGAGGATCCACTTGCCACAAAAGACCATCTACCTGCAGTCTTGATGCTCCCTTTTAAAAAGTGATGAAACTACAAGATGTAATGATGATGAATGTCAGGGTCTGTGATTGGGACTATCTGTGAGACAAAACTTACACAAAGTTTCACGCTAGGTTCAGCTGCATTCATAGCAATGTAGTATCTAGAACATCCAGGTCAAAACCTACTCTAATCTACCTACCCAAAGTAGGTTTGTAGATGCCTTAAGGAGGAGAAACGCTTCCCCTTGAACAAAAAAGTACTATAGAGTGGAAGAATGAAATCTACCTTCAAACCTGCAAAAGGCTGGCACACATGAATGAAATGAGATGTTCTCTGAGACTTAATGAGGCAAACAGACCCCTGGTGGAGGCCACAAGGAGATGGAAACCAGCTTGGTGCAAGAATCAATCTGTCTAAAGACTGTCTCAGGAGATGGTAAGTTTGCCCAGGACTTGAGTATGTAAGGCTTATCACAGCCAACATTTTTGGGAGGAACTAGTTGCTGGGCTGCATCTTGCTGAGGCCAACTCTGGCTACCTCTAAGGCTCTTTTCCCCCTATTCCTCTATTCCACGACACAATGCCTAGCTCTTCCTGACATGACTTTATGTTTTTATTCTACAATTAAGAAAGAGAGCAGGTGATCAATTGGAGCTCTCCAACCTGTTGAGGGATTGGGGGTTCTTGAAGGCCCCCCAGGGCCTGGCTCTGACAAAGTGTCTGCAATTAATGATGCTTTAAGAGCTCTGGAGACAGGATTTATGCATCTAATAAAGTCTGCAACTCCGGGCTTAGGGGCTGGGGCCGGAGGCTGAGAGCAGGAAGTCCCCAGGGGGCCATGGGAGGGGATCCCAGGGGCTTTTAATGGAGCTGAGCATTTCCATTGCATGCTCTAGATTCCCCCCTCAGGCTGCTGTGGGGATGGGGGACAGGGAGACAGCAGGTATAAGAGGCAGATGTGGCCACAGAAGGCAGATGACAGCATGGATTCCAGGCAGGCCGTAGTGCTGCTGGTGGCGCTGCTGTTAATAACGGACTAGGGGCACGCTGAAGGACCAGGAGGCTGGGATAGAGATCAGATCTTTGCGGTAAGTTAGCACCCCCAGCCCCATGTCACCATTTTCCTCTACCTCAGCTTGAGACTTGTGCTCTAGGTTCAAACACTCTAGTGGCCAAGGTTTTCATTCGGTCCTCACATCTGAGCCACATTCTTCCCTTTGTGACCTAAATGTCAAAGGCCTTTGCCAATCTTCCATCTGGATGTTCCCGTACCACAGGAGGAAGACACTGGACTCCACCCACAGTAGGATGCCCAGACCCCTGGGTCACTTTTGCGCTCCCTGCTCCAGGTCATTGCAGAAGAGACCTGTCCGGGGCAGAGCCTTCCCACTTCAGCCCCAGAGGTGAGTCTGAGAGGAACACCGCCAAGACCGGGGCCAGAGGGAGAGGACAGGCAGGGAGTTAGGGAAGGGGGGAACCGGAAAAACCTACAGCTGAGGATCGTTCTCTTGTAAGGTTTGGCAGAAACACCTGGGACTCCTGGAACAACAAATGGCTGAGTCCCCAAGCTGGGGACGGCCTGAGCTCCCCATTCTGGAGCCTGGCTGCACCTCAGCGCTTGGGGAAGAAGTGACATGTCATTCCTTGATATGTCTGCATGCAAAGCCCACACCCCGAAGTGCTATGTGTCCTCCCAAATAAAGCTGCCTAGCTTCTGAATCCAGGTGTCTGTGTCTGAGACTTGAAAGGGTTGGGAAGGAGCCCAAGGCAAGAACCATAGCTCCTCCATTTCCACCAAACTCTCCAGGAATGCAGCTGATGGGGTTCCCGGAGGTCCCACTACACCCAGCCTCCTGCCACCAGAAAGGCAGACATGGGGACATGTGGGGAACAAGGTGGAGAGGCACCACCGGGGAGGTGATCTGGCACTCACCTCGTCTGCCATCAGCTACTCAGGGAAACAGTTAAGAATCCAAGCAGCACATTTATTCTGGGCTCTAGGAGAAAGCCCCTGATTTCATCATCACCATTAACATGAGGATCGATCCTGGGCCACCTGAGGCCGTGGTCCCTGGCTCCAGGCCCCGTGCCCTCCTCAGCCTGCAGGGAGGCAGTCTGTGTCAGAGGTAGAGATGGTGGTACCTCTAGGGGGTACCAGAGCTGGACAGATGCCTGGGCCAGGGGGCGAGAAGAGCAGAAAGCAAAGGTGCACATCCATGAGTCCAGCTGGAGTTTTACTTGCTGCCTGCCATGATCTTGAGGTACTGCAGGGCACGGCGAGCAGCCTCGCCACGAGCTGCCTCCCTGGTGGTTGCAGAGCCATGACACACGGTGGCTGGCTGTGTGGACAGCTCCACCAGGCACTGGCAAAGCCCGCTCAGGCTCAACTCCTCTAGAGACCAAGAGAGAGGAGGGAGACAGTGTTGGGTGGGAAGGCTGCACCAGGAGGGGTGCACCCACGTCATGGTCATGTCCCCCCGACTCCTTATACCCATCTATACTTGCTCTGATCCAGTCCCCCACCATCTCCCAGCCCCGCAACTAGCCATACCAATATCCAGGTAGCTGACATGGAAGGCCTGCTCCTCAGAGAGCTCACTGAGGACACTGCAGCAGGCAGGGCCCAGAGCACCTAAGGAACCCAGGGAGCAGCTGCGGAGGGACAGGATCTTCTCCCCCACTGAATTTCGCAAAGAATCCCAAGTGCAGCCTGGGCCCCGGTTCCGAAGTCCATCCAGGCGGGAGCCTACACCCTGACAAGATGGAAACATTGAGAACGATTTGGCCATGGGCTGTGAGACCCAGGCATTTAACAGACATTCAATGTCCAAGGAGAGATAAGCTCAAAGAATGCTTCCTCCAGCTTGCCTCCCCTCAGTCAATCCCTGTATGGCCCCCTCTCGCTACTAGATCCCAGACGGGATGGCTAGGCAGTCTACAGGGCCCCGGCCCTGGGCCAGCTTCCCCACGGCACTCACCAGACAGGCCTACAGCTGAGGCTGAGATGGGGCCCAGGAACCCTGAGTCTGATAGGAAAACGGACAGAAGCAGGCCTGGGACTCAGAGGGGCTCACTCCCGAGTCATAGACCTGAGTCCCCAGAGGCCTGGTATGGAGGATGGCCCACAAGCCACTCACCATGGAGAAGTGGTCATCATCAGGCTCTGCCTCATTCCCATCCCGGGCATCCAGAGGCACCGTGTGCACTCGAAGAAGCATTTTGGCCGCTGCATTACGCTTTGCCAACTTTTTGGAAGTGCCACTGCCTGCATGTGGGGAGAGGGTTACTGGATTATGACTCCCAGTAGACCAAGTGCTTTACACCCAACTCAAACTTGATTTGAGGGTTCCCTCAGGAGGTATCAAGTGGAAAAAGATCAGGACCTGCCATGCACCTGAGTACCTGACTGGCAGAAGAGGAAAGAAGGATAGCATGCAAGGAAGAAGCTAGGAGGAAGGAGCAGAGCGGGGAGAGTGAGGCTACAGCAGAAAGAAGCTAGGAGCTGCCTGTGCCCGGGACTAGAGTACTGGGGGATAGTAGCTGCAAGAACTCCTTTCTGCCCAGTTACCAATCTCAATGAAACGCTCCACTCGGCAGGTCATGGTAAACTCTTTACGATGGGCTGGCCCAGACTCCTGGGTCACCGTGTACTCAGGTAACCGCCAGCCCTTCTGTACCACCAGCTCCTTAGAAGGGAGAAACAAGGATGTACAAGGCTGAGTAAAAAATGAATCCAATATTCTCTCCCTCCTACCCTAGAAGCCTCAGATTCCAGGTTAGAAGAGGAATAAAGAGGGTGGAAAAGCTCTCAGAACAGGATAACCGCCCCCCATATCCTTCCTTCATGGTCCCTGGTTCAGGGGAAGACAGGCATGCACAGGAAATGAGGATGGGGCCACACCTGCAGAGCACCAACAGGGTTGCACTCAGACTGCTGAGGGGAGACAGGGGGCTGCACCTCCATGGGGGGGCTCCTGAAGGAAAAAGGGCCCAGGGCCAAAGCTGAGGGAGCTGGTTCTTTCTGCAGCTGCCCACGAGTCCTAAGCCTTGTTTTCATTTCCCCCACTACCATCTCCCTACTTCCCACCAGGCAGGCAGCTGTCTGTCCAAAAGTGCAGCCTACTTCCTTCCCCCTCCCCAACAAGTGAGGTCTCCTCCAGGTCTCAGGCTCATTTTGATTTTCTGGAACATCTGATCATCACTTCACCAGGACAGTAGGAGAGGGGCTGTATAACCAGTCCCTGGAAGCACCTGATGGGACTCAAACACATCATGGAACCATCATGGGGCCAACTCGAAAGAAAACAGGGCCTGCGAGACCCTTAAACATGGTCAAATGCCATCCACATGGATATTTAAAAATCATTAATTACCTCTTGTCCCAAGAGCTTACCAGCTGGTGCAAATTCTTCAAACTGGTCCTCAACTATTTCAGCCTCTGTTTACTCTGACTTCCTTACGCCTGACTAGCCTGGGTCCAAGGGCTGGGGACCAGGAGCCAGGACCCCTTCCAACCCCCCTCAGGCAGTCAGGAGACACAAAATACCTGGCTGGGACAGCAGACAGAAGAGGAGTAGCAGCCGATGCAGCAGTAAAAACTGGAATGTCCTCAGGCAGTGAAGAGTCTAGGGGAGAAAAAGAACTTCCCGAGGGGAAGGGGGCCTTTGATTCACACCCTACTGGGGGTGGGAGGAGTAGAGGAAGGGTGGGGGACCCAGGTCCTCCTGATCTGCCCATCCTCTAAGACAATTGCTTCCCACTTGAGCCAAAGACTCAGGGAAGCTCAACCACCAGCTCTTCCTTCTGAGATCCTTGGCTGCCAAACACCAGATCAAAAAGACTGAGGAAAGAGGGAAGAGGGTCTCTTTTGACCCAAGAACCATGGGAGTAACAAACTCCGACCTAAGTGCAGAAAAAGAGAGGAGGCATGTTGGGGACCAGCAACTCCCTCCAGGCTCAGCCTCTACCCCTTCCCTCCCTAGCCTGAGCCCCAAACCACAGTCACAACCCCTCGGTGGGACTGGCCATTCCCCCTAGAATCATTGATCACAACAGGAGCCCTGGAAGCATTCTGCTCAGGTGCAGAGGAAACTCAGGAAGAGGCCAGGTCAAGGTGGCTAAATTTACAAGGCCAGGCCTACTGGAGAGAGGGGCTGGTGTAGGGGTCTGGGTTCCTGGCAAGGCCTCTAGGATGCCTCAGCTGTTCCTCCCTCACCTGCTGTCCTCCAGGGCCGGTTCCAGCATGCTCCCCCCTTTGAGGTGTTTGAGGGCCACCTCAGCTGCCTTGTGCTTGGCTGCCTTCTTGCTGGGGCCCTGACCTGAGAGAGGGGGTGTGGGCAATACTGGAGGTCACTGGAAGGACAGAAGAGAAACCAGCATCCCACAGCCTCTCTCCTCACAGCCACAGGGAGTCAAACAAGCCCCCTTTCACCGACCTCCCACTGCCCAAGACTGGAAGAGTTACACTAATTGCTGGAAGGAAAGGCCCTTATCTTTCCATGAACTCCCCAAATCAAGCTACACCAGGCAGAACTACTCCTAAGCTCAGACACTTTGGGTGGAGGTTCTTTTTTGCCTTACTTTCCTCTGGGAAGCACTTTCTTTTCTCTCAATAAATAGGGATGGCTGGAAAAATAGAAGGTAGGTTCTAGAGCAGGGGGTCCAACCCCCAGGCCTTGGACCACTACTGGTCCGTGGCCTGTAAGGAACCGGGCCGCACAGCAGGAGGTGAGCGGTGGGTGAGTGAGCGAAGGTGCATCTGTATTTGCAGCCTCTCCCCAGCGCTAGCATCACTACCTCAACTCCACCTCAGATCATTAGGCATTAGATTCTCATAGGAGCACCAGTCCCTGGTGCCGAAAAGTTGGGGCCCACTGAGAGTCTAGAGTCAAAACCTGGCTCTGACACTAAGCAAGTGACCTTGCACCAGTCATTGAATCGCTGAGCCTCAGTCTCCTCATATTCAACATGAAGATATTACGACCTACATTACTAGATTAGACTGAGGTTTATAATTAAATTGGAATTTAGTTAAGCACCTAGAACAGAGCCCAGCACAGCTGGCACTCACTCCCCAAATACTTCGCTGAGATTTCCGTTTATCTCCTCTTTTTCCTCTAGGATGACGATCTACCAGATCACTGTGGCAGTTCTGCTTGCTCCTCTAATTCTCCCAAGTTCTACCTACCTCTTCATAGACCTGTTCTCCCAATCCAGTCAGTGGCCTTTCCCCCTGAAATCTCTCCTTCCCTTACTGGCCTTGAAAAGATTCCAAGAAATAAAGCCAATAGGGCCCTGTGAATGCACATCCCAGTCAGGCTGCCCAAAACTTCCTCACCAGTGCAGCTGGTGTCGCCAACGGTGACCCGAAAGGTGAAATTAGGCTGGTGGGCTTGGCCCTCGGCTTTGAGAAGGTCGTACACGGGCGTCTTCCCTATTCTGGTCCCATATTCTTGCAGAAGGCTGATCGGGGTCTTGCCCGGGTTGGCTGCCAGCATTTGCTCTATACTGGGGGGAGGGGCACAGATCCTCATCACACTTCCCCTCTCTGCACCCACCTGGCCAAGCACTGCTATATCAGACCCAGGTACACTATTGGGGTACAAGGGGTCCAAGGGACCCTAGGCAGTACAGCAGCCATTGGCTGGGTTCAATGTGGAGTAGAGGTGCAGGCTGGGAAAGAAGGGTCCACTGCGGGTAATGCACTGTTCCAGTCTCAGTTAAGGCGAGGGATCCTGTACCCAAGTGCAGATTGGAAGTGCATGTCCCGAGACACAGTGCAAGCCAGGAACCCAGTACCCACCAAATGCACTAAATGTCGGGGGCATAAAGCCCAGCGCCCCAGTGCAGTCTGGGAACCGGGCCAATCCCAAACTATTTCGAGCTGAAGGCAGTGACCACTGCTCGGGTGCATGCCGGGAACCACGGCCCACTACCCCAGTGCTTGCCGGGAAGAACCCTCAGGCCAGATGCATGCTGGGGCCGCGCCGCTACCCCTCCGCACCGTACCGCGCTCTTCACCCTGCAGCGATTGGTATGGGGCGGCTCACCTGGGCAGCCCGCAACCCGTGGTAGTGCCGGAGCCCTGCTCCTCTTCACTCATTCCCTCCTCCGTCCCCGCGGGCGCCACCGTGACTGCAGCCTCCACGCGCCCTAATACACCGCTGACGAGCTAGGGCCGGGGCCAAGCCCCGAGTCGTGGCCGGTCGGGCCCGACGCAGGGCATGCTGGGATATGGAGTCAGCCGCCCACCCTATTCCATGAGTCTCCATGAGGAGAGGAGCTATCCGTCCCACAACGCTCTGCGTGCTTCGCCCTGGCAGGCAACACCGCCTTCTGGGAGGAGCGCCGACCCCTCCACATTTGCTGCTCGAGCTGAGGGTGGTTTTTTGTTTGTTTATTTTTAATATCGCCCCGCCTCCTTCCGTGTCTTCTCTCCCCTGGGCGGGGGTTCTAGGCATGCGTATTAGAGTGGAAGCGGCTGGGGGCGGGGCGGTAAGGGCTGACGAGCTGTGATGGGGCGCGCCTTCGAATCCCGAGAAAACTACAGAACCCAGGCGCTCACGCGCCATTTTTGTCGCAGCTGGAGGGGCTGGGTGAAGCATGCACGAGAAGCTTCCCGGCGTAATTGGTTATTCCCTATTGCGCTTACGTGCTCTACGTGGATTACGATTGGTTACTTCACCTAGAGGGGCAGGGACAAGGAAAGAATCAGCTCCCTTGACCCCACCTCTTTCTTAAGAAAGGGTTGTGATTGGTTTAGAGGAGAGACCGCCGTAAGATCCTTACTCTTTGCAGTCTGGGAGAATGGACCTTACCTGGACGCGGGAGGGGACTGTTCTTTGACCGCCTCAGAGAGCTGGGACATTTGTATTTCCGAGTCCATCTCACACTTACCCCTCAGCCATCGGCATTAGCCCCTGGCCTTCAGGCCTTGGTCTCAGATCCTGCTTCCTTTTCCTAGGTTGTCCTTCACCTCTCTTCCCCTTAATTCTGCCCCTCAACCCGCCGGATTTCCACTTCTTTTTTAAAGTCTTTTTAGAATGGTCCTAGTGAACCTTTCTGTAGCTGGCCAGGAGACTGTTGGAGCCTGAGCATCAGGCTATAGTGGGACGACAGAATTGGAAGGGCTAAGGCATATGGTGGTCTCATTACCTCTGCCATGGGTCTTAGGTCTCTCAGTTGAAAAGAGCAAGACAAGACTTTGGTCTCTTAAAACTAATCGACTAACCTGGGTTTTTCAGAGCTCCATTTCCTCCTCCCCAAAGGCTCGCAACCACTGGGTTGAAAGATGAGAGAAAAATCTTGTGACCTTGGAGAGAGAGAGATCACGAAAAATGCCTAGTTCTTATGAGTGTTCTGAGAATGGGTCAGGGAAGAAGGGATATCTTGTTCTGAACCTGGGGTGGAGGTCTAGAGGAATCTTGGAATAATAAGGAGGGGGTCATCCAGGAACACGGGAGGGGGACGGGGCATTGAGCTAACTGGATTCCCATTGGGTGGAACTGGAGTGGTGACAACTAAGGAAGGAAAAGCTGGCAAAAATAGATGACAAGGGGAACAACTCTACAGCGTGTATGTCGGGGGGGCGGGGTTCCTATATGAGGGGCTGCTGTCTCAGGGTATAGGAGGGAGTTTATAAGACCGATCGTAGGGGGCTCCTACGGAATCAGCGTAAGGCCCAAGGTGGGACAGTCAGCTGGAAGGTAAGGGGCCGAGACGGGCCAGGGACAAGACTGGAGCGTGCCGGATGGCAGCAGCGGGCCCCTTTAAGAGGCCGGCGGCTCCAGCGCAGCATCCCCCGCTCAGGGCGTGTCCGTCCCGGGGGGCCAGGGGCGGGGGCCTAGGAAGGAGCGGGAGTTCAAGCCGAGTGGGGACGAAGCTAGGGGTCGGAGGGTGGGGGAAGAAATCTGTGGCTGACATCCGTACTCCCAGACACCGTACGAACATCGACTGTGACAGCGCCCTGGGTCCGGTGGAGGGCAGCGGGGGGAGGAGAGAAGGAGGAGGAGATAGAGGAGGAGGCGGGAGCAGCATCCGGAGCCGAGCTGCAGCAGCGCCGCCTTTTGTGCTGCGGCCGCGGAGCCCCCGAGGTGAGAGCCGGGCCGAGTTGTGGAGGGTGGGGGCCAGGGATGGGTCTGGGTCCTGGGATCTGGGTGCCGAAGGAGGGTCGGAATGCAGATGTGGAGGAGTGGAGGAGGCGGAGCGGGGATGCTAAGGCTGTGAGGATGGAGAAACTGGGGACCTGGACCCGACGCCTGTGGGGATGGAAAGGAGGGGAACAGAGCAGAGGGACGCCGCGGCCTAGATTACATGAATAAATCCCCGGAGAGCTGAAAAGGACTGCAGGCTGGGGTCGGGGATGATTGGGGGAAGACTTTTAAGGGTAGCGGGCAAGACACCATCCTCCTCTCCTTCTCCCACTCCTCCATCCTCAAGAAGGGCGGGGGGGGGGTGGAGTGAGGGAGGTGGGGAAGAAGAGTTTTGGCCCCCAACAGGGAAGGAGAAAGACAAGGCCTTGATGTGCCCCTACCTCCCTGACCCCCCTCATTCCTCCCCCCCCCTCCCACCACACACACACACACACACACACACACACACACACACACACACACACACACCAGGCTGCACCTGGAGGATTATAGGCAGAGAGCATCTGTTCCTGGATGCCCAGGCATGGTCCCCCTCCTCTTCCGTTTTGAAGCCCCTAATCCCCTCCAGCTGTGGTATTCACCTTTTCCATCCAGCTGTTGCATCCTACCCTCCCCCATTCATATGTGTCTTTCTCCCTCCTCTTTCTCTCCATGTCTTCTGGCTCCCCTAACCCATGTCTCCAACCCAGGCCTTTCATGAACCTCCCTTTTCCCCATACATTCTTCAAACTCTTTGGCTTAAAAATACACAAGAACCCTTTCCATAGAGTTGAGATGCCTGCTAACAATGGCCTTGGCAGAGAGGATGGAAGAGAAGAGGTCAGAGGCTCTATAGACAGTGGAAGGAAATAGTAGAATATCCTGCTTTTCAACTCCACTACTTGCTCCCTCCTGGGAAGAGAGTGGGTGAGTGGCCCTCAACCTGGAGGGAGTGCACATGAGGTCTCTTCCCCACCCAGAGTCCTCTAAGCCACAGTCAGTGCCTCCCTCTACAGACTTGCAGTTAGTTCCCTTTCAACTTGCAGAGTGAACCCATGGCTCTGGGAGCTCTGATTTTCAGCCAGAGGATCATACTAAGGGAAGATAGTCATACCAAGGGGAGGTGAGCAGAAATCATTCAGGAAGGAAAGGGCCTAAGTGCACCCTGGGCCTTCCCATCCAGACATTGAAATTCCTCTGAGCTTTAGGGCCTGCACTCTCCTCTCACACTTAAGAGAGAAGCAGCTGCCTTCTCAAGCCTGCGAGAGCATCTGTTCCTGGATGCCCAGGCATGGTCCCCCTCCTCTTCCGTTTTGAAGCCCCTAATCCCCTCCAGCTGTGGTATTCACCTTTTCCATCCAGCTGTTGCATCCTACCCTCCCCCATTCATATGTGTCTTTCTCCCTCCTCTTTCTCTCCATGTCTTCTGGCTCCCCTAACCCATGTCTCCAACCCAGGCCTTTCATGAACCTCCCTTTTCCCCATACATTCTTCAAACTCTTTGGCTTAAAAATACACAAGAACCCTTTCCATAGAGTTGAGATGCCTGCTAACAATGGCCTTGGCAGAGAGGATGGAAGAGAAGAGGTCAGAGGCTCTATAGACAGTGGAAGGAAATAGTAGAATATCCTGCTTTTCAACTCCACTACTTGCTCCCTCCTGGGAAGAGAGTGGGTGAGTGGCCCTCAACCTGGAGGGAGTGCACATGAGGTCTCTTCCCCACCCAGAGTCCTCTAAGCCACAGTCAGTGCCTCCCTCTACAGACTTGCAGTTAGTTCCCTTTCAACTTGCAGAGTGAACCCATGGCTCTGGGAGCTCTGATTTTCAGCCAGAGGATCATACTAAGGGAAGATAGTCATACCAAGGGGAGGTGAGCAGAAATCATTCAGGAAGGAAAGGGCCTAAGTGCACCCTGGGCCTTCCCATCCAGACATTGAAATTCCTCTGAGCTTTAGGGCCTGCACTCTCCTCTCACACTTAAGAGAGAAGCAGCTGCCTTCTCAAGCCTGCCACTCACCTACTCTCAGTGGGAACTGAGGTGATGCTGAGAAGACCAACGTTGTGTGATGTCTAAACTCCAGCATACATGAAAACACACAACTAAATATCCCCTATTTAAACCCAGTTATGGGCAGAGGAGGCAAGAAGAAAGGAAGTGGCTCAGGGCTTCCCGGGTGTCCTTATAGCTGACGATGGCAGAACCCCTCTAAAATCCAACCGCTGTTTCCAGTTCTTCCCCTTGAGGTGACAATCATGGTAGCCCGGCTTTACCAGGAAGAGGACCCTAAATTCTAGTACCCTCCACCCTGGACTCACTTAATGGCAAAATGGCTCATCATGTGCAGTGCCTGGACTGGGAAGAAAGAAGGGATTAAGAAATCAATCCCTTCAAGAGTCCCTGCTGGGGCAGGAGTAAAGTGTGGCTATGATGGAGCAGGGGACACAGGGGCTTCATGAAAGGTTGGCCACAGAGACCTGTCTGTCTGCTTTATTTGCTCCCAGAAGGACTTGGGTCATATAGGTGATGAAGAAGCAGAGACACTACTGCAGAAGAGACAAAGGGTCATCCAGGATAAAGAGCCTTTGTCCTTTGGTTTCTTATTTCTTTGCTCTTTTTTTTCCCTCGTGTTTGTCCACCTCCCTTTCCACCTGTACCCTCTCTACTGCCTCTTGCTTTGCAGAGGAAAAGGGAAAAAAAGGATGGGAATCACATATATAAAACCCCCACTAGTGCTTGCCAGGCACTTTTTGCACATGACTAATGCTTATAGGGGGCTTCTTGGATGCCAGGTAGTAGACCAGAAACTTTATTTGGATTATCTCAATAATGCTCATAATAGGACTAAGATTTAGGTAGTGTTATCATGTCTATTTTAGGGATGAGGAAACTAACTAGAGAAGTAATCTGCTCAGAGTGAAAAAATCAGTATATGGCTAGAGTTTAGGATCTCACCGACCCAGAGCCTGTGTTCTTACCCACCATGTTATGTACTGCATTACCACGGTGTGACACAGGTACCACTGTCCCCATTTAGAGATGAAGGAACTGAGGTTTGTTAAAAGTCTCATACTCTACGTTGCCCAAATGGTCAAGAGCAAAGACAGGATGCCAACCAAGCCTCTCTGATTCTCAAGCCATCCACCCTCCCTCTCTAGCACATTGTCTCAAGCTAGGTGGGAGGAATGGATGGACACTCTATTTTCATTTCCTTTTTCAACTTAAAATAGATTTTAAAAAATTTATTTTAAAGCAATTCAAAGTTACTATTGAAACATTAGAAAATATACATAGGTAACATGAAGAAAAACACCCACCATTCCAGCTACCCAGAAAATGTTACACTTTGGTATCTAACCTTCAGGATCTTTTAAAATGCACATTCAGCTCAGAAACTGTTAAAATAAGCTGAACTTCTTCCAGGTTCTCCTGAGATCCTGAGCAGAAGAGACCCTTTGTTAGCCCCATGGCTCTTCATATCTTGCTCCTACCCTTTCCTTCTCACTGAGACCTTAAGGGGTAGGGCTAAGGGGTGATCCTGGATCATGTTGGCCAGAGGTTGAGGATGGGGTGCAAAGAATTGGGCCTTTGCCCTCAATTCAGAGGAGGTGGGATGGCAGGATTTGCAGAGGAAGAACAATAGATCTGGTAGAGGAATGGCTGGGAACTCTAACATACCACTGCCATTGTGACCTGGTTCCCTTGGGACCTGAAATCGAGATCTGTCTTAGGGAAGTAGAAGGTGGGAGACCAAGTCTCCCTTTTTCTGGTCAGACAGAAGACATGGCCTCTCCAAAATCCACAAAGAAAGATCTGATGTCCAGCCAACCAGGAAGAGGAAGCCAGGAGCCAGGCATTGTGTTCAGGGCATTCCCCACATTGTCTTACTTAACCTTCACCGCCTCATGAAGTAGGGTTGGGAGTCTCAGAGAGGTTACAGTCCTTAAACTAATTTGTAATAAAACTGAGGTTCTAGTTCTGATCTCTCCAAATCCAAAGATGGTTCTTTTTTTCCCCTAAACAGTACTTCCCCTTTCTCCCCCAGCCCCTGCTGGAAGATGTGGTGGCCACTAGGAGTCTCAGGGCTTGACCTGTATGAGGCTGAAGGTCTGGATTTAGGAGAGATCTCCAGTTTTCCCCAGGTTCTCAGGAAAAGGCATTTCTCTCTCTTGAAGGCACTGAGAAAAGCTGTAGTTCTTTTCATCTGAGAAGAACCCTGGGGCCAGGACCATGGATTCCTTAAGAAGTAAAACAAGAACAAGCTGCAGTCAAGTGGCCAGAGTCCTTCATCCTCTCAGAATCTCAAAGCTCACAGAGGTGGAACTAGCATTCCAAGGCCTTGGGTCTCCTGACCCCGTGAAGACCTCCTTCCCTACTCCCATTCAAAAGAGAAAACTTCCTCCTATTCCTGAGTGCCACATGAGGTCCAGGACAGTGGCTAGTGCTCAAAATTTAGACAGTTGGCCTGGCCTCTTAACTGAGCCCCCAAGACAGCCAGATAAGCAGCGTGGCATTGCAATTCTGCTGTTAGAACAGGAGGGAGTGAGAGAATTCAAAGAGTTCCCTTGCCACAGACCTTCAACATCTCAGGCTAGAGAACCTAAAGGGCGAGGAGGGTACTCCCTGCCCCCATTCCACTTCTGCAGCCTCCTGAAGGGGCACTCTGGAAACCAACACCAAAGCAGAGAATCTGGTAGCAGAAACTGAATTAGGGCCTCCCGGGGTGTCCAAAGAGCCTCTTCCTCTGGAAGATGTGTAGCTTAGGTACCAATCTGCCCCCTCACCCATTTTGTAGCAGAGTTCAGCACAGTAAACACTGGCAAATATAGTAGACAGAATGACTGACTGAGATATCCACCCCCTCCTGTCACATCCTTGCCCTTCCCCCATGCTGTGCATAATTGATAGCAGGGGAGACAACCCTCTCCCCCAGGGTGACCAGAATGTCTGGACTAGGGGCTCCTAGCCATATCCCCCCCCCAAAGTCCTGGTGGCAAAGGCCTAGCTGGGAGGCAGTGGGACACAGCTGGCAGGTCAGAGAAAGGAAACTGTGTTGGGAGAGAGGAATCTCTTGGGGGGTCTCAGCTTTTTCTGCCACTCCTTCAGGTCAATCTGGTAATCATTAGCCTGAGAACAGGGTGAGGGTGGATTAAGCCTGGCTAGATTCCCGCCCTTTCCCTTGGTCCCATCTCTTTTTTCAGCTGCTCCCATTGCTCTTAAAGACAAGCAGGTGAAATGGTTTCTCTCCCTCTCTCCCCAGCTGCTGGCCCTAGATACCAGAGGGCCCTCCGGGGAACCTGGTGAACTGGAGGGAGGCTCGGCTGCTTGTCACCCTCTCTATGCCTAGACCTTCTAGTAGCCAAACACCAGATGAAGGATGAAAAACTCTTTTAAAAAGCCAGGTGTTGTGCCTTCTCAAGGCTCAGCTTCTAGAAGATGAATTGGGGAGGGCGCAAATGATCTCCGCGTTTTCAATCCCTTTTCATCGCCTTTTTCTCAGCGTCTTCTCTGCTTTTCAAAATCAGTTTTTCAGTCCCTCCTTCTCAGGTTTGACTCTCCCTTGCTCCACACTATTTCGGTCTGTGTCTCTCAGCTCAGTCTCTCCCTCTAACTGTGTCTGTCGTTCTTTCTGTTTATTCTCCCTATTTCCTGCTTTCTCTGTGGCACTGCACCACCAATGCCAACCTAAGTCCGCTCTCCAGCAACAATCGCTCAACAGTCCCGCCCCGGCCGAAGATCTGCATGCGGGGTCGAGGGAGGTATGGACTGGAGGGGAGCACAGATGCGAAGGGGGACCGCGGTCCAAGCCTACGATTCCCGCAGCCATCCCGGCAACAAGCACGTGGGCCAGCCCGCGCCAGGGGCGGGGCTCAGGCGCAGCCCCACCTCCGCCGCCGCTGCTCACGTGACCCTGGGCTAATCTTGTCCTGGTGACTTCACGCGCCGCCTTGGGCCCAGTCGTCATGGTTACGCCGCAGCACCCAGCGCTTCCCCCAACCCGCTGTGTCCCCTCTTCCCCACCCGGACCCCTCCTCCTGCTGCCCGGCCCCCGCCCCCAGCCATGCGCCCCGCGCCACGTGACCGCCGGGAAGGAGGTCGGGAAGGGGGAGGGGGCGCTGGGCCAGTAACCCCTTCCTCTCCATCTCGAATGGCTCTGATTTGGATTTCTAGCGGGCAAGCAAGCAGCCCTAGCTCGTGCTTAAACGCCATTCCCACCATCCTGCCCTGCTGGACTACCGAGAGAGCGCCCGAGAGTCCGGCTTGTGTTCTCAGTGGTCCAGAAGGGAATCCTGGCTAATGGGGCGCAGGCAACATCCCTCAGGTCCTCCAGAGGAAATTCTTTGGTGTATTGGCACGTCGTTTGGCCTGTGTTTGTCATTTGCATTACAGTGTACATGTAACCTCTTGAAGCCACTGATATTTCGTGAGATACGCTGGGGATTCAGAGGCTAAACCTGACTTCTGACCAGCTTTCTGAGGCTTAGTTTTCTCAAGAATAAAGGGACCAATGATAGTATCTCCTTCACCGGGCGGTTCTGAGGAATGAAGGAGCTTATGCATAGCTAGTGTAGGTATGGCTCTTTGACGATCCTCTGGAGTGGGTAGAGCAGTGGTCCCACCTTGCTGAACACCTGCCTGCGCGCCAGGTGCTGTTCGAAGCTCTGGAATCCCACGTGAAATCATAGCTCTCAGAGGAGCCAGACGCCCAGCCACACTGTGCATCCAGGATAATGGGAGCCACGATAGGAAGCATAGGGAACTGTGCCAGCCCAGAAGGGACAGTAACTCAAGAGCAGCAGGCCCAGAGAGGAAGACTTCAAGATGAAGTGAGATTAGAGGGCAAGAGATCCAGCTTGAGAAGTGCCTTCCATGCAGAGCACAACTGGGGACTGAGCTTGAGCCTCTTCTACCTAAGTCCTCCTGGGCAAGGTATTTAATAATATCTCTCAAATGGGCGAAGAATGCCTACTTTAGTTTTGTTCTGAGGATTAAATGAGCTAATGTGCCTGTGACAGAGGCTAACATACATAGTAAGCCTTCTGTGAAAGCCATTCTCATTAGGTGCCCTGGCACAAAAGCCTGATGTATCTTGCTGTCAAACTCAGTTCTGTATGGCCTGGGTACCAATAGCAGTAGGAGATGAAGCTGGAAAGGAGCCAGAGCATGGAGATGAGGTGGCTGGACCGAGGGCCGTGGGGGCTACTAAAAGGTTTGAAGCAGAAGAGCGGGTGCTGGCCATTTTGCGTTTTAGATCGTTCTAAAGGCTGGTGGAAAATGGGGTGAGGGGCCTTGGAGGAACTTAGAAACCATTTAAGAGATAGTTGTCCTAGGCCAGGTGACACAGCTAATGAGGCCTGAATTAAAGCAGTAACTTGGAACTAGAGAAGAGATTAGAATGGCGTTAGGTCAGAGCTTTTCAAACTTTCCAGGCATTAATAAGAATCATCTGAGGTGCTTATTATATACACAGATTCCAGGACTACCCCACACCCACTGAAAAGCCTTTGAGAAGCCTGGTAATTGTTACAAGAGCTGAGACCGTCAGAGGTGCCAGACTTCCATGTCGATCTGCATCATCGTCCAGTGAGATTCCTGCCACCCCTCTCAATGTGATTCAGAGGCTCTGGTGCAGGGGCTTAAAGAAGGACCCTACTATGAGGAACAATTAAAGGATTGCTGGCCTCAGGAATCCTCATATTTCAGGATTTGGTAATTAACTAGATGTGGAAGGAGATGGGAGAGCAGAATTACGCCCGGTGTCAAGCTCTGGTCAGATCTGGTATAGATTGAATAATTAGCTGTGCCTGAATGATAGCAAGTTTATCCCTTTGTACAGTTGGAGGAATTGAGGCTCAAATATTGCTTGCCTGAAGTGACATAGCTGGCAAGTGGTGGAGGCAAGGCTAGGATTCAGAGATTCGGATGTGTGTGGGGTTTTGTTTTGTTTTGTTTTTTTTAGGATTCAGATTTTTTAATGATTGTTTTTTAAGTAGCATCCCACTATGAACTGGGACAAATCTTCATCATCTGGAAAGCTAGGTCTTGGTTTGAGAAGCTGGGGATGGGACAATGAAGAAAGAGGAGGCAGGGTCTTCTCTAACTGACCCTTGGAGAAACAGCTGGACTGATTGGGGGGCTAAGCGGGGTGAAGCAGTAGGCTACAGCTTGTCCTGGCACAGCTTCTACATCCCCATCAATGGTTCTGCCTTATTCCCCAACTGTGCTAGGAGGATAGTGGAGCTGATTGGTTATAGCCTGCACTTACCTTGAAGAGGCCCCCGTGTGTACCTGTAAGCACCCTTATAGGAGACCAGATATGAGCCCTGAGTGGGCTTCAGGATGACTCTCACCTGAGTTTAGTGTTTCTGCTACAGCCTCAATTGTAGCATGTGTAAGTACAATATTGTGAGGCCCAGGTGCATCACCTGTATGCAGGAGGCCCAGGAATGTCATCTGAGAGTACCTGAGTGGCACTCAGTGTTATGAGTGTCACCTGTGTGTGCTCCAGTGTGACGGAGCCCTTGGTGTGTTACTTTTGCGTGCCTATTGTTGAGACTCAAAGTAAAAGGTGTATATCTGAGACCTTTATATGATGTGTGTGCATATGAGCCTCAAATAAAAGAAATATGTCCTCCAGAGGCAACTTACAGTACTCTTACAGAGAGTAGTCTATTACTATAATACTTGAATTTGAGATGTATTTTACCAGTATGTACCTGAGCAGGACTGTTACTGTGTCTGAGAATGATACTCAAATGTATTACCTGTATACCTGAGTAAGGAAGATTTGTGTTACTAATAGATGCTCTAGAGGAAGCCTGTGTATCAGGTTTCCTAAGATGGCTCCTAGGTGAAACTGGGAGGTGAATGGGTACCTCAGGGTGAGGTTCAAGTGTTATTTCCATTAGGGAGCCTAGCTCCCCAACCCATGCCGTGCCTCTGCCTCTAGGGTGAGCATCCTGAGCTGGTGTACCTGTGGTTTTGACCGTTTCTCCCTCCTTTGTTCCCACAGGGCCCACCGCTCACCACCACACTGGGGCCCAGAGGCCATGGCCTGCCTCCATGAGACTCGCACACCCTCCCCTTCCTTTGGGGGTTTCGTGTCCACCCTGAGCGAGGCGTCCATGCGCAAGCTGGACCCAGACACTTCTGACTGCACCCCTGAGAAGGACCTGACACCTACCCAGTGTGTACTTCGAGATGTAGTGCCGCTGGGTGGGCAGGGCGGGGGTGGGCCCAGCCCCTCCCCAGGTGGAGAGCCGCCCCCTGAGCCTTTTGCCAACAGTGTCCTGCAGCTACATGAACAGGATGCAGGGGGCCCAGGGGGAGCTACTGGGTCCCCTGAGAGTCGGGCATCCAGAGTTCGAGCAGATGAGGTGCGGCTGCAGTGCCAGAGCGGCAGTGGCTTCTTGGAAGGCCTCTTCGGCTGTCTGCGCCCTGTCTGGACCATGATCGGCAAAGCCTATTCCACAGAGCACAAGCAGCAGCAAGAAGGTAGGCTTTGTCTTCATGGGGACTCTCCCTGTCTCCCTGAGCCCTAGATCTGTTGGCCAATCCCACCTAAGTCATCTGATGATCCTCTTTCCCTAGTGCCTGGCCCAAGCTCCTTTTTCATCCATCAGCCACTGACTTCCTAGCTTTTTATTGCTTTTTCCCACCCATTCGTTGCCTTTCCTGTCTCCTCAAACCTGGTCTTCTTGGCCTATTTTGGCTACTTTGCTGCCTCACACTCCTTGAGTCATTTCAGCCAACCCAGTGCCTTCCCCTGTGTCCAGCCATTACAAGGCACTGAGCATGGCTCTCTCTGAGCCTTGTGGCACTGTGCCTCCTGTCCACAGACCTTTGGGAGGTCCCCTTTGAGGAAATCCTGGACCTGCAGTGGGTGGGCTCAGGGGCCCAGGGTGCTGTCTTCCTGGGGCGCTTCCATGGGGAGGAGGTGGCTGTGAAGAAGGTACGGGACCTGAAGGAGACTGACATCAAGCACCTGCGAAAGCTGAAGCACCCCAACATTATCACCTTCAAGTAAGGTCCAGGGCAGGGGCTGGGGATTCCGTGCTGAGGGCAGGGACCGACCTGGGCAGCAGGGATCTACCCTCACCCTTTATGAAAGAGACATCCAAATGGCATGGGTGGGAACGGGGGTTCCAGGTATAATCAAGTGAATGCTGGGCTGGCTTTATACCACTGTGTTTGGCCTCCAGGGGTGTATGCACCCAGGCTCCCTGCTACTGCATCCTCATGGAGTTCTGCGCCCAGGGCCAGCTGTATGAAGTTCTGCGGGCTGGCCGCCCTGTCACCCCATCCTTGCTTGTTGACTGGTCCATGGGCATCGCCGGTGGTATGAACTATCTGCACCTGCACAAGATTATCCATAGAGACCTTAAGTCCCCCAAGTGAGTACACAAGCAAGCAGGGAGAAGCTGATGTGCATGGTTGCCTGTAGATGATCCCACCCACGTTAGTGTGGCCATCTTCCTGCTTCCAGACCCTGTCCTAAGTCCATGTGGCTATCTTAGAAACCCCCCCCAGTGACAATTTTATTTTGGGAGGGCTATGGTGAGCCCCCTGCCTCTGGGTGTCCCAAATGCTTAAAACAGAAAGGTAGAGTTGCTGTAGATAGATGAAGTGTGTGCAGGAGCCTGGACCTTAGCTGACTACACTCTTTACCAGCATGCTTATCACGTACGATGATGTGGTGAAGATCTCCGATTTTGGCACTTCCAAGGAACTGAGTGACAAGAGCACCAAGATGTCCTTTGCAGGGACAGTAGCCTGGATGGCTCCTGAAGTGATTCGCAACGAGCCTGTGTCTGAGAAGGTCGACATCTGGTGAGGACCAAGCTGAGGATTGAGAATAGCAGATGGCTAGCACAGGGAGGGAGGGAGGGTGGCTCAAGGGTCTGAGTGCAAGTGAAATGAGTCCGTAGCAAACAGGTCCTCTGGAGGGAGTACCTCCCATGTGATGTCTCCTCTTAACCCAGGTCCTTTGGTGTCGTGCTGTGGGAACTACTGACTGGTGAGATCCCCTACAAAGATGTAGATTCTTCAGCCATTATCTGGGGTGTGGGAAGCAACAGTCTCCATCTGCCTGTGCCCTCCAGCTGTCCAGATGGCTTCAAAATCTTGCTTCGCCAGTGCTGGTAAGGATGGCCTGGCAAAGCTGGGAAGCAAAGGGGTGTTGTGATGCTTAGCACCTAGAACCCAGGCATCCAGACCCAGAATCCTGAACAGGGAAAGGGGAACAGAGCTTCTAGGTATGGCTCCAAGACCTCAGGATTGAGTTTGAATTCAGGGAACTACAATGTAGAAATAAAGTGGACTGACCAGTAATCTGCAGAGGTGCATTAGATTCAAAGACAGAATTCGTGTGACTTTGGGCAAGCACTGTCCCCATTTCTTTAGGAGTAGAATAGGGATAACAGTATCTGCTCCATAAGGTTGCTGTGAAGCACTTGTGAAGGGCTTACAGTGCCACCGAGCAGGGTTGGTTGATCCTCAAGTAGACTGCCTAAGAATGCAGGAGGGAAGAGCCCAGGATCGTTGGTTCCAAACCAGTCCTGAAGGAAGGTTGAGATTTCTTATCTTGTTTAAGGATTTCCCAAAGTATATTTCTTTTAGTGGAGTCACTCAGAAAAAGGTTGGCAAACAAGTTGAAAAACAGAATTAAATAGATTTCCTTACTGCAGTACTTTGATATGCTAAGAGTATAAACATTTCCTGGAGATAACTGACCAGGGATGGGATTTCTTTTGTCACAGAGTATATTCTAGGATTGGATTTTCCAGGACATCCTTTGGGGAAAGGATGCTCTAGCTCTAGTTCCTTTCTGGTCCTCCTTGAAATTCATTCCTCTCCCCTAACTCCATTCCCTCCAGGAACAGCAAACCACGAAATCGTCCATCATTCCGACAGATCCTGCTGCATCTGGACATCGCCTCAGCAGATGTCCTCTCCACGCCCCAAGAGACTTACTTTAAGTCCCAGGTGTGCTGTGGGTAGGAAAATGAACACCTCAGCTCCCTGTTTGAGGCGATGCCCTGAGGGGAGGCTGGGAAGAGGGGTTGATTGGGCTAGAAAAGATGAACTCTTGGAGGACTGAGACCGCAGTCTTGGTCAGTTGTGTGCCTGCTACTTCCAACACACCATTTGCAGCAGTGCAGGCACCTGCAGAGGGTTTCCAAAGGTCTGCTGGGTAAAGGAACCTCACTCAACCCTCGTCTCTCCACCCCCAGGCAGAGTGGCGGGAAGAGGTAAAGCTGCACTTTGAAAAAATTAAGTCAGAAGGGACTTGTCTGCACCGCCTAGAAGAGGAGCTGGTGATGCGGAGGAGGGAGGAGCTCAGGTGTGTGCCTGTGTCTGGAAAGGTGATTTCACCAACAGGGACTGTGGACCAGTTCCCAGAGAATGGGGTAAATTATGGCACCGGGCAAAGCCATCTCACCTCCAGGACCCTTCTGTCCATTTCAGACACGCTTTAGACATCAGGGAACATTATGAACGTAAGCTGGAGAGAGCCAACAATCTGTACATGGAACTTAATGCACTTATGTTACAGCTGGAGCTCAAGGAGCGGGAGCTCCTCAGGTAACCATATGGCCTTTATGCACTCAATCCTCCCTTCATGGAGCTGTGCCTGATTCAGATCCTACTAAGCCTGGGTGCCCCTGAGTGGTGTCTGTCTTTAGAAGGGAGCAAGCTTTGGAGCGGAGGTGCCCAGGTCTGCTGAAGTCACACCCTTCCAGAGGCCTCCTGCATGGGAATACAATGGAAAAGCTCATCAAGAAGAGGAATGTCCCACAGAAGCTGTCACCCCACAGCAAAAGGTGGGATTAAAGTGCCAAGGCTCGAGAATGGCAAGGGGGATGCTGAAGAAGCAGGGGTAGGAATCAAGAATGCTATAAAGACTGATACTTAGATGGGGAGAGATACTGCCTTGTACTACCCAAGGTTAAGAAGTGCCCTCAGGTGATTATCTCCAACTTGTACTTTCCCTCTCCCACCAGGCCGGATATCCTCAAGACGGAGTCTTTGCTACCAAAACTAGATGCAGCCCTGAGTGGGGTGGGTCTTCCTGGGTGTCCTAAGGGTCCCCCCTCACCAGGACGGAGTCGCCGTGGCAAGACCCGTCATCGCAAGGCCAGCGCCAAGGGCAGCTGTGGGGACCTGCCTGGGCTTCGTGCAGCTGTGCCACCCCATGAACCTGGGGGACCAGGGGTGCTAGGAGGGGGACCCTTAGCCTGGGACGCCTGCCCTCCAGCCCTCCGTGGGCTCCACCATGACCTCCTATTACGAAAGATGTCCTCATCCTCCCCCGATCTGTTGTCAGCAGCACTGGGAGCCCGGGGCCGGGGTGCCACAGGGGTAGCTGGGGATCCTGGCTCACCACCTCCAGCCCGAGGTGACACTCCCCCAAGCGAGGGCTCAGCACCTGGCTCCACCAGCCCAGATTCACCTGGGGGAGCAAAAGGGGAGCCACCTCCACCAGTAGGACCTGGTGACAGTGTTGGGCTGCTGGGAACTGGAAGGGAAGGTACGGCAGGACGGGGAGGAAGCCGGGCTGGGTCCCAGCACTTGACCCCAGCTGCACTGCTGTACAGGGCTGCTGTCACCCGAAGTCAGGTAAAGTATGGAATGGTTCCTGAGCTCTTCCCCTCCCTTTCCTTGTTCTCCCTGGGGAGCAAGTCCATAATTCACCTCCCATATTAGGTTCTTGTTTTAAGCCATTCCCTATTTAATCCTATATTCCCTTCTCCTGGGCCCCACTTTTGACCACAGTCCAACTCATCTATCCTGCAGAAACGTGGCATCTCCTCAGAGGAAGAGGAAGGAGAAGTGGACAGTGAAGTAGAACTGACATCAAGCCAGAGGTGAGTAATGCAATACAGGAGATAATGGCATTCTTTTGCTTCCTGGGTTGCAAGCCACAGTTAAGCTGCAGCCTGTCTCTGCAACATATAGGTGGCCTCAGGGCCTGAACATGCGCCAGTCACTATCCACCTTCAGCTCAGAGAATCCATCAGATGGGGAGGAAGGCACAGCTAGTGAGCCTTCCCCTACTGGCACACCTGAAGTTGGCAGTACCAACACAGATGAGCGGCCAGATGAGCGGTCTGACGACATGTGCTCCCAGGGTTCAGAAATCCCACTGGACCCACTTGCTTCAGAGGTGGTTCCTGGCCCTGAACCCAGCTCCTTGTCCAACCAACACCAGAACCTACTCAGAAGGGAGCAGGTGAGTCACAGAAACAGCTATAGGGGACAAGGAGCAGATATCTGGTCATTTGACAGCTACTGGGGAGATGCAGAGGTCAGAAAGATAGATATTTAGCCTGCAAGTCATTCAATATCTGAGCCTGTTTCCAATACAAAAGAGCAAAAATTCACATGGTGGAATATATGCATAGAACTAACATGAAAAGTTTAATAGGTTTGCTTGTAAGTTGCAGCTAGGGAGGAATCCTGAAATCAGAAGGTACTGTCTTAGAGAATGGCCTGAGCTATGAAATTTGGACGCAGTAAAATCAATAAGCTATTAAAAAGACAGTAAAGGATCCTGAAGGAATCTACTTGTACCGCCAATAGACATGCTAAGCCTCAAACCTCATTGCCTGTCTCTTTACAGGGTCCTCCCAATTCTGAGGACTCAGACTGTGACAGCACTGAACTGGACAACTCCAACAGTGGTGAAGCCTTGCAGCCCCCAGCCTCCCTTCCTCCATGAAAGCCACTCTTACTCTTGTACATAGAGAAATATTTATATAAATAATATATATGCGCCACGTAATCAACAGAGAAAGACAGGGCTATCCCAGCCTTGTCAGACTCAAGGGAGACTGACCCCTGACCAATTCACCTGATACACTCTAGGGACACCAGTAGCTGTGGAAATGAAGGACAAGGACTGCCCTAGAGCTATGGGTAAGGGCAAACTGGCCCCTTCCTGCTTCACCTCATTATGTTCAGCAAGCAGTCAGGCAACAGAAAAGCCAGACTTGCCTGCCATGTTCCTCTATACTCTTTCTCCCAAATCCCAGGGGAAAAGGAGAGGGACCCACTTAACTGCACTTTTTTGTTTTCCATTTACTGTTTACACATTTTGCACTTGGGAGGAGGGAGGCTAAAGCTGGGTCCTCCCCTCTGAGGTTTCTCAGGTGGCAATGTAACTAATTTCTTTGTCCCTCCATTTCTCTGCCCAAGCCCTGGCTTAGGGTCTAGGGGGAGGTTAGGAGATTGTGAAAGCATGTGATGGCTCAAGCTGAAGAACTGGGGTGTTGTTTAAGTCCCTGCTTTTATCTTGGTGCTTGATTGGGGTGGGGACTGTCATATTGTAACCCCTGTGAAAAACCTTGAAATATAACCACTCCATGCAGGCCCAGCTGTTGAGGGTTTTCTTGATGAACAAATGGGGCAGCATACACGGTTAAGTAGAGCCTTGGGCTACAGATATCTAAGGACTCTGGATGAATTACTTCCTCCTTTTATGCTTTTCTAACATCAAAGCTCCAACCTTCTAAATTTATCTGCATAAATGGGAGCAGGTAACTTGAAAGAAGGGCGGGTCTTAAAACACCCATTCTTAATATGGAGAGAAGACAGTAAATGAAGTTACTAAAAACCACACACGAAAGCTTTAGATTGGAAAAGGACAGACATTCCCAGCAACTTCAATCCCAGTCAAATATCCAACTGCTTCCATGTGAATGTCATGTGCATCCCTCTCCACACCCTCCAGTGAATGTATTTGCAGACTAGTCCTAGGAAAATGTAACCCCCAATCTTTGGTACCAAGGGCACAGCCAGCTTGCTATAGCTGTTAGGTCATTCTGCAATGTAGGCTCAAGGGAAATCAGATCAAGGGCTATAAAAAAAGATGGAGTGGTAAAACAGAAGAAAACATCTTGACTGGAATAAAGGCTTATTATATTCAAAGCCCAAGCAGGGTCCTTGTCCTTTGAGGATAAAAGGTGCAAAAAATAAAGCAAGACAACAGGAATAAAACCCACATGAATCACTGTGGCATCCAGTTTCTATTCACAAAGAAAAAGCTCCAGTCCATCTTTTAATTTTTTTTTGAAAAATTCCTGACATTACAGAACTAAACTGAAATGTATTAATATTCCACTCTTACATTTCCATGACAAACAGAAAAAAATTCATGAGCCAAAAAAAAAACGGAGAAGCTTATAAAACTAAATATGGATCTCAGCATTAACAGCTGAACAGAGAAAGGAATTAAAACGCTTTTAATTAAAAAATCACGAGTGGATGATAAAGTGTGTAGAAACTGAAAATTTACAAACTATTTAAAACCTGGAATCGCTGACTGTTCAGAAACTACACAGATGGATCATGGGTGGTGGTGAACAGCAGAAAGGGATTATGGATGAATCTGCATTGTTCTAGCTGCTCCCCATGCCACCCGTCTCCGAAGAAAGCCTGTAACACAAAACAAGAACTCCAAGTTAGTTTCCTGAGTGCCCAACTGCACCTCACCTCCGAAACTTTCAACCTGGTTAGTGAACCATGAAGAATACACAATCAGTGTTTTAATATCAAGAATAACATTTTAATATTTCTTAGCTTAACCAGTACCATGAGTCTATAACCCACAACCTCTGCAATTCAAGCTTCCCAAAGGCAAATTACCCCCACGACCAAAGGAAACAGGACCTTGGACACCAATTGTGGGCATCCTTCAAACTATGTTCTTGAAAATCTTTGTAGGAAATGTTAAACACTTTATGAAAATACACCATATACTGAAGCTTTCTCTTAAGGAGTCACAATACACAAGTTTCTTTACTGCTGAACTTATTTTTGCTCCTCTTTAGATACTAATAGAACAGTTTAGGAAACAATCTGAAAATAGTTTCATGAAGCTAATACTGAGACATCTCAAACCTTTATTCTAGAACAGTCCTAGGTTTATCAATGTGAAGGCTATTACTAAGATAATAGTTTTAAGCACTAAAGGATGTCAAAGTATAAGTATGTATCAAGAATTATACTCAACTTACAGTTTGTAGGCCTATTTTTCGGGACTTAAAAGTGAAAGCCAAAATAATTTGTTTTGACAACTCCCTAGCTCACTGTAGAAGCTCCCAAATCTGTGGTCTTCTTAAGTCAAATTCTCCATCCAAACATACCTGCCTATGATACCTATCTTTCAAATAGATCATCTGAAGCCCCAGAATCCAATTTTGGGCTCTGAAGGAAAGGTATGTAGGCATTTGGCTTGCTTCACTGTATTAGGTAGCGAGCAAAACTTAGTTTCCATTTTGTATAAAACTAAATGTGTTACAACTCAAATTTCGGCTTATAAATTTATTTCATAGATTTTAAATTGACTGGCATAAATTAATTGTGGTATCTAGTCAAGGGAGCATGAATAATACTTTCCCATCTCTCTTCCACAACAATGCAAGCTAAAAGCTGGCCAGGAGAGGGAAGACAAATAAGGGCCCAAGAATAGATGGGTCTTTCAACTACACACTAATGTTAAGTCAAAAATGGTATTTTCACCTTGACATAAAATGGAATATTTTATTCTTAAAGAGGGTAGATTCCTGCCAAGCCAAAATGGGATGGATAATCTAGGGTAACGTAAACAGGCCTCAAATTAACTGAAGGTTCAAGAAAGAACTGCTGGGAAGTTTAGATTTACAACCTAAAAAAATGAAGTTCATGTGAGAAGGTGGTGGAATTCTGGCACCAAAAAGCTCAGAAAAAACTGTGTAGAGGTAATAGGAAGGGAAAACCCAATCAGAAATATTATGTTAAGGACTCTTAGAAGAACCACACGGGGGAGCTATAACCTTTAAAAAAATTTAACACTGAGTACCCCTTAACCATCTGGCTTCCTTCCCAGCAACCTTTCTTTAGGGAGAACTCGTTAGGTAAAGAGGCCTTCTAATCAACCATTAAATAAAAACCAAGTCTTCAGGGGGAGACAGTATCAGTGAGATTAACTTCAAATAACAAAAGAGCTTACCTAAGAGAGCTGGACCACACAGTAAGGGAGCAAACTAACAGAAAAAAACCTGTCTGGACGATGAACTGAAGTTTGCTCCTCTAGTCCTTCATGCAGATTTGAGACATGTATCACTAATTCATAGGGCCCAATCTGGGACTGAGGGGCCACAATACCATGAAAATAATATGGTGTAACACTCATGGGCAATTAGTTTTTTTAAACACTATAAACCAAAGGGGTTGTGGGAAAAAGTCATCAAGAAAATCAAATCTCTCTACTGGTTCTCTAATGCCCTGGGAAGACCATTATAGTTTCATTACCCTGGCAATATGCATTCAGGTTGAATGGAAGCCTACCAGAGGTCTTTTGCCATTACACCTACAGCATTTCTACTCTTTCATGAAGAGAGAACTGTGGTCTTGGGATAAGAAAAATAATATGGCTTCAGGGAGATTAAGATTGAGTATAAGTACAAGTTGTTAGTCCTCACTAGTCACCCACATGATCTACAAATTTAAATTCTCCTTGGGCTTCTACTTTTCCAATCTGATAAAATGAGATCAATGTGAAAATTCCTTCTAAATCTTAGTCTATAATTTTCTACTCCTAATAGAAGGATGACTGGATAGAATCCAGTCAAATTTTAGGGGATGTCACAGATTGGTTGTTCAAGATTTAGCCAATATCACCGTAAGAAGAGTTAATGCTAGTTCAGAGGAATACAGACAAGCTGGCAAACTTTGAGAATTTTCCCAACTGCCCCCCATTCTGGGTAAAGAAGTAACTTTTTTGTATGTATGACCTGTAAAAGATCCTCAGAGTAACCACTTGTCAGAGGAAGCAAGTCTGAGATGGGCATCCCATTACCTGCTGTTGGCAAAGTAAGGTATCTGAGAAGTCAGAGAAACTGTTCTTCACTAAGGAAGCTTGCCAATTATGACCCTCAGGATTTAATGTGCCACAGACCCATCTCCCTTTGTGGGGAATGACAAAGGACTACAAAATTTTAACCAGGGATACAAAAAAGCAGTCAGTCTTTATAAGACTCCCTAGTCCAGAAAGCCACATATCACAAGCTCCCACCCATTTACCCTTCACAGCACACGGTCAACTAAGGTTCTTACTGTGGCAACTTTATTACAGCTAGAAACACAAATCTGGCCAAGAAGGCCCACTGATAACTTAACCATTAAATAAATTTTTAAAAAAAGGGTTATCGGAGAAGTTTTTATTCATTAACACAGAGCCTAACACATTGTTATATTGCAAGGCAGAATAAAGCTACAAAAAAGTAACAATGAGAAAGAGCAAGAACTGTGGCTCTAGATAAAGTATTCAACAGGTCAGACTCTGAAACAGGCACTCAGCTGAAATGACCTAAACCTAAACATGGGTTACTATTGCCCCCACCCTCCACCCGTTATCCCTTGAAATAGTAAAAAGGAAATGTCACAAGCTCACAATTGTTTGGTTCTTACCAATGTTAACAAAGGAAAACAAAATGAACCAAGAATTACTTTGATGGGGTGCCTCAAGATATGCAATCAGTAGGGAGAGAATCTCTGTTTCTCGCCTTTCAGTTTGTTAGTTACACATGGCACCGCAGAGGTGGTGGTGGTGGTAGCTGAAGCCCCGGTACCCTTAGCAGCAGACACAACATTTAGAGCCAGGAGAGGGATGGGTTTCATGCCAAGCAGACTGGAGACACAAGGGGCGGTCGGAAGAGGGTTGGGGAGGCTGGAGGGTGCGTCGGAGGTCCCCGCTGTGGCGAGCGAGGGGGTGGTGGTGGAGGAGGAAGAAGAAGAAGAAGGGGTGGAGGGTTGAGAGAGGTTGATGCTGAGGTGATCAGGGATCGTGACGGAGGCTGCCTGGGAGGAGGGTTTAGCGTTTTCTAAACTGTAACAGAGGAAAAAAGGAACAAAAAAAAAAGGGTGGGTGGAAGGGAAGACCACAAAAGGGAAAAAGTACAGGACAAAAACCGCTTCAGTTATCAGTAAGTGCCTCTGGTTGCCAATTAGGAAGACCTAATACCAACTCATGACAAGCTATCTTTTAGTCTGTATCCCACCCTCTAAAAAGTAACTTTGCCAAATTCTATTCCACAGTGCTATTTAAAACTGCTACAGTAAAGAAAAAGCTTACAGACTGAGAAATCACACAGCACACATTACCATATATCTGACATTGTTCCAACCCAGAGATCAGAAAGGAATGATTTCAACCAGAAAATGAAAACACTCATCAATCTCCAAATAAGGAACAAATGTTTCACCCACAAATCACTTGCAAAGCTTTGGGATATTAACCTAAAGAAATTTCAAATTATTGTTCCTCCTGAATATGAAAGTTTGCTTCCATAACCACAGTAAACTAAGCAATACATTAGGATGGACAGGGAGAAGAGATCAAAGTAGGTCAATGACAAATTTCAAAGAATGTAGCATTTTCAAAGAAAAATGCTGAGAACAGAAGTGTAGATAAGAACTAGAGAAGCTTCATTTCTGGTGAGGTATTGTGGTAAGGAAAAAAGCTCTTTTTGACTGACCATACTTGTAATAGAGACCTTAAAAAACTGGAAGAGAAACTCAAGCACTTCCAAAATGTTCATGTTCAAAAAGTAAAAATACTGCTTCTTCTAAAATAAGCTCCAAATAACTAATGACCTGAAGCTCCCAAATGCCTGCATGTGTCTGAGTCGAAATGCAGGTATTTGCTGAAATCTGTCTAGACAATCCACCCTACTAGATTATGTCTTCAAGAGGAATGAGGCTCCTCTTGACACCATTTTGTTTACTAAGTAAGTCCAGGACAGTTGTTATCCATAAAGGAGAGACTAAAGAACTCAGACTGTCAGAATCAAAGCAGAGATGCTCGGAACCCATTACTGAAAGCAGAGAAATCTATCGCCTTGTATTAGTAAAACCAATTTGTTTTTTGCACTCAAACTGGACTAAGATGAGAAAGTGAAGAGCAAACTGTGCACACAGAATCCTTGCTTTAGTGTTAAATGAAACTTTAAGAAGTTTTGACCCAAATCCATAGCTTGGACAGTTTCATTAAATTAAATGGGATGATCCTACAAAGAGTTGAATAAATCAGGAAACTAAGGTGGCAAAGTTCTGCTTCCTTACAATGCAGCCACTGGCCTAGTACAGAGGTCACACAAGCAGATTACATTTAAACACTATCTGACAATATTCAGGGCACGCCTACCCAAGAAGAAAACAATTTCCAGCTTCCAAGAACATGATTCTTGCCACTAAACAATCAACAGTGACTCCTTTCCCAATCAGAAAGGACAAAAAAGCTTTGTTAACAGCCTCTGTGAAAAGCTTATCATTTCACTCTAAGAATTTAATGTGTTTGGTAGCTGAAGAAGAAAGCAGATGCAAACACAGAAGTCTTTCCTACATCAAGATTAGTAAATCCCTCAAGGCATGAAGACTTAAGGCAAAAAGTTAGAACCACTACTGTGGAACTGACAAATTCTTAACCAAGAGATGAAGACCATGGAATACATCATCAGTGTAAACACGACAACACAGTTACAAGTTTCTTTCCCTTGTACCAGGATTTCAGTTATGACAGAGGTAAGGAATAACTGAACAAGTCTACATAGAAAGGATAGCTAAGCTCCTTGGGAAATGGGTTAACACTGGTTTAAACTGTTAGTAAGCAATGAAAAACTTGACTTAAGCATATGTGCTGAAAAAGCAAAAAACAAATGCCTTAAGAATGCCCACTGGACTGTGAATAGTCCTGCTACAGTTGTATATATAGTAACATTAGCTAGCTTTGGGGAAGAAAAAGAAAACCTAAGGAAGTCATCAAAGGCTGAGATGATGGGGGAAAAAAGAAAACACTAGGCATTTCTGAAATATTCTAATACCTGTGGACTCTCCTTTCCCACAAGCTCTGAACAATGGAACACACTTTTAAGAAAACTGAATGTTTTCAGAATAAATAGTAATGGCTGCCTCCAAGAAACTGCCTTGCTGTCATATTACTTCATGATCCTTATTTCAATTATGGGAGCTTTGAGGCCTAAACCTAATTAATCAGTGAAAGAAATACTGGTCTAGGACATGTACGGTAAGAAACCCACATATGTTTCTAAGTCAGTACGAATGCTCTAGCCAGACACTGTCCTACTACTGAAGACATGCTCCAACCTTTCCATTCCCCAAACCATCCAAGTCAAAGTCAAATTCAAGCATTCTATTCTCCCTAACCCAATCCCATGCAAACTTACTTTTTCTGCTACACTAAGAATAGATAAAAATATGTCTAGTTTTTTTTTTTTTTTGCCATCTCCACCTATCCCCACTCCCATGCCCCAAATAATCCCACATTTAATAATACACTGTAGCTTTCCCCAACACAGACATTACTTGTGTTGGCATCAATAAGATAAAAAAGGTAGAGAAGAGAATCCTTACCTGACATTGATTAGATACTGAGCCAGGCTAATGCTGGCAGCAGATCCAGTGATGGTAACCTGCCTATCAGTAGATCCTTCCACTGGGTTCGCAATTTTGATCTGCGCCCCAGACATCTGACGGATCTCATTGATTTTGGCGCCTTGACGCCCGATTATGCAGCCAATCAACTTAAGGGAGAAAAACAAGGCACATTAAATTAATGTTTTAATGCCTAGGTCCAAGAATTCCATCCCATCCCTCCCTAGAGCTTGGGTTAACAAGACAATGAAAACTACTACTATCTGCATCCTACACACACACCTTATCTACTCCTGATTTAAAAATTTGAGTTATAAATTACTCTCAACTTCTTACTCTACCTAGTCTTCTGACAACAACAGGTCAGAGCCAACTGAGTTGACTCCTAGGAGCACTAGCTCATTCCCTTAGACTACTAAATCCAAAGACAAAATAAAGCAAAACCAAGACGATAATAAACCTAGTTTATCGTAATAAATCTAGGAATAAGGGTAAAAGTATCTGAGGTATTTTTGGCAACAAAAATTTGCCTAAACTCATCCTGCCAAATTACCATTTTACTGATAAACTGAATTCTGGCTAATTACTAATGCTTTTGCTTTGAGAAAAAGTAAAAAACTGGCCTATATTCGCACTGTCCAATACTGTAGACACTAATGAAATGTGGTTATAAACACATTAAGTATGGCTAATGAGACTAAGAAAATGAGTTACTTATTATTCTCAATATAAATAGCCACATGTGGTTAGTGACTACCATGTTGAACAGCACAGACATAACATCCAAGGACCACTGCTTTAAGGATAAAGCTTCAGATCCTACAAGAAACAAAGGCAAATGGGAATTTCTATTTGAGACAAAAAGGTTCTGCCTCAAGATACCTCAATAAATTTTATCAATTTTCTCCATTTTTATTCAGGATTCCACATACTTCAAAACTTTGAATCCAGTATCTAACCTCCCACCCCATTTTCTTTCTCTACGCCTTAAAAATGGCATAACACCACTGAAACTTCTATTCTTTAAAACCAATTCTCTTTTTTTCATCCAACTTCAACTTACAACTATACTCACATCATTTGGAATGGTGAGTTCATGAGAAGTAGTCTGAGCAGATGCATCCAAACCTGCTAAAAGACAGAAGAGAGCAAGAAAGTTCAATGCACAGCATAGAAACCACTGATTTGCACATTAACCTAACAGAAGGAAACAAACTGGAAACCCAGCATTGGCTGTTGGGATTCATCACTAACTTGGAAGCCTCCAAGGAGGAAAGAGGGGTAGAGGGGTGTAGAAATAATGCTGGAAAGGTTCCTCTGTATACTCAGAAGAGCTGATTTCATGCCATTTCCTGCAAAGCCCAGCCTATTAAGGTATAAGGGGATGGAAGCAAGGGAGAAGGGAGTGTGGCATCTTTAAAAAGGACTAAAATCTAACCAAGTCCTTCTGTACTTCTCCCCTTTTCTGCTTAGATTTCCCGCTGTTGTGTTCCAATTTTAGCTCACCTGATGCTCACTAGCACCAGTGCCAACATCATGCCTGTTATTGGGTACCATGGACTTTTGGCACGCATGCAGAGTTGCTTTAAATATACCTGTATCAGATTAACAGGCCCCCGCCCCCCATCTATCCTAACCTACACTTGAAGGTCAGAGAGAATGAAATGGCAGTCAGGTGAGGGAAGTTCACTTCTCCAGATTTATTCCCTATCTTTTACTCAATTGCTCATTAATTTGTTCTGGTTTTTGTTTTTCAAAGAAAAAGAAAAAAAAAAAATCCGATCAGCAAACACCCATACCCATCTATAATGACACCTAGACTGGACCAGGCCAGCTGGCTAACTCTTAAGGCTAGTCCTGCTCTCAGCTGTGGCTGCTAAACTCAACACTTTTAAAGGGGGTTAGCCAGATCCACCAAGGGACCCTCAGGGGCACCAGGCCCACCCTTTTGCTCTCTCAGCTTCTTTCTGCCATGTGCATGTTGCTGGTATGTCATGGGCAGTGAAACAAGACTCCCACCAGTTTATTAATATAACAGTAGAATACTACAGATTTTTTTTTTTAATCATTACCCCAATAGCCTTTCACCTCTGGAGAGCTGGATTCAATGCCTGTTAAGATACAAGTGAAAATGAGTTTGGTGGTCTCATCCTAACCCTATCGGACAAGTTATTCCTTATACAGAAAAAGAAAAGCCCAAAAACAAAACAAAACAAAAACTAAAACAAAAAACACTACACAATTTGGCACAAATGGATTGTCTCTACCCAGGTCTGTGAATAAGCTGGTGGAGAGAAAGGGGGTGCCAATCAGATCAAAGGGGCAGCAGTGAGGATGAGTTAGAAGAAATATCAGCCTACCCTTTGCCTGACAAGCATCCCCAGACCTCACCCCAAACCTTCCAGGGCCTTTTTCTTTTAGAATAACTCGCCCCAAATGAAAACCAAGTTAAACACATTACCTCCTTCGATTTAGCCACAGAAGATAGGCAAGTTTAAACCAGATTAAACAGATGTCAAACTGAGACCTTGGGGCTGGCCTCTGTCTTGCACTACACCTTACAGAAATAAACACTGAGGTATCCATACCACTGAATCCGGTGTTGCCATGCGTCATGGGAAAATGAGACTGTTGCATTGCCAACTGGTGCAGCTTGGTCAACTGCAGGGAGGAAACAGGAGAGGTTGGCATTAGAAGAGTAACAGAGCCAGGGCTCAAGCACATTCAAATTTGAAAATGCAGAGCTCCTGATTCCCAAAATTGACTCTTACTACTTAAACTATAACATAAAGTAAGGTTGAGGCTTTTATCACAATCCTGGGGATGGGCAGAATACGAAGGGTTAGAACAGGAATCACTGTAAGAGAACGAATGCATTTTGGGTGTGTGAAAAGCAGCAGCACCCGCCCAAGAACCATCCCCTGTGGGCTATTTAATGAAGGTGTTTACAGCCATTCCAACAGTTGCCCCGGGGAAAAGCAGACAGGATAGGTAAACAAACTGTGCAGTGGTGCTAGGGAAAACACACCATGCAGGATTCTGTCAGTATTGGGAGGAGGGAAGGAGATGAAGGGGCAGGGAGACTGCAAGGAGGAGAGAGATAAAGATGAAACCAAACTGGGTTTAGCCCCTCCCCCACCACTAGCTTCTATAGCTATTTTCCTTCATCTATACAAACTGTCTTGGCTGTTATAAAACAATCCCTCCTGGGGCCTACCACTAACCAAGAGTCAAACTCAACTTCCCAAGTCTAATGCTCAGCACCTGAAAGGGTTAGTAAGGATAAAGGAAAAGTATAGAAAGAAATGCCCTTAAACAAAGACTGAACACACTTTTTAAATGAGTTTTTAGTGGCAACGAAGGTTTTAAGTTGAACTTCCAAACAGTCAAGCTTCCTATCCCTTCCTGTGTAAATAAGCCCCTTTCCCACCCCTCTAGATGTTTTTTAAATAGTCACTTCAAATTGAGAAACACCCAAGGGCAAACCCACCTCCCAATCCCCTCCCCCACAGAAAAGACTCCATGCAGAGATGCACAGTCCACTGTTAATTTAAACTGTGCAACATAACAAATGACAGAATACCATGGAACATTACTCTAAAACAGAGTAATCTGGAACAAGGGTGGGGGGAAGCAGAACCTAATAATCTGCTAGGTTATAATTTCCAGGGATTAAATGTCAAAAGGCAAAGATGCTACTATGCCCTGATTAAAGATTATTTATAGGCCAAAATACAGGATTCACCTTGTAATGAAACAATTTAACACTGCAAATGTTCAAGACCCAACTCACTTCTGCCTACATGGAAGAAAGGAGTGAGACAATTTTGGGTGGGAGAGGGAGCTTTTCAAAACAAGAAGTGAAAACAAAACTTACATCTGGCTGTGGAATGGCATACTGTCCTTGAATGGTATAGGCCTACAAAAGGAGGAAAACAGTTCCTATTAAAAACCAATCACGGACAGCCACCCAGTGGCGAGAAAAAGACAGATTTCATCTAGCCAGGAAGCCAGAGTTGAACTGGAGAATGGGGAGGCCAGTGATTGAGGCAATAAACGGTATCTCACAAATACAGTCAGACCTGAGTTGGCCTTCTTTGAACCCTAAATATGACTTATTCTGGGAAGCCTACAAAGGGAACCATGTTCCCTGCAATCAAAGGCAAAACACACATCAGTTTCTTACTGAAAATGTGGGGAAGAGGATTAAGCAATGCCTCGATTGACCAAGCCCCCTCCCTTCTTTCTACTTACAAGATAGCCCAGAAGAAAATGGTCTCTTCCCTTAACAACCCCAACCCTTCAATTAATTATGGTGATGCGAATGATTTGTATTTGCACAAACCTACGTGGCATGTTTTCAAACACTTCCCTTTCTCTATCTTATTTTTAATTTTCTCTACATCTGCCTTAAGACTTTAAATGCACTAGAAGCTAAGTCCCTAATACTAGGGAGCTGACCATAGGAATGCAAAAAATAAAAATAAAAAATAAATTAAAAAAAAAATCACTGTTCTAAGTCCTGCCTTTTCCCACCTCCCCTCCGTAAAAGGCACTTGCAGCTCCCACTACGCCCTCCTCCCCCCACACCATAACCTCCCAAAAAGGGAGCTGGGTCTTCAGGGCAATAGGGTGGGGGACAAGGAGAAGCAGGAAGGGCAAGTAAGGAGTGGCTGGTTATAAGGATGTGAGGCCTCTCACATCAGTGGCCAGTACCCCCAAAAGTGCACCCAGGTCGGGGTGGGAAGGTGAAAATGGGAGAGGAATGGGAGATGGGAAGAGGGGTTGAACAAAAAGAAAAAAAAAAGAGAGTTGGTGTTACCATCTGGTGGGCTACGCGGCCTGTATGAAATGAGGTGTGTGGGGGGGGTCAGTCCAGGTCCCCGTGGACAGGTGGTGTCCACAGCATAAAAATCACCAGCGCCACTGGCCCCCCGCGTGTTGGCAGTCTCGGCTGAGGCGGAAGGATTGAGTGAGCCTTGGAGACTGAACATCCCCTCTCACCTCTAGAGGTGGTCCCTCCAGGTCAGGGTTGAGGCACATGGACGGGGTGGTGTGGGGAAAGCTCGCACTGTCGCTGCCTGTGCTGTACCTGTCCTGTGGATAAATAGAGGATTTCAGTCTCCAGGGCTGTCAATCCGGCACCTTGTCACCAGCATGAAATTCACACAAAAAAAGTTGTTTAATTTTTTATTTTCCTTTAAAAAGTAGCTCACGACACAATTTGAAACGAGCTGCAATCAGTCAATTAAAAAAAAAAGTTACCTAGTTGCAGATTTCATACTGCACAATTGGGCTATTTTCAGTAAGAATAAAGGGGTAGGGCAACAGAGCTTATGCCAGCTCCTGGTAAGTGTGGGATTAAGTTGAACCCCTATAGAGCCCAGTTTGTCAAAGAAACAAAAGACAGGTCCATCTGTGGACATTGCATGACTAGTCCATTTAAAAAGGCCCGTGAGAATAATTCTTGACAGGACCATTCATGGAAGAAAAGCTGTAAGCTTTTAGAGGGTGGTCAACTGAATAAAGGAGAGGGAGGGGAAGGGAAGCAAAGAGGTAAGAAGGGGGAGGTGGGTAGTGGAGGGAAGGAAAGGGAAATGAAGGAAGAATTGTAAATAGAAAGGATTGCTGCTGCACAGCATGGGGACTCTTTAAAATCCCAAAAGGGAGTGGAAAAATTCAGAAGAGGAGGAACCTGGAGTTAATGGGGAGAAGGGAAGACTCCTAAAGCTAAACTTTGCTACACTGACTCTGGACCTTTGCTTATCCTGCCTCTATCCAGACTGACTAAAACCCCTTTGACCAAACCAGTTTGTACATGGCTAGTGTTAAAAGGTACTAAGCTGTACCAAGGTAACACTGTGACATGATTAACTTCTTGTGAAAACTCCCAGAACTACACACCAAACTAAGTCCCCCAAAACTTGTTCAGTTTTATGCCAACTCAAGAGACTGTGAATGAGTCTTCAGTGTATGCTTTCCCAGTTCAAATATAAGATGGGACTAAATAATTGTGCTTGTTAACAGGCCAGCCCCACTTGGGGAAAAGGAAATTTGGAAAGTGCATTTGCTTAGGCAACTACCAAAATGAAGGTCCTATTTCAACCTGAACCACGGTATTTTAAAAACTGACCTACCTAATCCTCAAATACTAACCAACAAAGCATAAAACTACCATGGTACTAATTAGTGCTCGTCATAGAAATCTGACCTTATAATAAACCATGTGCCAAGAATCAAAAGTTTAGGTGGGTGAAGGAGTAGAGGCCAAGAGGGTGCTTTGGTGTTCTTACTCTAACACCAAAGGTCATAGCACCACAGCCCAACATGCTCTCCCCCTTCTATTCTTACACACGAAACCCTTACCCCAGCTGATTTGTTATGCCATATGGGTTCAAATCAGTGCTTATGAGGTTAAGAGCCTGGGGAACAACACACTGGAGTTTGGGAGTGAAGGGGTAGGAGTAGGGGAGGTGAGGTGGGGGGAAGGGGAAGTTTGTAGGACACTCAAGTTCTAGACCCCAGATCATGAGACCACCATCCAGAAATCTTCAGAGGTCCAACTCTTTGCTACCTTTATTCAGACCTCTAAAGACTACCCCAACACATAAAAAAGCATGGATGGGGTGGGGGTAGGGAGAATAGTGACACCAAAGCAATTAACCCTTTTCTTCTAACCCAACCCACTTTACATTACCAAGTAAATTACATCTTCGAGTGCCTACAAAACTCCCATTGCCTGCTAAAATTAAATAAGGGCTTGGCATTCATAGCTTTCTCCAGTACAAAAATAAAAAATAAAACTAAAAGCAGGTCAAACTATGGCCAGAGTACAGGTTTCAGCAAGCATGCAGAGTGGCCTGATGTGCTGCTGGCAAAGTTGACATTTCAAATATAATCCTTGTTCATTTCTAGCCCAGCAATAAGAATTTTCTTACCTGACCACCTGCAAAGATGACCGGAGAACTGGACGGCTTGGGCCGGTACGGGATGGTCACGCCCTTCGGGGGGGACTGGGAGAGAGTCAGAGGGGAAAAAAACAAAAAGAGATAAGGTTTCAAAACTGCTTCAGCTGTGTGGCTTAAGCTCACACAGGTCAGTTAAGTTAAAAACTGTATTATTTCCATCCCCTCACCTACCAACACTGTCTCTGGCTAGATCTAACCTGAAATCATCTGCAGTTATTTGCCTTTAAACCAATAAGATAGTCCGTGGACGACACAGCTCACACTATTTTTCAACAAGGTAAATTTCCCCTGTAACAATTCAGGCATTATTCCCATGTTTTCAAATAAATCTAACAAACAAAAAACGTATGTGTGTACATATGTACATTTTAGCTGGTAATTTTTAGGATCTCACATTTTGCCTGAATGTGATATTAAACTTAAATAGGAAATAAAGTACCCAAATGGTGCATCTAAGATAATACAGACACTGTCTATAAATAGTTCAAAGGCTCGATCAATATTTCACTAAACTCTACTTGGAAATTCTACTTTCCTTTGTCACCAATATAGGACCAACTCTGTATGACAATTCTAAAACTGTTTATTTCCCTTAATTTTGCTATCATTTCAATTAAATAGCACATACCAGCCCCTCAGAAGTTGTTCATAACCACCACTATGGATACGTTTTTTTCTACATAACTACCATTTAAAATATAATCCTGTCTCAAAATAGACATTTAAATATGTCAAAGTTGAATATAGCCAAAATAATGTAATCCAAAGGCAACTTAGCGTCTCAGGAACCCAGATACCTTTGTCCAGTCTAAACAGTGAATCTTCCCCTACCAATCCCACCAGAACTGCTATAACCCAAAAGATCACTGCTGCTTAGCAGTATCTATTTTTGGTCAGACCATAAAAAAAGTCAAAGCTGGGAGTAGGAAAATATGAACTCAGGGAACCTCTTCCCTACCCTCATTGGAGGCTTCTAATAGCTCTACCTAATTCTAGTCTTACTAAATATAGATCTGTCTCCCCTAGACTCACCCTCCCCCATTCTCAGCATGAGCCTGAGGGCTTACCTCCAACATGACCACACAGATCTGTTTCACACACTCAATGATGGATTGCGGAATGCCAGCAATAGTGATGGCCCGCTCGGTTGAGTTGGGGAGCATATCCCCTGCCACCTGGACCTGAGCCCCTGTACTCTTTGGGGTAAAAAGAAATGCAAAAATCAGAGAAAAGCAGCTCATACTTACTCTTCCAATTCTTCCCAGTAACAACTTTAGAGTCTAAAGCTCAGTAGACAAGTACTTATTCCACCTCCTATCTAATTCTTTTTATCCTCTATTCCTACTCTTATCTTCCCTTATATCTAGAATAATCGTCCCTTATTCCAGATAGAACTATTTAATCAGTTATAAATTAGTCTCTAAAAATCAAGAATAAGCCTGAATAACAGCCTAAATTTAACCTGTTCTTAAGAAAAAGGTCCTTCTAGATAGTTTCCCTCAGCTAATGTGAGCTCTGTGGGCCATCGAACAAAATCCCCACAAGTATCACCCACCTTTCATTCTCTTATTGAGCAAATATTTTTATTAAGCCCATTCTATGTACCAGGCACCATTCCAGGTACTTGGAATACATTAATGAACAAAACCAAAATCCTTGTCTCTTGTGGCATGTACAACAGGCTCCCAAAAACTCCAACTCATTTTCTTTCAGGAACCATTCAAATTTCATTCCAACATCCAATTCTAACTCCCAAATAGTTAAAAGCTTCCATAATTCAATGTAACATTCACAATTTAAAAGAGAACAGGATCATATCTACATCCCAATATACCTTCCTATTTTCTCCTATTTAGGAATTTGCCCAAAGAAAATATTTGCTACTGTTATATAACACTGTAATCTCTTTAGACATGAAAAAATTATGTAGCCTCATGGAAAAGTTGTCAAATTAATAAAAAATGGAAACAAGTCGTATGCAATAGCTGGAAATTCTGGTTAACTTTTTCAAGCCGATTTATGGCTTATACATAAATTATAAAAAAAGATGGTCTATCAATTGTACAATACTTTTCATCTCAATACAATCAAACTACAATCTTTGAGAACTGTTACTTTAATAAAAATCTTCACTTCAACAAATACTAACTCCTCCTAGCCATAATAAGAGCTAATAGAAGCCACATTTAGAATAATTAACATTTCAAAAAGCAGCACAAAAGTTACCAACCTCTCGTATTTCCTTGATCTTGCAACCACCTTTTCCAATGAGAGAGCCACACTGACTAGCAGGGACCACCAGCCTCAGGGTGACTGGAGGTTTACTGGCAGCTGTGCTATTGGTCATGGAGCTGCTGATGTCCTACAAAAATAAATTAGTCAGAATACCATAATATACAAGTTTTAAACAGATCCCTGGGAACCTGTAACTGTCACAAAAGAACCACTTACCCTTAATAAGGGACACACAATTTCATGATCCATTACCCTTAATAAGAAACACATTATATCATAATCCACCATCAACAAATGCTCCAAAATGTACCCCCCAACTATTTCTGAAGATAAAAACGCCTACAATCTTCCTCAAAATTAGCCTTGCATGTATTTTCTTGACGCTGGGTGGGGGGAATGTTGGGTTTTTTTGGCAGAGGGAACAATGGTTTGGGAAATTAGCGTTGACTGGGCAAAGGAAAACACAAGTCAAAATTAAATATTAAGATGAAACGATGCAACCCCAAAGTCAAATAACTAATTCTGTCCTCTTAGAAACCTATAAAGATTAAGTAGTTTTAATTTCTTGGTAGTATTACCATTGTACAAATGATGAAATTGAGGCTGAGTACTTGCCCCAATTACATTTAAAAAACTGTAGTTTTGAAATTTAAAAAGTCATCATAGTTTTAAACCTAGTTAAATTTAGCTTTCTATAAAGATTAACTAGTTTAAATATCACTTCCCAGATTTATCTCTATACAGCAGCTAGACCTGGGAACTACTTAAACCCTAAAATCTAAGACATGTTTCTTATTTGGTTAAAGTATGAACAACAGCTCTCCTGGGGTTTTTTGTTTATAGCAGAAAAGAAAAGCTTTATTAGAAGGGAAAGTACACCTCCAAATGTGGAAGCAGGCCTGAGCAAGAGAAAGTGTGACTCAAAAGGCTTCTGAATGTTTTTTAAGCCACAAATTCTGAATTAGCAGGGTCTTGCAGGTCAAAATGTAACATTTCTGATCTTGACAAGGATAAGATTTCAGGCACCATTAGGTGTCCAACCACCAACCATGCAGCAGCCAGAAGCTCTCCTCTGCCTATGGTATCAATTGCATGACTAGCAAACAGCAGAAGGGAGAGGAGGGAGAAGGCAAGACCTAGAGAAATGATTGTTCGGCATCTGAAGCTAAGGTGGCTTGAACAAAACAAAAACAAACTCTTCATTCTGCCAAAAAAGCCTGAAAAGTTCACTTAACTACAAATTAAGGACAAAGTTTACCAACACAGTAGTGGCATACCTTTCAAAACTGTTGGTCCAGAAATAAAAGATGCTGGTACTTCACAATTTTTAACACTGAGTCCGATAAAAGTTATTTTTTAACTAAAAATGGTCAAATTTGGGGGATGCTCAAAAGGGGCAAAGAACCTATATACAGATTTATAAAATTCAGTCTGTTCTCGAATTTAAAAAGCCCTTTGAAAATCACTAAGCTATCTACAAGAACTTAAAAATGAAGAATGAGGGAAGAGGGAGGAAAACAACAAACCTCTTCCAGTTTGTCAATGATCATAGCAAAAGCTTTGAAGATGGCATTAGTGGGTCCAGCCAAAGTGATAATTCTCTCAGGACAATTCCCTTCTGAGATGTTGATACGTGCACCACTCTGAATAAGAAACAAAATCAAGAGGTTAAAAAGACAAAAGATCTGAGCTTCTAAGAATACATACAAACCCTCCAAAATAAGACGGGCAAGAAGCTGCCTACATAAATGATTCTGACAAAGGCAATATCATTATCACTTCAAACACTGCTCTATGTTTGTCCTCAGACTACAAAAGTTGCTTTGAGACTTGCTAGAACTACATTTCACAGCATACTATTTGTCACTGGTTACAAATAACCAAGACAGAAAAATACCAGCTTCTTCTATTAAGACCTTCTCCCTTCTAATCTCTCATTAAACAGAATTATTATTTTTGTTTTAAAAATTTTAACTTTCCAAAGTAAGTTTCTAAAATCCCCCCATAACTCACCTCCTCGCGCATCTTCTTAACTGATTCTCCTTTCTGTAAGAAGAAAAGTCAAGCATGAGTTCCAAATGCTATTTCAACCCAGAATGACTAAATAATAATTAAAGTTTAAGTGAAACTGTCTTACCTTTCCAATAATACTGCCAACTTCCTGTGATGGAGAAAACTAGTGTCAAATAAGAGGAAACTCGAAGTGTTCATTACCATGAAAATAAATTTTTAACTGTCCAAAGCCAAGAAAAAACTAAGATTTATTGGGAAAGGAAGTGGGTGAGCTTATTCCTTTCTATGCTCAAAACGTAAATGAAGATATCAAAGACATCTGAAGGAATGATGATGCAGGAGTGACTAAATGCTATCTATGTGCTCAATATAAACTGTTTTTAAAATACCAACTATATCACCCTCCCTTAAAGTTTCACCAAATTGTCTTGGCAGGGGAAATCTACCTATCACAAGTTATAGCAACCTCCATGAGAAAAATCTTACCAGCCAGGTATGAGATATTCTTTGGCTCTAGCCTCTAGTTAAGCCTTTCCTGCTCAGTGGAGCTTCCCAGTAAAGTCTGTCCATTTTCCCCCACTACACTCTCATTTACTCTGCTAGAGAAGAGTGCTAAAGCCAGACATCCCACAGTGCTAATCTGATGAGCTCCAAGATACATGCCCTCTCTTCCTGGCCCCTCCCCTTGAAGTTACTATGACCCAATTTCCCAAGCTGGTGTATACCTTTCCATGCATAAGTAGCCGGATGGTGAGAGTGACGTTTAATCCACCTTCAATCACACCGGTGTCCATGTCGAGCAGTGTTCTGGGGAGCTGGACTATGAGTGGTCAAGTCTTTGGTCACTGGTGGGGGTGAAAGCCAAAAACTGAAATGCAAACATGACCAAAATCAGGGGAGCAGGGGAGGAAAACTACTTCCCTGCTATTTTCACCAATATCAACGTTTTCTGACTCTTTTCCTTAAATGACGCCCTATCAGTTGGCAAGCTTGTATACATCCAGCACAAATGCATTAATGACAACCATTAACAGCTCAGGTTCTTTAAAAGTATGGAAGGCCACAGTCAGCTCTCACTAATGGTCGGGTTTCTGCTGACTCTCAGGATGAGGACGATTCCTTCAGTTGGCAATGGTTCTAAGAGGAACTGCTGAACGTGCACCACTTGTCCTTCAGCAGAATTAAGTAAGCTTCAACAGGATACAGAAACACCTGGAAATCATGAGGACAAACCTCAAACTAACCAACTACAGTGAGGGCAAATGACCTTTTGCTTCCCTGTATGTAGCAGCTCAGGCTATAAGACATAGAGGACACAAGTAAATTTTTTCATCGGTAGCCATTTCTAAGTGAAGAAATTGAGATGTGTCTCACAATAAAATTTTAAATAGTGACAGATGACACCAAATAATTTTTAAAAGATTTAAGTCAAGAACCTCACTGAAGAAGGCATTATGTGAAATGCCCTCCCTGTAGGTTATGGTTCTATATTTCCTTTTGGGAAATAACAACACATTAAGTACAGCCTGAGTCCCTTCTCCTATCCTTTCTCCCAAACCAACTTGATAGTCACTCATATTTGAAAATTTTCCTTGTTTCTGTGTATTAACCTTTGTTACCACTCAGTCTTTAAGTCTCCTAAATTTCCTTCCAAAGAAAACTATCAAAATAAAACTGATATTGCTGAAAATTAATTGTGTAGTTGCTTTAAGCAACTGCAGTAATGAGCCTTTCCTACCAAGGAGGCCCTTTCTCCATCTAGCTCCTGAAACGATTTAACATTTCTGCTTGAGAGCACCGATTATGTGAAGAGAACTTCTGGATATACCTTTGCCTACAATATCTCCTTAGGACCTAACAATGGTAGCTTTAGAGAGGACCTCTCTAAAGTTAAATTTCTCCAGTGACATTTTTAGTACCCATCCCCTCAAAATTCAACAATGATCTCTTACAGCTAGTTTTTCCCTTTCACAAAACTACCTACCATTTTAACTTTGCTCTAACACAAAGCTGTTACCTAAATATTTAAAAACTGCTAAAGTGGCTGCCAAACCATTCTGTATATGGCAAACTGCCCCACAGCTGCCTCGAGAGAGTGATTATTTAAAAGATGAGCTTTGCATCTCCAAAGTACCCCTCCATCTATTTTCAGAATAATTAATTGCTGGCAAAATCCCAGAATTCAACACTTTTCAATCAAAGAAAAACAGTGCTTGGGGGAGGTAGTGAAGACCGGACAGTCAGGTCTGTAATAATGAATTTTAAAATAAGATATGGTAACAATTTGGCAGTTTAATTCCTCATCCCCACTCAAATGTAATAAGCAGTATTTTACAAATTCCACAATAATGCAAGCCTAAAAAAAAGAAAACTGAAAACCTATTTAAAGTCATTTCTAACTCCAAATCATACAAGAAATCCCTGTCATATGTCTCTCCTGCATAGTCAACATAAGTGTACCCAATCCCAGGAATCCAGCTGTTAATCCTGCAGTCCATTACCCCTTCTCCTATAAATAGCTCGATCTGGGTCTATATCGGCAGGCATTTTGTAATTTCAAAATTCGTTACCCCGAAAGAACGTCCTGAATAACTCGGTAACTGGGAGCCCCCCTCCCCTCGGTCATCCTAGCATTTTCCACTTAAAAAATATCCACCCCTCCCCAACAAATCCCTCGAATGGAAAAGAGAAAAAAAATAAACGGTTCGGTCGGGGGGGGGCGCTGCGATCCAGGGGGAGGGGCCGGACTAGCAGCGCCTCCTCGAGTGGCTGCGCCAGCGCCTGACCCCCGCGGGGAGCCGCGCTCACCCGCCCGGCCAACAAGCCGGCCATCGCCTCCCCCAACCCCCATCAACCAACAAATCCACCGCCGCCCCCCCCTCGCCCACCGCGCGCGCGCCTTCCTTAACTCCTGCGCAGCCGCCACCGGGAAAAGGCGGGGGGAGGGGGACGGCCTTGCGCGAGGCCTACTAGGCCGCGCCGGAGCCAGGGCCTCGCGTGAATGGCCGGCCAGGCAAAGCGAAGAGGTATGCGCTCACGCGAGACTACGCGAGGCCGGGGCTCGTGACGAGGACCGGAGCCCGCTAAGAAAGATGGCAAGAGTGGAAATAGAGCTATAACCGCGGGCGGAGGGAGAATTTTGAAGCTTACCTGCAGGCGCGAGGCGACTGAGGGGAAAAGGGGAGCGGGCGGGAAGGGAAGGGCGGCGCTGGGGGCGGAACAATAGGGGGCGTAAGGGAAGGCGAGGGGGTTTCCGTGGGCGGGGCGGCGGAGGAGGAAGGGGGGGGTGGAGGAGGAGGAGGAGGAAGGGGGAAAGAGACCCCGGGGCGGGTGGAGGGCGGCGGAGGGCGGGCGGGCGGGCGGGCGGGAGAGGGCGCAGGCTGCGGCTGCTCCGGCTGCTGCCTCTGCTGGTCTGGGAGGGGAACGGGGCGGAGCGGCCCGCTTTCAACCCCGCGCACCCTCCGACCCCGGAAGCGCTAAACGCCCCGGGGGCCGGCGAGGCGACTGCGTCGTCCAAACCTTCCCCACGGTATGCGGGCGGCCTCCCAATAGCCTAGAGCGGCTCCATGGACAGCGTCGGCACCAGCGAGACAATAGCTGGTAGTAGATAGCGAAGTCTATGATAGAGCGGCAGCACTGAGGCAGGGAGGAAACTAGTGGCTCCTAGTGGCCGGTTGCAAAGCCCAGGCGTAAGTGCGGAGAAGGTTGGCGATCGCCGTGGATAAAGGAGTCGAGAGGGAAAAAGGGTTGGATGAGGACAGAATGAGGAGGGACGGGGGAAAAAAACAGTAAGTCTGTAGTGATAGTCAAAAAAGAAAGAGAAAAAAACTAATTTGCCACAATGAAGGTAACTTTTACACCAGTTCCTTAATCTGAAAATTCGTAATTAAAGGAAAGAATTTACCCTCTTTTTAGGAAGGATTGCGGTTTATTCGTAATTGATAAGGGAAAACTTTTTTAAGAGTTCCACCTGATAAATGTAGAAGAAATGAAAGGGTTAGAAAATCACCATTCATTCTGCAACCCAGAATGAAATAATGGATTCAGGCAAGTATCATAAATCATCAAAACTTTAAGCAAAAGGTTGTTAGGGAACAGGATATTATCATAGTGCCAATCAGCACCACAGATTATTTGCAAATTGCACAGAAAAAAAACCAAAATGGAGAGAGGTGATAGTCAACATCTTACCCAGGTGATCAAACAGCATCACTAATAGTAGGACAACTTTGACGTGTGTTTCTTAATGAGACGCAATAAGAAGTATGTAGCATCATCTATTAATTATTGTCAAAGTGTTTAATCTTAATCTAATCAAACCTTTAGACCGAACTTTCAACTTACAGGAAATTTATAAGGGATAAAGGAACAAGTTAAACATATCACACTACAAGGAGATAATGAGCAAATCCAGAATGAGGGACATTCTATAAGATAATTAGCCTGGTCTCTTCAAAAAGGCAATATATTAGAAAAGAAGGAGGAATTAGAGGAGGAGAAGGAAAATTTTTAAAGACAATAATATCAAATATAATGTGTAGATCTTGTTTGGATCCTGGGGTTTTTTTTAATTGCATAGAAGATATTTTGGGACGATTGAGGAAATTCAAACGAGAATGGAATATTTGCTAATATTAGGAAGTATTGTTAATTTTCTAAATGGTAACAATGGAATTGTGGTTATGTAGAAGAAATACTATTAAGAAGTGCCTGATGAAATATTTAAGGATAAAGGGTTATGATATCTGCAACATTATCAAATGGTTCATATAGTTATATCAATAAAGCAAATATGGTAAAATTTTAGCAATTATTGAATGTAGGTGGTAGATTTATGGGTGATCATTTTACTGTTCTTTAAACATTTAAAAAATAACTTTCATAATAAAAATTGTAAAAAATATGATGTGGAATGGAACCAGATTGGCAAAATATTGATAATTACTGAAGCTAAGTGCTGGCAATATAAGAGTTAATTAAACTGCTTTCTCTATGCTTGTGTCTATCTATAAATTTCCACATTCAAACAAACAAACGAACAAACCCACAAAATAAAGAGAAAGAAATTGAAAGACAGCACATACAGGGTTATTATTGAACCTTGTTCAAATCCTTCGGGCCTTAATATTAGTCAGGTTTTGTTGGGCAACCCAATTTAGTGGAGTCATATTTACACTTTAGGAAGAGGGATAGCTTCCTAAAGTGTAAATAAGACTTGGGGATGCCAATGTCCCCACCCCTACCCCCACCCCAAATGAGGGAGCGAACATTAGGAACAATGTGAAATACAAATAAAAAGAAGTCTGTCGTTTGACAAAGGCAAGGGGCTGATCAAATACTGAAAGAAAGGAAACGAAGTAGGACAGTGTTAGAACACCCAGAAAAAAGCAAACTAAGGAGCTAGCTTTCTGTGTGGCTTGAGCTTAAGGTCAGATTAATCTCAAGATATTACACTTGGGTCATTTATACTCCAGGGATTCTAAGAGCTAGGGTGAAAGTGAGTGGCTATTCATGAAATCATCCCTAATGTGGGAGACAAAACAAAAATCAAAAGTTGATAAAATAATGTCATCCTCTACTAACAATAACATGGCTTCTATTGGAGCTGGCCTACAGAGAAAGATGCAGTACACCTAATAGCATAGCTGATAATTTTATGAATCAACAAATTCTTCTCTGAAGGGGAATTAAGCTAGTCAAGTGAGTGAACCTGCCTAGGACCACAAAGCAACCTGATATGGGGAGATGTTTCCAAAAAGGAAGCAAACTAAAGGCTCATTCCATGACTGGCAGTCTCCAAAATAGTGTCAATTTGTGTTTTAGATCTCATGGATTTCCTATCCTTTCCAATCTCAGTTGTGTGGAAATCTTGCTATACCTAGTTCCTAGTAAGATGAGAATGGCAGAATCCCAGATCCTTTCATGGACACAGGGTGGTAAAGGCATAAGATAAAAACATTTGAGAACCATTATCTTTAGAATCTTAAACTGGTGCACAAAACAGAGGGCGCAAACCCAGTGGTCTCAGGAGCTAGGGAAGTAATATAATTGGGAGAAGATGGCCTAAATGAAGGCGAAAAGAAGATGAAAGGACAATGAGAGGACTGGAAAGTACAGAACCCATCTATAAGGAATGACCACTACTCAAGCCATATTTCTGCCTTTAGAAATGTGGGTTCACAGTTGCTAAAGTTTCCAGCTTGAAATCTGAACCTTTATTGAAAAGTCTGATATTAAGCACAGAAATAAATAAATAAATAAATAAATAAATAAATAAATAAATAAATAAAAGTCTCACGTCCAGACATTGCATGGACATCCAATGTCTAACCTCTGGCGAGCATATATGTACCAAAATGTTCACTGCAGCAGTTAAGTGTATAGTGAGATCAGAAACAATCTAAAATTCCAGCAATAAAAGATTGGTTGAATAAACTGAATGCTGTTAAAACAATGTTATCTAAATACACACATACATACACACACATGCACAGACACATACATATACTGATATGGAATCAACTCCAGGATAGATAAATGAGAAAATATTAAGTCCAAAAGAGGGCCTGTACTATGCTCCTATTTGATATAAAGTGAGAGTGGAGGGCAACAAACAATGTGACGTAGAAATAAAAGGGCGTGGTGGGGATGCGACTTAACTATACCAAATAGCTCTGTAAGTTTACAAAAGAATCTGGCAGTCCTCATTGCCTTTGGGGAGGAAGCTGGGAATCTGAAATGAGAGAACTTTACTTTTTACTGAACATCCTATTAAAAATGTTACAATTTTTCCCAAGTACATGTATTACTTTCAGCTTTTAAAAAGTAATAAACTTTTGAGAAACAATAACAAAACAATAGTAGCAAGGAGCTCTGTGTGTGACTTAGAAATGCCAGGAAGAGATGTGCTCTCTAACATTAAGAGTAGGGGGGAAAAAATCAGGGGATTTTCTCCCTCATTTTCTTTGTATTTCCCTCCTCTAGCCCCTTGTCATTGTCTCTCATTTCTGGTTTGTTTGTTACTGTTTGTTTTTCTTCACTTCACAATCCCCCTGTGCCCATATCTCCCTTCTTCTCAAAAAGGAAAATCTGATGAACATTTGAAAACAGAGTGATTGGAAAGAAACATTAGAATGGCCCCCAAATCCAGGATACCAGAAAAGCAGGCCTTGCCTTAGGATTTCCTAATAAAATTAGAAGCTATCTCTACAATATAGGACTACTTCAAGCATTTATTTCATATAATCCACCCAGGAACAAGCCTTAGATGTAATACAGCCAACTAAAAACTCTCCTTCTCTGTTCTTCAAGCCTCACACTCAGTCAGTCCCCAAGCCCTGTGGATCCCACTTCATAAACCTCTCTCAAGCCCACTCCCTTCTCTAGCCCCATCTCCCCCACCTCAGCCTCATTTGCTGCTTTTAGGCTCCTGAACAAGAACTTGGGCTCAGAAATTCCTGAACTTTCATCCTACACCTTTTACAACTCTGAGCTTCTGTAAAACTTCTTCTGCCAGGAATCCATTGGGTTAGAGCACAGACTCGAGCCACACTGCCTGAGCTCAAATCCTGACTGAAGTTTTCTTCATCTACCAAATGAGATTAATAGTACCTACCTCATAAGAGTTACTGTAAAGATTACACGTTAAAAAATGTAAAGCACTCAAAATGTCTGGCACATAATAAGCTGATATTTACCAACTGGGAAACACCTATCAGCCTGAGACCCACCCAGACCTAGCTCATTTTCCCAGGGGCACTGTCTCTGTCCCCCCATTGCTTGAGCCATGTTTCTATTGGGGTCCTTTTTATTGTGCTATAATAACCTATTCACATGTCTGTCTGCTCCATTAGATCTTGTAGGTCATGAAGGGCAGGACTGTCTTATTCATCTTTGTAGCTTTAGCACCCAGAATACAGTATTTCCTTAATAAACAATTTCCCAGGAAATCATCTTAGCCCAACTGGGATACCAGTGATTTCCAAACATGCTATGGAGCTTTTTTGACCTTGTACCAAGCACATGCCTTTCCCAGCTTCTCTCTGCCATCCACTTGGTAAAACCATTCTATCATTTTTTCCACTTACACTTTTCATACTCAAAGCCCAAGAAGTGGTTGATATGTCACTTTTCCTTTGAAGTCATCTCTGACTCCTCCTCGTCCCAGTTATTTCTAGGCTTATATCCCTCTAGGATTTTATGGTACCTGTCTTTATTAATTAGTTCTCTTAGATATCTTTTTTCTCTACTTGACTGATCTTTGAGAACCTGATGTGTAGCACCGTGCATGGCCCATGGTGAACCAAAGGCCCTCAATTCCAGCTGTGCAGCAGAATCATCCAGTTTCTTAAAAAGAGTCTTGTTCAATAGAGTTGGGGCAAAGTCCTAAATTACTCTATAACAGCTGTTGGGCAGCCGAGATTGAGAACTTCTGTAGCAGATAAGAAAACTTATGCTAAACACCTGTGTTCATTAAAGCAAAGACAGTAAAGATTCATTCCACTAAGCATGAACCAATTCTGAAGGTTCTTCCCACTTAAGAAACATAGGGACAGTATGGTGTTGTCCTCGCTGATGCTCTGATTCATTACTATAAAACTGATACACTTTAAAGGGTCTGTGGAAGGGCAGCAATTGTAGAAGAATGTGCTGGGCCTAACCAAGGTAATGGCACAGGTGAACAGAGACCAGGAGAAATAGCTTTATTTGGACTGAGAGTTAGAGAATGAAGGGAGGACTTGAGTTAGCATACTGAGCTAAGGAGTAGAGATTAAGTTCCAAAAATGGCAGTCAAAACTCATCAACAAATGGACTCCACTTCCCAGCAGCCTTGGAGTTAGTGCAATCATTAAAGGTCTGCTGGGAAATGGACCTGGCACTAAATCACCCAAGTGTGCAATAATTACCAAGAGAGGTACAGATCGATGTTTGCTTTCTTCCCATAATTAATTTTTCACCACACCTCCCCAACCACAAGTATTACAAAAGAAAGTACAAAATATCGTTCTATAGATCTTAGACTTGTCTTCAGCGTTTAGCTCAAAGGTCTCACTATTTTCAAAAAACAGTTCTCTTGCAAAACTCAACAGCTAAAAGTTCTAACCAAGCAGTGAGGAGATAGCCTTTACTAACCCATGACAACCTTTTCCCATTTTTCCTATGCTGAACAGCAGAGTGAGGCTCAGATTAGGGGAGGGCAGGGTAGAAGGACACAAGGGTTAATTTCCCCCAGTGCAAGATGGCATCTGAAGCTTGATGGGAGAGTAGAACTGGAGAGACTTGAGGGAAGGGTCCAGGCCCTGTATTCAGTCAGAGTCACTGCTGGAAGAGGAGGAGGAGGAAGAATGCTGCAAGGGGAAAGGGGAAAGGAGATAGCATCAGATCCAAATGACCTTTGTTCACTCCATGAGACATTCTTTGGTGCCCTACCCCTCTACCCAAGTACTTAAGAAGGTCAGGAGCCTTGAACCAGACTGTCTCTTACACAGCAAAAGCAAGGATTTCCTTCAGCAGTGAACATACGGGAATGGATTAAACCATCCTAACTCGTTGTACAGAATTTAACATAATGCATTTGGAGCAAGTCTCCAGCTTTCTTTACCAGAGCCAATGCCCAGACAAGGAATAAATTATAGGCACAAGCATAGTATAGTGCTAGGAAACAGCTGCTACCTTATAAATGCTTATTGTTTATCTGCATGGAAAGTTCCTATTGGCTATGAATCTAAGAAAAGTGAGTAGAAACAGCACGTGTGTGTACATCTATCACTACTTCTTCCTAAGCCTCAATTGGGACAAAGTGAGTAAGGAGGGAAAGAAGGCTGGGAGACTCCTAGTCAAAGTTCTTAACTTGCATACTCCCATCAACAACTGTCATTAAAAACATTTTTGAGACTCTCCAGGGTAATTTCTCCCCCATTCAATCTCACCTTTCCTTCTCCTCAGGTTTCTACCAAGGATCCAGAACCAGGAATTAGTGCCCAAAGCCAAAAGGCAAATAAATATGAGGCAAAAAAATGTAAACTAAGGCCTCAAGATCCAAGTTTGTTCCATCCTTGCAGAGTTGTCCTGACACCTACTTTTACCCTTGCTAATTAACACTCCTCTAGAATGAGGATACTTAGCCTTGGGGCTGAGCATGAAACTTAGGTTTTGTTTGAGGCTGAGAATCACACTGATTGCTCTTTGTCCTCACTTTCCCTACTGGGCGGTAGAACAACACCACCCTGAAAGAAAGGAACTCCAGGAACTAGGGCCAGATTATTATCTTTTAATTATTATACAAGACTTTGTTTTGTCAAAGGACTGACCCTATTAATGGACATTTTGACCACCTCTGTGGGTATGTCCAACTTGCTAAAACATACATCTGGTAGTGAAAGAGTAGGATAAAAATTATGGGGGAGAGTAAAGCGGACAAGAATAGCTTTTGATTCTGATATCCATGCTAAGGCTTAGCTATCCCCTCCTAGACAGAAGGCCCAATTAGCCTAATATTTCTTTTCAAGATTATCAGATTCTTCCCAGTGGGAATGCTTTACAAAAAGGAAAAATCATGTACCAGAGCAACACAATTGCTGCCCCATGTCCTCAGACTGCGAATCCCCCCTGCCCACCACCTTCCAGCCTAGTGTCTCTGAGGGGGCACCCCTTTCTAGCCAGGCTCCAGAGGTCACTGACCTTGCCATGCTTGTGATGTTTATGCATCTTTTTATGAGCTTTCTTCATTTTCTTCCGCATCTTCTTGTCCATCACCATTCCTGGTGCTACCATGCCAGGAGCCAAGGGATTCACAGGAGGCATGCTAGGGGCAGGTGGTGGGTATGGAGGAGGGTAGGGACCTGGTGGTTGGCATCCTGGATACCCTGGTTGTGGCAGAAGATGAGGAGGCCCAATTGGGGGGAAAGCTGGATTCCCCTGGGGAGCTCCTGGGGGAGTGGGAAAGGGGCCTGGTGGACAGGCAGGATTGACAGGTGGTGGATGGACAGGATTGGAACCTCCAGGGTATCCAATGTTAGGGGGATACGGATTTGGCCCTGGCTGCCCTGGTGGAAGAAGCAAGGAACAAATTAAGATTAGAACTGATCAGAGATTCTAACAACAAATAACAACAAAAAAGGTGATGCAGTTTCTCGCTGAATACTTAAAAGGAAATGGAAAGGTAAGGAAGGAGAATGGAGGATAGCGAAGACAAACCCCCATAGGAGAGAGAAAACATCACGTCCCTCTCAGGCTGGGGAGAGAGTGACAGTGAACTCCCAAGGAAAGAGGAGAGCACTGGTCAGCTATGATCTAAGGACTTGGCTTTTGTGCGTGAGGGGAGAGGTGTAGGAAAAACACAGAAACTCCTATTGTTGAGGCCCATTTGAAAAAGGGCTAGGGTGGGAGAAGAGAACCCCAAACACCTACCGGCATTGGGATTCCACATCGTCAGGTGTTTCCTTCAGCCTGAGGAGAAAGAAATGACGGGGAAAAGCTGACGGCCCAGAAGTGGGAAGGGGTTTTAGAGACCGAGCCCCACCGCAATGTCTCCCTCCCCACAGTAGGCTCTGAGAACTACCATGACCTCCACATAAGAAATGTTTCTTTCCACCCGTTTTTCGCCCTTATACCTATTTCATTCCCAGCTCCCTATCCAAAAGAACTGAGCTCCCAGAGCCGCTCCACCTTCTACGTTTGGCCGCAGCTGGAGGGCTCTAACTCCTCGGGAGAAGGGCAGAATTCGCGAATCTCGCTATCCCCGTCACTCATCTCCCTTTCAGAGACTGAGTCCGTGACTTTAACCACCCATAGGTTAAGGAAGGATTTTAAACAACTTTACCGCTCCCCGGGGAAGAGTGCAGGGGACAGGACGCCCAAGCTAAGCGAAGGACCCTCCTCGAGGCGAAACCAGGAAGGTGGCTCAGGAAAGATATTCAAATGCTTACATATGTAGACACACCCCCTTACACATTAAAAAGGGCAAATGGAAATCCCAGCTACAAAGGGACCCCTGACCCAAGAACAGGGAAAGGAGGAAACTGAAAAATCCAGATACCCCGTCACCTCTACACCACCTCCTGGTCTCGACTCGTTCTTCCCAGTCTCCCCCACTTCCTGGTCACCCCCACGCTGGGATTCAGCACCCGCCTCTGCTACCGCCTAATTGGTAGGTATGTGGTCATTAGGCATTATGATTGGAGGACACGCCCGTCAATCACTCTAGTCCCTGCTAAAACAGAAGGCAGCAGAGTGGTAGGGAAGGAGCCGGGCCTTTGGGGCGAGGCGGATGGAGGGGAGAGGGCAGGCCGGAAATATCTGAGGGAGAGGCTGGGAGAGATAGGCCAGGAGGGGGCGGAGCCAGTTTCTGAGCAAAGTCCCCGAGTTGCCGAGAGGAAACTCAGCTCCAGCCCTCTGAGCTTCTTGTCCAGTGGGTGCAACACCTGTAATGTGAATACAGTACACCGTAGTCAATATTGTAACCCAGATATACACAGAGCGCTTAGGGAAAAGCAGGGAGCTGCTGAGTCTCAGCCCCAAGCCTCAAAATTCCCACCTCCCTCCTAGACCGTATAAGAAGTAAAGAAACATTCTTGGGGAAAATTGAGATTTCCTAATCTCTCCTAGGAGACCCTAACTCGATTGCACAGCTACGCCGTCTGTCGAATTGCATAAACCAGAAACCAGCCCAGGCTAAGAGAAGAACCCTCATCGAGACGAAACCCGTAGGTGGCTCAGGAAAGATCCTCAAAAGTTTACAAATGTAGACACACCCCCTCGCCTATTAAAAAGGACACATGGACATTCTGGCTACAATCCTTCGCTTCTGCGCCCCACTCCAACTCTACGATGTGGGATCCCTCCACTTCTCTCAACTTTACTGCTCCCAATCTACCTCATCTCTCCACGAGCTTGATTTAATGAACATATATAGAACCATGCAACCAAACTTTAAAGATACTCATTCTTCTTAAGCATATTTAGAACTTTTTATAAAAGTTGGCCTCAACTAATACATACCATTGAGCATTGTGCAACCATCACCATTATCTAATTTTAGAACATTTTTGTCCCCCCTAAAAAAATCACATTAGCAATCAATCCTCAATCCCCTCCTTACCTCTCTCCTACTCCATCCAAGCCCTAATCAACTACTAATCACCATTCTGTCTATAAATCTGCCTACTCTAGACATTGTGTTTAAATGAAAAATAGTATAATATGTGGTCTTTTTTTTCACTTAGCATAATTTATTTTTTTAATTAAATGTAGTGGGATGACATTGGTTAATAAAATTATATAGGTTTCAATTAGCATAATATTTCCAAGGTTCTTCTGTGATGTAGTATGAATCAGTACTTCAGGTAAAGCCAAAAAGCTAGATGAGGTCAGCTTGGGGACAGATATGTCCAGAGTAGAAAAGAAAGTCCAGCACATTGGCCTGCCAATGTTTAGAAATTGGGAAGAAAAGAGGAGCAAGAAAAGGATACGGAATGAGTGGCTGGTGAGAAAGGAGAAAATCAGAAGAGAATATAAAGGAAAGAGTCAAGGAGGAAATTATCAAATGTGTCAAATGCTGCTGATAAATTATGTAGGATGCAGACTGAGAATTGGCCATTGGATTTTGCAAGGATGTTGAATTTTTAAGAGCAGCTTTAATTACATGCTAGAGTTGAAATTTTGCCCAAAACAAATTGGAGAGAGAAAGAGAAGGGAGAAAGTGGAGACAGCAAATAAAAGCAATTCTTCCAACGAGTGTTGGTAAATAAGGAAGCAGAGAAATGGAGCAGTAATCATAACAGAATGGGCAGCCTAGAAATGACTTTTTAAGTTAAGAGAGTTTAAAGCATTTGTAAACTGATGGAAATAATCCAGTAGGGCGGGGGGCAATGATGTTGCTGAAGAAAGAAGGTATAATTGAAGAAGTTCCTAAGTGACCAGGAAGACAAGGGTTCCAGTTTACAGGTGGAGGCATTGACCTCAGATAGAACAGTTCATTTAGTACAAGGAAGTGGTTGAGAGAATGAACTCTAAAGCCAGACTACTTCATTTGTAACCTTGAACAATGTACTTCAAAAGAAACTTCCATGTCTCATTTCCCCATCAGTAAAATGAGGGATAATAATAATAATACCTAACTCATTAAATGCATGTTAAGAACTCAGAACACTGCTGGACATATAGTAAGATCTATATATGTTGTTATTATTGTAATAGGAGGGAAATCAGAGTCTACAGGTACAAATGAAAACACATTGGTAGATTTAGTGGTGAGAAAATGTGCTTGTTCTTTGCTAATGGCTCCTCTGTTTTTTTTTTTTTCTTCAGAGAAATAAGAAGCAAAGTTATCAGTTGAGAGTGAGGTGAGAGGAGAAGATTAGAAATAGTCATCTCAGAAAGTGGGCAAGCAAATTGACCAGGGAACTGTAGTAGGATTGCTGGGCTGTATGGAGTGCTCACTCATGGTTTGTGGGCCATACATGTGAAGCAAGGCTAGTCAGTACAGGTGGTGGTTTCCTTCAGTTAAATTCCAATGCTTAGGTACAGCTGTGGAATAGACGAACTGGATTTAACTTGGGTTAGGGTTTAACTGGAAAATACATGAAAGGGAAAGGAGAGCAAAGCTGTTGAGAGTGTATGCATAGTAGTGACTATGGTAGTGACAGGCCATGGTAGTGATAGGCCATGGAAAATAAATTGAATAAGGAGGGAAAGACATAAGGGGTGTGATAGATAGTGAAAAAGTGGCAGGGTTGATGGATTGAATATCCCAGTGGAGGCTCCCTAGAGTAAGTAAGCTGAAAACGTAGGAGTTGGCATCCAGAAAGTAGAATGTTTAAAACAGATTTTGGTAGCAGAGTTAGTGGAGGAAAATAATTTTGGAAGTAAAAAGATCAAGATCAAAGAATTAAATAGGTTATCCACACAGTGACTAAAGTCACCAAGAATGATGATAAAAGTTATGATTAAAGAAAAACATTATGAACCAGAACACTAAAATCTTCAATGAATACGGAAGAGCGACCAGGAGGTCTATAAATGATCACAAAAAGGTGTGGTCTGATGGCATGTATTTCAGAGAAGCTTGGGTTTTTGACGGAGGAAGATGGATAAATGTGCTGGAAGCAGTAACAGAAAGGAAAACATCAAACTCTTGCTCCAGAGTATGTGAAAGGAAAAACATCTACCACTCCAGGTAAAGCAAGGTTCATTTTAATGGGTGGGAGAAGGTAAAGGGGACATTCAGAGAAGAGGTTGCAGATATAGAAGATTTTGTAGCGATTTCTCTAGATAGTATAGATATACAAAGCAGCATGAGACACAGGTCCCTTGCTTTCTAAGAACTTTAGGTAGGCCTATAGCAGGTAGGTGAAGGCACAAAACTATGGCACAAGACATACGTGTCACTTTACAAGCTCTTCATCCTTTTCCTATCATGTCTATGGGTCAATATGGGTCAATAAACATTTATTGAAAATACCTTAGCACATCAAAAGTGAATGGCACCCTTCTTGAACAGATGAGAAAAATGAGGCTCAGAAAGAAGTAGCTTATTCCAAGTTCCACCCTTAGTGGCAGATCCAGGTCAGGAACCAAAGACTATTCAGTTCACCAGGCTGTATGCATAGTCCTGAATTGGGAACCAGAAGGACTGTAAACAATGTTTCTCCACACCCTCTATGCTTTCAGTTACAGTCTAGGTGAGAATGCCATGCTCACAAATTAAATAATTTCAGCAAACAACATATCAATAAGCACAAAATATGCTACAAGTTATGTTAGTAAATGCCGAAGGGAGGCAGTATAAAGTCACGTGTGGTTTTTCAAGAAATATTTCCTGGTGATAGTAAATTTGTTTTCATGTTTTTCTTAAATTCTATAAGCAATTCATGAGAATTAAAGAAAAGCTGGAAAACTGAAAAGTAGAAAGAAAAAGTAAATTACTTTTGAGCTCCCATCACCCAAACAGAATTACTGTTGTTAATATTTTGGTGTTTTTCCATCTAATCTTTTTTTTCTAGGTATAGACTTTTAAAATTAATAAGTAAATACAGCTGACCCTTGAACAAGGGTTTGACCTGTGTGGTCCACTTATACACTGATTTTTTTCAATAAATTTGTATTGTTTTCAATCTGTATGCATTGTTATATTATCATTTTATATAAGGAACCTGAGCATCTGTGGATTTGGGTATCGGCAGGGGGTCCTGAAACCAATCCTCCATGAATACCAAAGGATAACTTAAATTTGGGGGGAGTCAAAAGTTATAAGCAATTTTCAACTGAGCAGGACCAGTGCCCTGAACCTCTTCATTGTTCAACGGTCAACTGTATTTAATTTTAATAGACAAAATATGCAAATAGTTCAAAATTCAAGAGGTAAAAACAAAGGTAGATAGTAAAAATTCAGTTTTCTTCCCACCATCCACCACCTCTGTCTTTAGCCATACCATATTCATAATCCACCTCTATTTACAGATTTGTTTTCAAGTTTCTAAAAAACTTATTTACATGCATATTGCCTCTTCAAGAGCATGAAGTCACTAATCATGGCAATATTATACTAGGCAAACACTGGATTTGGTGAAGTAATCTTCAGAACAGGGACTTTAATTCATAGAATCATGGAATTATAGGGTTAGAAATGACTTACAGGATCATTCATTCATTCAACTTCCTGAGAAGAGTAAATAAACAAACTTTTCTAAGAGTTCAGTTAGGAGAGCTAAAATGGTAATCCAGATTTTCTGGCTTTTATGTCAGCAATCCCTTCAATACAACATATTATAACATGCCCATTCGAAAACACTGCAAGTAAACATTGTGATGCTTCCCACAACCCTCCTCTTGTTCCTTATATTTATGGCCTCTGATGTTCTGGAGGTGGTCATAGTTGTTTTGTTTTTTTAATAAGCTTTATTTTTTTAGAACAGTTTTAAGTTTATAGAAAAATTGAGGTGATACAGACAATTTATATTCCCCACACATGGTTCCCTGTCTTATCTTAACATTAATATGGTATGTTTGTTACCTTAATGAACAAATATTGATTCATGATAATTAATTAAACTCTATACTTTATTCAGATTTCTTTAGTTTTTACCTAATGTCCTTCTTCTCTTCCAGTATCTTATCTAGGATATCATGTTACATTTAGTTGTCACATTTCCTTAGGCTCCTCTTAATTGTGATAGCTTCTCATAATTTCTTTGTTTTTGATGATCCTGATAGTTTTGAGTAGTATATGGGTATTTTGTGAAATGTTCCTTTTTTGGGATTTGTTTTTCTTGTGATTATAGGTTTATTTTTGATTTAATATAACACTATGCCTGTCAACATGTTTGTACATTCTTTTCATGTGACATCCATTTTAATAATAATATAGCATTTTTCAAACATCATTTTTAATGATGAAAATCTCTGCTCTGTTATTTAAGATTTGTGTGACTTTGGACATATTCTTAAACTTCTCTGAGTCCTTGGTTTTCTCCTCTGTAAATGATACTCACAGGATTATCATGAAACAGACAAGTAGACTGTTAAGCATAGGCAAAACACAATGCAAAGTTATGTTTAAAGATTGTTCAGGGTAGTGTTTTACTCAAAGTTGGGGAAAAACAGGCAGCCAAGAGGCAATCGCAGTAGCCGAGGCTGCCAGACCTAGGAAGAAGGAAAGGGGGATGGGTACCCAGAAGCAGGACCTGCCTATGCAATTGCAGTGGGACCTGAAAACTGACTGGATATGGATGGGATAAGCTGGGGCCATGGGAGGGGACAAGAACATCTTCCTTGTTGGGATCCTCTAGGACAGCGGTCCCCAACCTTTTCGGCACCAAGGACTAGGCGAGCTCCTGTGAGAAACTAATGCCTGATGATATGAGGTGGAGCTGAGGTAGTGATGCTGCACTGGGGAGTGGCTGCAAATACAGATGAATCTTTGCTGGCTAGCAGGCTGCTCACCTCCTGCTGTGCAGCCTGGTTCCTAAGAGGTTACAGACCAGTACCAGTCTGTGGCCAGGGGTTGGGGACCCCTGATCTATGACCAAGAGAAATTTAGTATCCTTGAGGGTCATTGAAGAGGGGAAGGCAGACTTGTTGGCAAGGGGGAGGCGGGGAGGCAGGTGCTTGGATTTTGATGTGTTTCATTTCAGCTGGTGGCTGCCTATCCAAGCAATGATGTCTTACAGAGAATTAGAGATCTGGGCCCGAAGGAAGGTGAAATCTCAGGGCTCAGAGTGGATGGGCTCTGCAGAGGCTAATCTTGGAACTCTGGAACAACCAAGCTAGAAAGGGGCTAGAGATCATCTCAACGCTATCACAACTGCTGCCATTTACAGTGTCCCCTAAGGCCTGGTGCTGTGTAAGACCTGTCACCTTTTTCTTCACCCTGAATTGACCCTGCAAGCAGGGTGTTTTACACATGATAAAATATGTGTGCTTTTACACAGGATAAAACTGAGAGTCTAAGTGTTCAGTATCTTGCCTGAGGACATAGAACAGTTGGTCACTGAGCGGGAGACAATCCTGTTGTAGTAAAGTCAGAGCTCCCCCACTGTTCTTCCAGTATTAGACCAGAAAGCCAACCCCTTATTGGCAAATGAGGAACCTGAGCCCCAGAAAGAGAAAATAACTTGCACAAGGGCACTCAGGTAGTCAGAAACTACGCTAGGGCTATAAACCAGGTATCTGTAACTAGACTGACCCTGAGGGGCACCCAAAGTTAGAGGGACCTGGGCAGATAAGAAAAGCCAGTAGAGAAAACATACAAAAAGAAACGAATGAAAAACTTCTCAGCAGGGTTCATTCTCAAGGTCTTGCCTACAGTTTTCCATATTACTTCTTCTTTCCCCACCATACACCCCACACTTGCTGCCCAGGTTACCTAGAGTTTCTCGCTGCACCTTATGACACTCTACCTTATCAGGCCAGGAATGCCTTACTGCCCTCAACACTTCTGGAAAACTTCTGTTCATTCAAGACCCAGCTTAAGCATCATGTGCTCTGTGAGGTCTTCTCATTCAAGCCTCAGGAGAAGACACTCCCTCTCAGGACACTGTACAGCAGCAGTCCCCAACCTTTTTGGCACCAAGGACTGGGCAGGCTCCTATGAGAATCTAATGCCTGATGAACTGAGGTGGAGCTGAGGCGGTGATGCTAGCGCTGGGGAGCTGCAAATACAGATGAAGCTTTGCTGCCACCGCTGCTCACCTCCTGCTATGTGGCCAGGTTCCTAACAGGCCACAGATGGTAAGGTCTGAGGCCTGGGGGTTGGAGCCCCCTTCTGTACAGGACAAAGTGAGTTGTGGGTCTCTGAACATCTTCAGAGCAGCAATTTCATCGTATTCAACCTTCTTTCCCAAGTGCCCTGCATGACATCACACCAAATAAAGACTTGTGGAGGGAAAGGAAAAGAAGAGAGACAGAGGAGCCCAGGATGCAGAGTCAGGAAAGCTGACTATCTCTTTCTTGTACACACCTACCCTCAGTCACTGGTCATAATTACAGTGGACTGGATGCCCACAGAAGCATACATGCATTTGGCAAATAGGAAAAGCAGTGATGGGGCAGAGCGGACAGGCATATGATCACCATATTTATGTTTGCACGTACATAGATTACACATAAACTGCATATTTACACATGAGAAATGGTACCAGCAGGTTAAGAATTCCTGGAACAAGGGCTTTGATGAACGCTGAAGTGGCAGATTCTCAGCTGAGGCCTACAAGGGAGAATGGTAATGAGGAGGAGTTGAGAGACAGTCTTCTGGGCAGAGAGGTGGGCAGCTATGTGAATAGCCCTCTGGGAAAGAGTGGGCCTCCTGAGGATGGGCCAGGGTAGACAGGCGCTGCTGTACACACTCAGCTGTCAGCCGTGCTTCTGGGTCTGCATCCCAACAGTCCTCTAGGAGTTCTCTCAGGCCAGCAGGGTCCTAGGAAGAATGACCGGGAGGTAAGCTTAACCCCAGGATCCTGAGTGGCCCTGAGTGGCCCCCAGGATTAAAAGGGATCCACCATTCCTGTTTTCAACACTCTTATTCTGATCCTTCCTGGAGTAAGCCTCCTTTTCCCTCTCACTGAAATCCTGCCCTCTGCATCTTGTTCCCTGGGACAGGTTTTTGGGGGCTTTCCAAAGAGTCCACCTTTTCCTCTGAGGCACTAATTTCAGTTAACCGCTTAACATGTTGATGGGAAATTGCTCTCTTTCCTTTCAGGCAAATCAGGGTCTTCTGCAAACAATTCTTGGGCCTCTGTTTTCTAATCCAGAAGATACTTGTGCATTAGGAATTTCAGACCATGTATTTCAGAGTAGGTAGCAGGGTAAAGGACTTTCTTTAGGAAACTATTTGTACAGACCCCTGAATTTTCACTTTAGGCCACTGCTTTAACTCTTTAACCCTTTATACCTAGAACTGGATTTTATTGAGTCATAGTACAAACCAAGATGTGTAGGACAGAACAAAGAATTATTGGATTGAACGCTGGGCTCCAGTGTACCAAGAGAGGAGCCATCTTGGGGGCAGAGCTCAGGGCAGCAGCAAAGCCAAGGAGGGCATCCTAGAGCAGGGGGCTGAGGAAGAGGGCTAACCGATGGTGAGGAGAAGACAGACCGGGCAAGACTGACCAGAAGGAAGGTGGGAGTCTCAGAATGGGCTGCATGAGACTTATGGTGGAAGAGGATGAACTGAGGTACAGAGAAAGTTTGCCCAGCTCTGGACGAACATGAGCAAGGAGTGGTGGAAGATGAGGAGATAAGAGTAGAGGGACTGGTTCTAGCAGACAAGGCCTTGAAGCCCATGCCCAGACTCTCCAAATCCCCAGCCCACCAGCCTGTGTGGCCTCTTACTGTGGCGAAGCAGTGCCAGGTGGGTGGGATGTAGGGACGCCTTCTCTCTTCTACTGCCAAGGTCCACAGTTCACAGGTGGTAGGGGTGCTGCCCAGTTCTGCCTCGTAGGCCAGTTGAAAGGGTGGTGGCCTGCTGTCTGGAGAAAAGCACATGGGGCTAGATGTTGCTAATGCTAGCAGTGTCTTCCTTGTGGAAAGAGCAAGGGGGACTAGGACAGAGCTTCCTGGGTTAGGAGGTAGGTGGGTCTGGAATGGATGGGTGAGGCATCAGGGAAAAGTCGGGGACTACTGCACTCATCCTTACCAGGCCGCAAATCTTGGCAGCGGCTCAGGATCTCCCATAGGAGCAGAGCCAGAGAATAAACATCAGCTCGCCGGAGGGCCATACCCCAGTTCTGTAGGTCCAGGGTCTTGTCCAAGAGCTCTGGCGCCATGTACCTCTGGGTACCAGCCTGGAGAGGGAGGCATGGAGGGTCAAGAATTGTCTCCTTGGCAACCCTCACCATAACACTGGTCCATGCAACATCCCCTCAACTACAGACTTAGAAATGCCCCAAATTCTATAGGCATTGCTGCACTGTTGCTATAGCAATGGGCGTATCTTCATTAGCACCACCACTGTCATCTTGGGCCTCATCTTTATCCAGAGTACTCACTTCCATGATGGCAGCTGGGCCTCGGGGTTGAGTAGGGGCCCAGGTGGGGGCCTGAGTGAGGCCAGGGAGTACCAAAGCAAGGCCCAGGTCTCCGATAGCACATGACCCATCCTCCCGAATGAGCACATTCTGGCTGCTCAGATCTCGGTGGGCAATACCTGGTTTATACTGGCCTGTGGGAGAAGCCAAAGATGAAAAGGTATGGATCTTCCTCCTTTCTCTTTTGACTCAATCCTTCCCCTCCAAGCCAAGGAAGAATCAGAAAAACAGCAATGATTCCCATGACTTCCTGCTCTCAGTTCACTCACCATCCTGCCAGCGCTCCTCATGGAGAAATGCCAGGCCCTGCGCCAGGGAAAGTGCCATCCTCAGGGAACTTCCCCAGTCACTGGTGTGCTGGGTCAAGTAGTGGCACAGGGAACCCTGGGGAGAAGTAGAGAGAACAAGGGAAAACACAAAGCTGGAGGTGGCTTATCCACCCCAGGAAGCAGAGATCAATTGACAGACTTCCTCCTGTATCTCCCAGCAGACCGACACACTGACACATGCAGGCCAAGACAACGGGCAGTAGAGATGTGAGAATGTGCATCAGTCAGACTAACAGGAAAAACAGTAACTCTAGTTCAAGTGGCCCGAGCACTTTCTGTGGGCCAGGCCTCTTGTAATCCTCACAACAACCCTAGAAGGTAGATACTCCTGTGACTCCCATTTTATAGATGAGAAGCTTGAGAGAGCTAAGTAAGCTTGCCAGAAGTCATTTCATGAGAGAGAAAGAGAGCTTGGACCCAAGAAGTCTGACTCTAGTATCACTTGTTATTAACCATCTTATGCTGCCTCAGGGGGCTTGGGACAAAGACAGAGCAGAAGAGGCACTCCTCCTGAACCACCTGGCCTGAGGTGTCAGGCTTCTATGATAGAGCTATCAGATGAGTAGAGCTATTAGGTAGGAGAGCAGTGGGTAGGGAGCAAGTAGGAATTGGAGGGGAAAGAACAATAGAGTCTCTCATTCGACAAACATTGAACACCTTCAGTGTGCAGGGAAAGTTAAACAAACAAAACCCATAAAGCAGTGATTTTTGAGGTGGGCAATGAGGCACATGGTCAAAGAAGGGACTTTCCAGAATTCAAGATTTCAGAGGTGGCAGAGCTGTAGGTGCTGATAAAGACCTAAGTCCTTAGTAGGCCCACAAGACTGGGTGTGGTCTGGCCCTGCCTACCTCTTCCTCTTTATCCTCATTGTTTCCTGTCCTCCCCTTGAGTCAAGTCTCCTTTTCTCTTATAGTACCATGGCCCTCTGTTTCGGCACCTAACACACTTAACATTTTATACTTATTTTTGTACTTAACCCACTTCTGTCTTCCCTACTACTCTATAAAATCTGTAAAGGCAGGGAGGGACTGGGTATGTTCTTCCTAGCACTCAGCACAATGCCAGACACACAACTTATAAATAGTCGTTGAATGAATATATGGATGGGTTTGGAGGGCTGTGCCTTGAGGTATTTCTTTAACAATGATTTTCTTTAAGGTATAGAATATGAATAGTTTTGATTTCCCCCTTTCTTTATCTATTTTATAAGTTAATCATGAGCAGGTATTTCTTGTGTAATAAAAACATAAACAATAAAAATAATTTCTCATGTTTTAGAGAAGAGGAAATGTAAAGCAGAAGAACAAGCGTAGACAGGGCCCAGCTGCCAACCAGCACTCCTGTCCATCCACATTCATACACAGGCAAACACACACATGTACATTCTTTGGTCCTCACCTTGGGGTGCAGCTCCAACACCAGCAGGGGCCCACAAGGCAGGGGGCCAGGGCCCCCCCTGCTGGCCGTGATAAAGCGGACAATGTGGTCATGTCGTAGGCCTGGCAGCTCATACAATGCTCTCTCAGCTCGGAACTGGGCCGCAGCCCTCAGGGGGAAGGCCTTGATGGCTACCAGCTTGCCTTGCAGCTGCCCAGCCCACACAACTGCGTGACTTCCTTCCCGTATTACCTGGTGGGGATACGGTGCTGGGTGCTGGCCTTAGCTAGTACCAGTGCTAGGCTTCCTCCCCAGCACAGACACTGGGAGTGCCTAAAGGACCCTTCCCTTCCTCCCTGGGCACCTGGGAGAAGCACAGGTCAGGCAGCTGAGGCAGCTCCACACTCCAGTCCCTGTCTGAGTCTGAGTCTGGCTCTGGCTCTGACTCTGGCTCTGGCACACCTTGCACTCTGCAGACCTTTCGCTGTAGCAGGGCTGGAGTAGAGAAGAGCATTAGGGTCAGGGTGCACAGGCATGGAGACTGGGAAGGGGGCTTTGTGGGAGGTAATAGGGATCAGGCTGCAGAGGTCTCAGAGCCATGGGGTCAGGGGAGCTTAGAGAGGGGTCAGAACTCCAGGGCAGTGTCTTGGGGTCACAAAGAAGGGAGGAGGCAGATTAATACCCAAGATGATGCTGCCCAGCAGCAGGAGGAGGAACAGCCCCAGTAGCACCAGCGCCATCCAAATAGACTCGCCTGGGTATTAAGGCAAAGATGCAGGCTGGATGAGCCCTGCCCCAAATCCACTCTCTGCTCCTCTCCCCCTCCTCAGAGATATTGCTTCTCAACCCACCCCCACCCTGGTCGCAAGCCCCCTTATCTCCCAGTCACCAGGGCAACCAACTTCTCAAGGCCAGGAGGAGGGAAGCTTGGGACAGGGGTAGAGTGAGAACTGACCCTGATTCTACCTCTCATCCTAACCTGGGCCCCAGCCCCCACCCAGCTTCAGCACCCCAGGGGCCTACCTGGGGTGGCCAGGGGACCCTGGAAGCCAGGAGTCCCAGGGCTGCCCAGAGGAGGCAGATGGCTGTAATTAGCATTGCAGAAGTCAGTGCCACAGGAACAGGTGAAGAGAGTGGAGCCCGGGCTGGGCTGGGCTCTGGGGCTTGGGTCACAGTGGGGCGACTCACAGCCTGGCTCATCACTGTCTCGGCATCCTGATAGGATGGGATTAGGAAAATGGGAGATAAAAAGAGGAAGGGAGATGGGGGTGGGAGTGGGGGGTGGGGGTTGGAGCGTGAGTGCATATAATGGGGTCTGGGAACAGAGAGTAAATTCCTTCTTTGAGGTATCCCTTCCAACTCATATGGCTTCTCTTTCCCTCCACACATTCCACTTCTCCTCCTCTCCCTCAGTTGCCACCCCCACCCCAGGATGTGCCTGTCTCCCACCCTGTCACCTGCCATATACTTTTCCATTCACCTTGCATCTCCACCTGTGCCAGGTCTTGGGTCAGGTTCCAGATCCCAAAGCAGCAGCGGCTGTAGAGGCAGCGGATAGCCCTGGGGGGCCCTGGTCCTGCATCTAGCAGCTGCCCCAGTGTTTGTGTGCTCCCCCGCACTCCGGGGGCCTCAAAAAACACACAGGTCCGCCTGCTTGGGGGTGCTGTGGCCCACGGTGGAGAAAGGGGAAGGGTCAAGATGGGAGTAAATACAGGGGCAAAAGCAGCAGCGAAAAGGAGAGACAAAGCATGTTTCATATCCCAGGGCCAGCATGGTAAAGCCATAGGAGGGAACAGGGTCAGCAGAGTTTTGGAACCGGACCCCCACCAAGGGGACACGCCTCTACCCTTCACTCTCACTCACCCACCCCACTCGCCACTCTTCTAAAGGGGTGGCTGGTGCTTCAAGTGCCCCTTTCTTTCATTGGGTGAATGGAAAGACACTTACCTTGCACAGCTGCAGGAAGCAGTGCCCAAAGTCCCAGAGTACCCAGCATCATTTCGAAGGAGGCAGCAACAGGAGGGGAGCATGAGCCAGCACAGCTGCCCCTGCCCAGAGCTTCCCTCAGATACAGGGCACTGTGGGGCTTCTGATCCCTCAGTCCCCAACTCCGCCCCCCTCCCTCTTCCCAGTCTCTGTGGGGGAGACGGCTGCTGTGGGGGAGAGGATGGTTGTGGGGAAAAGCAGGGAGAGAGAGGGAGGAGTGGAGAACCAATCTCATATCCTCCTCTCTTCAGCCACCTCCTCGTTTCTCTGCAAAGTGGGAGGAGGAGGCCTTGGAGGCCCAGCTGAGAACCAAGTGATGCTTAACTTCAAACCTCTGCCCTTTGCTGACCCTGAAAGAAAGTACTGGATCCTATAGCCAGGAAACCACAGTGAGGTGAAGTGCTCAGTGCCAGTCAGCTATGTCCAAGATCCCTTCTAACCCCTATTTTCAGGGCTCAGATCCACAGCTCCCGGGCAGAAAAGTTTCACAGCCCATACTACGTTTGACCTCATTTTCCAAACTCAAACATTAGACAGTAGTTATATAAAATTTCTCAGAGTTTAAAAAAAACATATTAAAAATGGTATAATGGTAAATTTTGTTACCAAAATTTAAAAAATCACTTTGAGTCACGCACTGAACAAATCACCATTATTGAGAATGTAACAAACTTTTATTGAGCACCTATGTGCTACAGCACAGCTAGGGCTATGCATTTTACAATCATCTCATCTAATTCTCCCACTAAACTATTTATTATCTTCACCTTATGAGTAAGAAAGCTGAGCTTAGGTATCTAGCCCAAGGTGATTTGAACTTAGGTAAGTCTGACTCCAAAGCTCTGTTCTTTGCATTATGCCATGATGCCTGAAAACAAATACAAATGCAGCAATAAAAATTTCCACTAAATACAGTATTTGAATATTTGATTTGGATTGTTGAGAAAATAGGCACATTACCTGCTAGCAGGCCATTAACTGGAAAGGGAAAGTACAGTTCAAACTATCACCACCAGAGGCCAGCAGACATAGGAGAAACTCGGGTGTTTAGTGAGGGGGCAGCAAGAGCCTCTTCTGATTATCTATAGTACACCTCCTATATCTATTAAGCTGCAGGGACTGTAAAATGTGAAGGAAGGGTACAAGGTGTGTAGAGGGAATGTCTGCATGGAGATAGAGAGGTCTATAGTTTGTGGTGCAACAGAGGGACAGGATTCCAACACCACTGGACTCAGAAACTACAGTTATAGATCATCATTTCTGCACCTGTGAACAGCTGGTTCCCATGAAAATTAGAATCAGAGGGGACTAGCATCCTGTTTTCAGAGCCTTCTGTCCCTCTGGTGGCTGCCTGGAAATTCTTTCTGGGAATGGTCTTAGAACAGGGATGAAAGTCTGAGTATTGATTGATTCTGGAGCCTTTCTCCTAGGGAGCCTGAATGAAAGAAGACAGTAAAAGCTCCAGTAGTTTGTGAGGCCAAAGCTGGAGGAAGGATGAAGGCTAGAGGCAGATAGACAGCTGCTCATCCCTCCATAGGCGCTTCTGGGAGTCTGCAGGACTCTGTCCGTGAGATGACTGGAATGTACTTAGCTATAGCTATCATCCTTACCAGCTCCAGATCACATAAATGGGTGGGTGGATGGGGGAGTTAAAGGTCAAATAACTTCTTGCATCTGGAGTGTTTCAGGACTATATCTCCTCTAGAGGGAAGCAAGGTAAGGATCAGGCAGGAAGGCAGAATCTCCTCACCCAAAGGCTTGGATAACTACTCTCAAAGATAGAAACATTCCAGCCAGGTTTACTGAAAGTACACCTGCTCTGGGCAGAGTTTAGAGTTGAGATGGCGATGGAAGGGGTAAAACTCTGAGAGCTAAGGGATTAGGAAGGTCCTGAGAAAGGACTTCCTCATAGGAATAAAGTCTTCCTGGTTCCACATACACAAAGAACTTCGTCTGAATCCCAATTAGATCTGCAGTGGCCCAATAATCAACCTTTGACCCCACTAGCCACAAGGCTAAAGTGCATTGTTTATTCATTCAACTCAAAAAAATTAGAGGTCCCAGTCATAAAAGGTATTTTATTTATCCTTGTGCTGGGTCTACAAGGATACGTGATTCCTGCCCTCCAGGAACTCAGTCTAGAAAGGCAGGAAGATAAATCAACAAGCAATCAGAAAATTATGTATCAGACCACGGGTATGAACAAGCAGCTATATAAGCAGAAAGATCAAACAAGCTAATTCTGTCCAGGGCATAAAAGAGAAGGGAAAAAAGGTACCCAGAGGGTTTCACAGAGAAATTCTTTCTGTGAAAGTATGTGTCCCAAAGGTAAACATATTCAAAAGAAGTAAAAGAACTGGAGCTCAATGAGACTAGAAGCAAGGATATCAGTTACAATACCTAAGCAGTAGCCAAGGTGAGCACTAGGAAAGTGGAAATAAAAATAAGAAAGGAAAAAAATTGAGATACATTGTATTGGTAATATTAATAGGATTGGTAATCAAATAAATGTTGGGAGATGAAAGGGAGAATTAAAAGATGATTCTGAGGCATCAAAAATAAATGCTCAACTCTATGGCCATGCCACCCTGAATGTGCCTGATCTTGTCTGATCTTGGAAGCTAAGCAGGGTCGGGCCTGGTTAGTACTTGAATGGGAGACTACCTAGGAATACTGGTGCTGTAGGCATTAAAAAAATAATAATAATAAAAATAAAAAGAATAAATGCTCAAGAAGTAGTAATACTGTTAAGTGAGATGGGGAACACAAGGGTTATTTCCCCTTCTTGCATGATGAGTTTGAGTTATCTCATCTAGTAAGCAGGCTGTCAGGTTGAGAGAGAATTTAGGGCTTAATATCTGGGAGTCACTAACATGTATTTAATAACTAAAGAGTAGACATGACTTGTTTAAGGGGGTAAAAAGTAAAGTATGGAAAGGACACAAGACAGGGAAACATCAACATTTAAGGGACAGAGAAAGAAATGGCTACAAAGGAGACTAAAAAGAATAGTCAGCAAGGCTAAAGGAGAACCAGGAGAGTATCAGTTCCACACTCTGTGGAAGAAAGCTCTAAGATGCACATTGTTGCAGAGAGATCTGAGGCTATGGACTTAAAGACCACTGGAGCTGGCAACCAAGTGGCTGATGTTAAGAAACAATTTGGTAAATGATGGGTGCTGAACAAAGTGGCCTGAGGAATGAGTAAAAGAGAAAAATTGAGTGTCAACTATTTTCACTTTGGAAATGGAAACTAGATCAGCAGCTTGAAGAGGAAGCAGAAATTTTTTCAAAATGGAAGGAAGGGATTTTAACATACTTACAGGCTTACAAAAGAGAACCAGACTGAAGACAAAAGGGAGAAATATCAAAACAAAGAACAAAAAGAAATCGAAGAAAATGAGCATAAGTGGCAGGAGTGGCCTTGCAATGAAGAAATATTTTCTCCTAAGAAACTGGTGAATACATAGATGTAGGGATAGAACAGGGAAGTTTGAGGAAATTCATGCTTCCATTTTCCCCATGAACGAGGAAGCAGATCATCTGCTGAAAAACTGGGTCAGAATTGGGAAACTTGAAATTAGTGGTATCTGTCTCACTTGCCAGCCTGTGAAGCACTTGGTGGCAGGGCCTGCTTGTCTTATTTCATTTTTATTCTCAACCTAGTTTAGTAATCAGCACTAAGTACCCAGTAAGGACTTAAGAAATGTTTATTGAATGAATAGATGGCACTACTATTAAACACCCATTTAAGGCTGCAAAACCAAAACCAAAAAACAAAAAAATTCCCAAACGACCCCTCCCCAATAAAGTCAAATGTTAAAATGTTATATTGCTGCCAGCTACATAAGGAAATCAAATGGCTGAATTTACCCACTGGTGATCGACAAAGTAGACACAGGAAGTCAACTGAGTAAAATAATAGAGAATGTTGGTAGCCATGGTATAAACAATTAATCAAGGATTCTTATATAGGTCGGAAGGGAAGTGAAACTGTAGGGAAATTGGAAAGACTGTCAGAGTAACTTCAATTTCAGTTTCAGAAGGGATGTCACAATCCAGATCCCATCATGTTAGATACAGGCTGGTATTAACTGAATGTAAAATATGTTGGGGCTAGATCTTGGTTCCAATATAATTCTCCAATAAAAAGAACCAACGCTCCTTGGAGAAATGGCTGATTCCAGGGCTGGGGCAGGGAAAATACAAGATGAACCTGAAGCATCTTGTTTAACAGAAAGTTTAAAAAGTGCTCAAAAAAATAATGTAGACATACCAAAGGGACACAGGAGCCAACCTGAAAGAGCTCGCAAAGGCCAAAGCTGAGACAATCTGAACAATGTAGTATTGGATTATAACAAAGTATAAAATAAATATACCCAATAATTAACCCAAGTATAAAAAAATGAGTGCATACTAATTTAAACTAATGGGGAGAAGAGTTTCCTCACAGAATTCCAAATGTTCTATGTAGATACTGCCCCCATCCCAGGAGAGTAAGCTTAATTCCCATTAAAGGCGGGCCAGATTTACTGACTTGCTTCTGAAGAATAGGAAAAGAGAAACTGGAGAAACTTGGCAAACACTACCTTAACCAACTGATGGTTACCATCAGTAATGTCATGTGGCTATTATCACAGATCCCTTGATAGCATGTGATGAGGACATTTCACCTGGGTGATATTTTTTCCCCAAACCCATAAGCTCATTCTAATAATGAGAAAAACATTAGACAAACTCAGATTTGGGGATATTCTACAGGACACCTGGCCAACACGTGCCAAAACTGTCAGGTCATGAAAAAAACTGTCACAGACCAGCGAAGACTGGGGAAACACATCAACTAAATGCAATCTGACATTCTGGAATAGATCCTGGAACAGAAAGATGACATCCATGTTAAAACTGGTGAAACCTATAAAGCCTGGGGTTATGAACCAATGTCGGTTTCTTAGTTTTGACAATATACCATAATAAGTTAACAATGGGGAAAATTAGGTAAGGGGTATACGGAAACTTTGTGCTAAATTTGTAACTTTCCTTTACATTTAAAAGTATTCCAAAATAAAAAGATTAAACAAAATTGGGGGCTGCCCCATTTCTCTTGGTCCTCCACATTTCTACGTAGTCATGGCACACTGATCTAGTCATGACACTATCTACCTGGGAATTAAGTGTAGGGCAATCATGCTGATTAGCATGTGTAGGAGTACAACAATGTAACTGGAATCCTTTGCCAGGTTCGGTATATGAAGTTATATCCACAGTCTCCCCATTCCCAATCCTCTCAACACACCAGAGACATGCCTTTTTATTAAAAAAAATTTTTAATTGGTTTACAAAGGAGCTACAGACTACATTGAAACTAATCTTTGTACAAAAAAGGGGGGGGGAAGCCCCAAAATACCCGGAGACAAAAGGTAGGAGACACAAGAAAGGAAGATACAAAAGAGCAGGAAGAAATTGAAAGACAAAAGATTAGCATCATACATACACAGAATCAGGGGGAAAAGAACAAGAAAGATGAAAGCATTTGAAAGTATTTCCCCACACAGCCCTGGTGATGATCCGATTGGAACCAACAACAAACACAGCATGAGATTATCAAGAGGTTTAAAAAGGCAACAGTGGTATGAAGACAGGTTATTGCCAGTGTTAAGAGAGAAATAAACTTGTTTTAGGCACCAGAGACTGGAGCACTGTCTCTCCCCCCAAAGGATGAGACTCTCATTTTGGGAAGAGGAAGCAGGCCCTGGGGCAGCTGCCATAGGTGTGTGTAGAAAGGGACTCCTCGAGGCAATCTCAGCATATTTTTCCATCTTTCCCCAAAGTCTTTGTGCCCCAGATTCCAGGTGAGGGCTATGGGATGCCATTGGGAGAAAGGGGAGAAATATGAAGACCTGCCCTTGTCCATACTGTTCAAGAGCAGTTGCTGGGAAACTAGAGGGCTGAGTATATGAAGCCCATTCCCCTGTAGAGAAGGCACAGTGTCATTCCTGAAGGTGAAAGAAGAAAACACACACCCCAGGTGAGGTATCGACAGTCCTCACTACCTGCAGCCCCACCTTACCCTCATTTGTTATGCTTTTTTTCTGATACTGAAAAGTGAGCTGAGGGACAAATCACCACACCTCTTCTCACTTAGCAGGCACAAGGCAGGCTGAGGTTGTTTGATAATATAGAAAGAGGGAAATGGGACAATATACTCACTTCTCTCAAGTGAACATTGTGGAGGAAATCTTTTTGGGCCTGGGAAGTCAAATTGGAGAAGATCTATGGGAGGAATGAATCCAGGGGCTCCCTTTTTTCCCTTTCCTAGCCTTCACTCTAAGGCAAGAAAGCCAAATCTGGGAGAGGGAGTAGGAATTTAAGCTTAAGGCTGTTTAATGTCCCTGGGGGCTGGTGTTTAGGGAAAGCAGACAAAGAAAAGAAACAGGTCAACCTCAAAGCTGGTCTGCTCATCCTCCTGGAAGAGGTCTGTAGCCCAGGAGTAGAGCCAAAAGAGGCACCAGAGAGAGCACAGGCTCTCAAACAAAAGTAAAGCAACCTGCCCATATTTTATCAGCAGTTTTCAAAAGCAATGTTTTCCGGGGTTGGAGAAGTGCCATGTCCTCCTCCTTTCCCCAAAGCTACTGCTGCCACCTTTCATCCCTGCACATAAGTTACTGGCTCTCTTCTAAGGGAGATGAAACTCTGAGATTTCACATTTCTCCTCCCAACCTCAAGAGGCTACCCAGCTTTGAATAGGGGAAAGGAGAGCTATGCAAAGGGCCCCTCACTTGAGGAAGCTTCATTTCCTTGGTACCTGGATCTCTGAAATGCGAAACTCGTTTGATCTGATCCCAAGGTCCAAAAGGCATCAGGGTACTTATAACTGAATGAAAACTTTAAGCAAGTAGCACCAGGGCTCCCCAAAAGCACAACAGGGGCCTGATTAATACCCCCAGAAGAACCCCTCAAAAAGTATATAAATTTATTGCATCCTAGCAAAGATCTGCAGCTTCCAGTATTCACACAATGTGAAGATATTGACAATACAAAATATATTCTGAAAGTCAAACATCTGCAGTTCATAGTGCTTTCTCAGATTTGTTAAAAAAATACAATGCTTAGTTTCCTATATAGGATATACAAAAGCAAAAAATATATATATGTATATAGTAGAAACAAATCAATCAGCCATAGTAATTTACAGCTTTTGTCTCTAACTCTCCCCCAACCATAATCTTTACCCCACACTGCAGTCTATACTTTCTGGGATAAAAGGTTCTATTTACTCTGAACCAGGCTGAGAGATATCCATTCAATTTCATTTTGCACAGCACCCACAAACAGGGTGCCAGCTGGAAGGTCCCTGAAGGAAGATGTGGGTTGTTACTGCTCAGGGTAAAGAGTGAGACAGTCGAATGATAAGTACATGAATGTGAATGGGCAATCTGAAAGGACAAGGAAATGAGTGCTTTAATATTACCGCTCCCTTGGGCATGCCCTGCTTTGCAAATTTTGGTCATTTAAAAGAATTAAATAAGAAAAGAACTCATGAAAAAAAATAATAGAATCAATATGCCTGTCAGTTACATTAATTTTTGCCAGCCAAAAGTTCAGGGAAAGGAATTTTCAGCAATAAGCTCCTGACTCAAGGAATGTAGGCTCCAAAGTTCCTATGGAAAAGACTGAGTGGCTCACTGTTGCTGGGAGACAAAAGCAGCTGCTGCTTCAGTTGTTGGGCCAAACAAGATACTGGATCTGGAGCATCCTTGGTAAGAAAATAGGTCAAGTGGAAAGAAATGGATATAAATTCACTCATAGTAATGCTAATGAAGGGGTCGAGGGTAAACCAGCATTCCATCCCAGAGAGTAACAATATCAAAATAACCTTCTAAAAGCTTGTAGTCTTCAGCTTCATTAAGCTAGTTTCTATCTGATCATTTCATACTGGGAAAGATTCCATTCTTTGAAATGCTCTAGCAAAATACTGCACTCTCCAGTGAGTTATCCTGCCCCTTTCCTCCAAAGATGCCTATGTACATGATTACAGACATAAAATAATAGGTTCTGAGTTCTGCCTTTCAGTGGGAAAAATGGGTGTGATAAGTGGCTGGGCGTAGGTGACTTTTACTTCAGTATTAACAGAATTTGATCTGGGGAAAGTTCCTTGCAATGGTTCCTGAGTGTTAAAAACAATATTAAGCCTGCAGAAAAAGGACCAAAGGGAGTGAACTATTGTTTAGATTATTAAAGTTATTGTATTTCAGGTTAAACAACAACACAAACTTAACCAAACCCTAATTTGGATAGATTTTTATATAAAATATATAGTAGAATCATAGCATCATCTATTTGTAGTCAAGGTAAAAAGATTATATGAAGGGAACTAGGACTCTGCTATAGACCTGAATGTTGGTTTCGCTTTCAAACACAAAAATAGTTTCTTCTTTTAAAAGTGCAGTAGAATATCCCCCATTCATAATTGTAACTAATTTAGCATAAGCAAAAAAATGACTTCAGGAACATACCCAGGTTTTAAGATAGATTTCTAGGTAATGGGCCTGAAAGGCATTTTGATCGGAAGTTGATTTATTTTCCAACAATTTTAAATATAATTTCTCATCTGTGTGTAGATATATACAGGCACAAACACACATTCACACACAGTCATACACAAACACTTAACTTTCTATCAGATCAGGGTAATTTTATTGCAGGTCTCTTTTAGTATTGGCTAACAGAAAACCTATCCCCAACCTAACAGATTACACACATACACACAGCCATTTCCATACTTCCTCACAGTGAAAAGCCCTCTGACAAGATACCAGAAGGTCAAGAGAGACGATGTTTTAATGGCTGGGCCTTGAGAACAACTCTGGTTGCATTTAAATCTCAGTGCCAAATGCACTAAGGGTTCCCTGCCGCTATAATTTTTGGATCAGTCTCTTCAGGAATCAGGCCATGGAGAAAGCAGGATGGTTTCTCCCAATCTCTCCTACAAGCCACAGTGGTAAGACAAGATTTCTTTTTGTTCTTGGCTATCATTCCCATGATCATGTGCTTCCTTTTCCCTTAGGAACCACCCAAAGAAGAGTTAAGGGAAAAGATCAAAGAACCATTGCCTTGCCACTATTACAGGAGTTCTGCAGAATGGAAACCTGGAACAGATTCATTGGCTGATGATGCTGCTTAATAACATAATAGGAAAAAAAGTACTGGGGATGTTCAAAAAAGGAGTATATTTCCTTTCAGAATGTGAACTCAGAAGCTTATGTGAAATCAAAGCTTAGAGCCACCTTGGAAGACAGCTGTACCAAAGTCCAAATATTCCACTAACTCCTGAACTGGACTACCACGAGCCACTTCCATTTCTGGGCACATCATTTTCCTATTAAAAACTCCTACCTATTATTTGACCATCTTTTGATATTTTATAAAAACTGATCCCAGATTATAACCTTCAAAGGGTCTCTTATACAATTCCATAGAAATATTTCTGATTCTTGATGCTTAGAGCAGCTAATGAAGAGAGGTGCCTTTGACTCTCCAGCACCAAGAGGGTGCCTGCGTCAGTAGTATTTTGAACACTCTCTCCACAGCTACCTCAAACATCGGCTTAGGCTTCAAGGTTTCTCCATTCTGTTGCTGGGACTAAGAACTTAAAAAGATTCATAGAGGTGCCTCATCCAGGGATCACTACCAAAAACAAAACATGAAATGATCAGGTGAAAAAGGGTTGAGTCAGGAAAGGAGTGCAAGAAGCTGATCCCAAATAAAAAGACAAAATTAAGAAAAGAAAAACATTATGTATGTATATATAAACTAAAAGCAGAGCATACGAATGCTTAATCTGGTGGGAAGCCAAGACAACATCTATAGAAGCTTGATGTGTCACAACAAGGCTCAGCCATAAGGAAATAAGGCAATATAAAAAATTGACCAAGGTATTTTGGTCACAGAATGGTCTCCTTCCTCCTCCCAGCCAACCCCTGCAAATGCATCTCTATATATCTTTTATATATATATATTTATATATATATATAATATAGAATCTGTTTTTTGTTAAAAAGTATTTCAATGATCATATATATTTATCAAGGCATGATGGCTTTAGGAAAGGGGGGATCCATCATGAGGGAACTGAGAAGGGAAACCAGGGACAGGGAGGCTGGGGTAAGAAATATAAGAAGAAACTGTTTAGGGTCAAATGCTCAAAGGGTGGCACCAACAGAATTTTCACTAATGTTTCCCACTTTGAGGAGGTACTGATGATATAGGTAGGTGCCAGGACCCCATCTCTTCTTTTGTATCCCTCCCCCAATTCTTCCCACCACCATGCATTTTAATGCCTCATGGCTCTCTCTCCCACATGTCTCTTGGACCCATGCTACCTTGCATCCCAGGGTTGATGGGAATAGCCCATATGTCTGTGGCCCCGGTGCCTGATCTCAGAAGCCATTGCCACTGATATTAATGGACTGCAGATCTGCCACCTGCATAACGTTGATGCCACTGTTGGCAAGACGGGCAATACCCTCTGGACAGATGGCCTCCATAGCTACCATATTGGTAGTAATAAGGGCCGAAGAAGTGGTAGCGCCACTGCCTTCTGAACCTGCCCCACTGTCCAGGGGCAAAGTGCCCACACTCAGGGTTACACCTGGGCCTCCCTTCTTATTCTGGTGGGTCTTGATATGCTTTGACAGGTGGTCACTCCTCATGAAGCGCTTGGGACACTCAGGACAGGCAAATTTCTTTTCACCTAAGTAAAAAAGAGAAAGATAAAAAACTGACATCTCAGAAGTACAGGTATCTTGTCCAATTACTACTTTTAAACTTCTTAAGCAGAATAAGTCCAGGCTTAGAAAGTGATAAAAGCAAAAGAAAAAAGAAAAAAAAAAATCTGGTATCTTATGCTTTTTGAAGGAAGAAAAATAGGTAAAAAGGTTGGGGAGTAGATTTTGCTGGCCATATGTCTTCATACCACAAACCCCCAAGGAGAAAGTATCTGTGGTCCTGCATTCCCAGCTTAAGTCCCAAATTCACTCTTCTTGGATGAGCTTAACTGCCCACACCTTGAACCAAATATCCTGAGGGGAAGGGATCCATAGACTGGTTTAAGCCAATTATGGCCAATTCCTGGAGCTGGGGGTAAACCATATAACTAAGAATAGAGACAGGGGGATCGATTTCAAAGGAAAATTGGTATTCTGGTTCCCAGGAGGAGGGGAATTAAATGAAAAGAAAAAAAAAAGTTAGGGAGTATTCAGAAAGGAAAAAAAAAGCCAAAAAGGAAGGCAGGACTGAGACTAAGAAGAGTAATGAGGTCTTTCTTCAAAATCTCACTCAAAACCTAGCTCTTTCCTTCTTAAAGGTTTTCCGATTAAATCCAATTATATCTGTGATTCACACAGTCAGTTTCAAATGTAAGTTACTCAGTAATTTTAGTTATTTCATAGGTACATTTTGTGCCTTTCCATTCTGGTCTACTACTTTCTTTCTTCCCCAGGCTCCTGCTTACCTGTGTGTGTGCGTTTGTGCCTTTGTAGCTCATCCGAACGTGTGAAGCGTTTCCCACAGTATGGCCAGGTACACATAAATGGTCTCTCGCCTGTATGCCAGCGCAAGTGTGCCCGTAGGTGTGAGGTCTTGCCATATACTTTGCCACAGCCTTGAATGTGGCAAATATGCTGTTTCTTTTTGCCAGGATCCCCTGAGCCCCTGAAAGTGAGAATATAACTATTCACCATTCATTTTAGAGATAAAAATTAAAGAATCACAAAGTGTCAACAGTAATCATCCAACCTACTTGAAACTAACCCCAAACTTTTATTTTTGAAAGAAAGGCTTTTCTTTAGTATCAAAAGATAAATCTTTAGTCAATTCTGGTTCTTAACATCCAAAATTCAAGTTGTAGGTTTCCTCTCTACTGGCTATTTGCTCTTTTCTGCTTTCCTGTTGTTTAATCAATTTTCATGTTTAATATTTGAAAAAACAATCACTCTCAGAGTGACTTGTGAAGTCTGGAGGGCATTTTCTCATATTTTTCAGGAAGTTTAAATCTCAATACAAGCATTTTCCATAAGAACTACTGTGAATATGGTGATATTTTTGTCAAAGAACTTACTTAATGAGCAAAGTGTATTTCCATTTAAATATCTGTTGGAGAACTTTAAGGAAAATATATTATTTTACAACTATAGAACTTTTTTGGTAGCATATAGTCAAGAGCTCAATGGTGAAGATTAAAAGCTGAAAAGCTGGAGCAATACCAGGAACTTCAGTGGAAGAGGAAGATGGGCTGAATAAAACTCAAAAGAGGGATGTAAGAACCCGCGCTAATTCATGGCACGTAAAAAATAAATAAATAAATAAATGATCTCTATATGAAGCAGATCCTAAGCATCTCTCAGGTATTAGCTGTAAAATGTTTTTGCCAAATCAATTTGTTACATTAGTGGGCACCGGGGAAATTTCCAGGAGGGACTTTTCTTGAGTTGTAAGAGCACATATTAACAGAAGGAAAAAAACATGATGGAAATGAAATCACATTCAGGTGGAAATCAGATAATTTCCTTGAAAAATTTAAATCCACTTTAAGCTTTGTTAAAGGGAAACACTATTGTACTCACTGCTTCTGATTCAGGTTTTTGTAATGTAGGGTAACCTGCAAATAAATTATTTTTTGTTTTGATACTTTTCTTATTTTTGTGTTAATTTTTATTGGAACAAGATTTTAACAGATTTTTTTCAAACACATTTAAACATGTGTTTTTCAAACACAAACATATATGACTTTCTATTTTCTTTCAAAAGCAGTGAATTTAAGGAAAAGAATAGAACTTGTAACTCTCCAGAAATAATACTGAATAGTAGGTACTACTAATGAAAAAATTACTAGAACTTTGTTTTTCAGAACGTGTTAGATTCCCTGATGAAAGAACTGTTTCCATGGACTAAGCATTTTTGTCTATTTTGAGGGGAAAATGAGACTCTGGAAAACTCTTATTCTCACACAGCCACTGTAAAAACACATTACAGTAGGTACATTTTTTTTCTTTGAAAGGCTCTTTTACAAGTAAACACCTTGTTAAAACCACTTGAAACAGACATACAGTAACAATCATTAGACCAGCTGGCTCCACCTGATTTCTTTATCTCTAGGAAAAAGCAGGAACCTATTAAGCCCAAAGTCTTAGAGCTGATGAAAGGATCAGAGCTGGAACCAAGATCCTATAATATAACCTAATCGAATGTACTATACCTATCTCTGATTCCTCTGCAACACTGTCAACTCTTAAATGTTAAAAAATTAACACTCTTCTCACTTCTAAATCCATTCATTTTTTCTTCTTTGTACTACTCTTAAGATACTGGCTGAGTCAACTTACCTTCCTTCACTGTCTTTACAGTAGGGGCAGGTGCATGCTTCCCGCCGGGTCCTCCGACCAGCTTGGGGTTGGGGATCTGGGCTGTTCTCCCCTTCCTCTCCACCTGCTGTGTCATCATGTATTCCATCACCACCGGCTCCATGGAGGCCAAGCTGAGCTCCATGATCACCTGAAATAAAGAGTAAAGGGTCAAGGTGGGAAGTTGGGGATGTCATCAGAGCTGCAGGCAGCTCAATGACACTTTACATGTACATTTCTTCAAAGCTTTTAAGTCACATTCACTGACATCATTCCATACGTGAAATCTCAAGAACAGTCTTTGAAAATACAAAGAGCCAATAAGTATATGAAAACATGGTCAATCTCACTTAATTTTAAAAATGCAACTCTATAATGAACTTCTGTAATTTTTCACCTATCAAATTACAAAAAGTTAAAATGCTAAAAATGCACAGCATCAGCAGGGGTATGGGAAATAGGCATTTTTATATATAGGCGGTGATAAATTAGAACAACCTTTTTGAAGGCCAATTTGGCAATATTATTAAACATTTAAATGCATATCTTCAAAGTAATTCTATTTTGAACCAGCAATGTCCTATGGATATACTCATGAATATACAAAGACATGTGACAATAGTGTTTTCTATAACAACAAAAAACTGGAAACAATCAAAATGTACACTATTGAGGCACTAGTTAAAAAAATTATAATAAACTTATGCAATGGACTACTCATTAAAAAGAATGAGATAACAGTGTGTACTATTACAGAAAGATGCCCTATAAATCTCTTACTCATTCCCAGAGCTAAGGTGCTATGGAAGCAACCAAATGGAAATGACTAAAAAATGAGACTTTAAGAGATTCTAAACTAGAAATCATACAAAATCTGAGAGGGGAAACTTCCTGAAATGGGCAAAAATTTGCACTGAATATTCAACAGGGAATAATACATGTGTATTATAAATTTTGACACAATAAGGAAAGAGCTAGCTATATACCCCAGAATGGTTTTGGTTTGGGATGGGACGCTTTTCAGAATTTTAGAAAAAGGAATAAAATATAAAGCATACATTCTATTATGTCACTTAAATTCATTTATTTTTAAAGTTAAAATTTGTATAAAATCACTAATTTCTGTCCTGGATAAATTAAAATAGATAAATGTTATAAAGTTCCAGTTTTTCAAACTTTTAAAACTTGCAACCCAAAGTAAAAAATATATTTGACATTATGACCTAGTACATACACATATAACTGAAACAAAAGTTTCATGAACAATGCTTTATAATAAGCAGAGTATTCTTAAATTTTCCATACTCAAATTTTTTTTTCCTTAATGCTGGTCATGACCCAGTACATTGATTTCATGAACCACTAATGGGCTGGTTACACTTGACATTTTCAAACACTGTTCTAGGCCAGTGGAAAAAAGAAACATTTTAAAGGAATAGATGACATTCTTCTCAGGTTTTCAAAGCGTCACTTATCAATAAGTATTCACCTATAAAAACACCTTACAAATAAATTAATGACTCTATCCATATTTAAGATTTCTATAAATGGAGTGTTGAATTGGCCTGCTTTGTTTTATCTTTTATAAATAAGGAAACTAAGTAAATGGGGTAGATCAGACTTACCAACTAAAATCTAGGCTCTTCATTTTACTTCTGTACTTTATTCTTTACAGCTTATCAACATAATTTTGAGTTACTATGCCTAATAATAAGCTTTCCTGCTCACTCTACAACTTCAAACATCATCAGCCTATGGCATTAAAATAAATTTAATTTGAATGTTTTGAGTTTCATGATATTGCCAGAGCTAAAACTGGGAATTACTAGAGTACAGGGTTAAGATAGGTTTTAAAGTAAAACAGACCTAGATATGAGTTCCTGTACCACCATCTAATTAGCTTCTAACAGTAAGTAATCTCATAGTTACTGTGAAAAACAAATGAAATAAAACGTTTTATTAGACAGTATTTGTCATATAGCAAACATTCAATACATTGTAGCTAATGTTATTAGGAAAGTATCTTGTGGGAAAACCACAGTGAGAAATCACAGAATAATATATACACCAATATTTTGTTTAATCAACTTGCCTTAAAAACTAGTATGTGTCATTGAGTGGAAACTCTCCCTAGTGGGGGATGGAGAATGTATCCTTTGAAATAAACCCACATAGCTCAGCAGACAAGGCTAGTTAGAATGCTAGCTCATATCACCAATGGTACCTACCAAAAATTACCTTCAGAAAAGAAATTTATGAAACTGTAGATCCAGCTATCTACAACAGGTCTTTACAATCAAGATAAAATGGTGGTGCACATAAACAAATCATTTTCTCTGACCTATTTTCCAAGCTAACCTAACTCTATTAAAATTTTAGAAGCAATTCATTAATCCCCAAAGTTCTCCCTGTCCCAATCAACTGGAAAGAGGCAAACTTTTCTCCACACCACTGAAACATAAGAATAACATTTTGGACAGGACATAATTCAGTAAAGAGAGAAACAAAGAAATACTTAGAAACTGAGACTCTCTCAAATGATTACAAAATAGACAGTCAAAAGTAATATCCTCCTGGACTCCCACCATGATTTCAAAGTACTTTTTAAAATATGAAAGCTGAGAATGGGGTTAGATAAAATTAACCATTTTGAATTTCGCTTAACAAAAAGGAACGGAACATCGACAAAATATCAACACCAGACCAGAATCTCTTTCCAGCCTCTTTTAGTAACAGTTTTAGAAAAAGAACAGTTTTATCTTAAAATGTACTGGGTTAAGCAATGAAATAAATTAAAGATTTTCCTTTCCACGATGAAAATAACCAGTAAACCAAAGGCACAGTTTAATGACAGTTTTGCCCAGCCCAGTGGTTGCTTCTAGTATCAGTTTCTGAAATAGCTGTGGCAGTTACATATTTTTTAAGTTTCCTCAAAGTGAAGAAGTGTGCTAAAGTCATGAACTTGCAAAAAGACTACTATGATAAGTCAAACACCCTATTTTTTTCTGAGAAAAAACTTACGCAATACTAAAATAAGATGAAATATAAACCTCCTTAATAATTTTCAAAAGGTTGGTTCCCATATACTTCCCTATTCATCTGCTCTCTGGAATGACTTTGGGAATATTGTGTACTTTAATTCAGTAAGTATTAATATAGTAAAACTTAATTTTAAAACTATACTTATATTAAGTGCATTTGGGGTTTTCTGAACATGTTTCATTTTGCACAGATTTAATCCAGAGAAGTACATCTCAGATCACAAAGTGTTTGTATGTTCGGCCATGTTGAAACAGAATACTGGTAACATCACTTAGGCATGAGGAACATCAGGTATCCAGACTATTACTTCAAATCAAGAAATAAAAACATCTCTAGTAACAGAGATAGAGAGTTCATAATACATGGTGCTTTATCTTTTAAAATAATGCTAATTTACTAATCTGGTTTCCTAGTCCAAAGTGAATTAGAGGTAGCAAATTAGAGAAAAAGGAATAGAAGAATTGTACTTTAATGACAGAAAAACTGGTAACTAGGAGTAATAAAATGTAATACTAAAATACACAGATAGATGGCCCCCAAATTCATCCCTATACTAACTACATGGTTACTCTTGAGATACAGTTTAATGTAGGAAAGACAGGATAAATGCTTGGCTCTGTCAATTACTGGTTTTCGAAATACTCAGTTGTTTTCCTAGAATTCTTAAAAAGTGACAATGAGTTTTTCTTTTCTTAAAAATCAAGTTTATTGAGATATAATTTACAAACAATGAAAATTCAACTGGCGTCATTTTGCTCCCCAGGAGACATCTGACATGTATGGAGACATTTTTGTCTGTTAGGTCTGGTATCCAGTGCTGCTAAACACTTCTACAATGCACAGGACAGCCTGTCCCTCCCCTAGAATGAAGAATTATCCAGTTCAAAATGTCAATAGAGCCAGGGATGAGAAACATGGTTTAGAGAATTGTATACAGTAAGTAGTGTAATACAAGCAAGATACAGACTATTTCTATCACCTCAAATAGTTCCCTCACACCCTTCTGCAATAATTCTTCTTTGCATTAATATAAACTCATGCATTTAAACATATTTGATACTTCAATCAACGGCAGTTTTTATCGTCATTGATGCTCAAACAGTTGGCCATAAAAAAAATATCAAGTTGGCTCCTGTGTCCTTTGATATTAATTTCTTGCTCTAGATCTAGAATCAGCTATTTCTTCAACTATTCTTAGTTTCTTTTAATAGGAAATTAGTATTTAGATACTGCAATTTGGTTCCCTAAGTCATTTTAGTTATCTGAAGCTCTAATGGGCTCCATAAAGAGTAATCATGTGAATATTATTTCCCAAATTCTTATATGTTAGTACAAAATTGTGGTCTTTATACTTGGAGGTCTATTTGTCTGGATGTCAAATTCTTGGTTCATATTTTACTGCCTTGATTCTCTTAAATGTTAATCCATTGTATTCTGACACTAAACATGCCAAAAAGTCTAATGATAATCCATTTTCCTTCTTTTATAAATGGTTAGGTCTTTTTTTACATTAGGGTGCCCAAATGATTTTTTCCCCTTAAAATCCACTGGTTTTACTATGCTATGTCTCATTGTTGGCTATTCTGGGTCAAGTTCCCTGGGTACACTTTGGGAAAGTTATCTTTGTTCCATGGGTTTCATTGTTTCTTCCTTGAGGACTTCATTCATATAAATGTTGGTTCTTTTTAGCCTATATTATTTTTTCTCAATCCCTTGTACCTCTTTTTTGTTTATTTTAAAAGATTCCCTTTCTACTACATATAAAAGTTAATTTTGTTTTACTTTGTCTTTATTTTATTGAGTCATTATCTATTGTGCTTATTTATGTTCTTTTTAATTTCATCTTTATTTCTAAGGCAATTTTTTCTTATTTCCATTTTTTTACTAAAGTCTGTCACTTCTCTTTTCAAATGCTCCTTTTCTCCAATCACCTCATTTCTGAGATGTATCTAACTTGAATTTGTACTTTCACTACTTCTATTATTTCCTTAAATTCTTTTAGCTGATTATGAATTTTCATCTATTTTGTAGGCATGTCTTTCCAGGGTCCTTTCACTGAGGAAGTGTTTTTCTGCTTCTTTCTGTTGTTAGTATCTTTTGCTAGTTAGTAGTAACATTATATGGATTCAAACTCATTTTTAAAGCAAAGTCAGTTTTCCTGAAATTCAGGAGCAAGGGGTAGGAGGTAGGATAACTTTTCCAATCTTCATGGCTTTAGAGATTCTTTTTCTTCTATTTTTGCAAAGTAATAAAAACAAAAACAACAAACAACTCTTCATTCTGATATCTACCCCTCTGCTCTCTTTTGTCTTGTCCTTTTCTTTCTCCCTATCTTGCTCAATGCGGATTCTACTAGAAGTTTCTCCTCAGTTCTAAGCTTCCTGTTAAAACTTCAGTATGCTAATTTCAAAAGCCGTCAGACTCTATCTCCATTCCCTTGTACTCATCCTCTAAGTGAATCCTGCTGAACCCTGTTCCCAGTTCATTCTAGATGTTCTCCAGTGAATACCTGTCAGTGATTTAGAGGTTTTCCTGTTCTCAGGAGCATCAGAAGCCCTGTTGCATCCCTCTGCTTCCTCCCCTTCCCAAATGCCAATAATATGTAGATCTTATAGTTTGTTCCCACCAGCTGTTCATTGTAGATATAAGGTTTCCTTACAGAGTATTTGGTTTTGCTATCCTAGTTTCTCCAACTGTTGTAATTTTTCATTTTGTTACAATGTTAGACTTACAGAAACATTACAAAGATAGAAAGTTCTTGTATATTCTTCACCCAGCTTCCCTTGATGTTAACATCTTACATAACCAAGGTACATTAGTCAAAACTAATAAATTAATATTGGTACAATACTAACAACTATAGACGTTTTTGGATTTCACCAGTTTTTCCACTAGCATCCTTACTTTCTTCCAGGATTCCATCCAAGTATTTAGTTGTCATGTCTCCTTAGGCTCCTCCAATCTATCTCAGTGTCTCAGTCATTTATGACCTTGACAATTTTGAAGAAAATTGGTTGGTATTTTGTAGAATGTCCCTTAATTTGATTTGTTTGATGTTTTTCTCATTAGACTGAAGTTACAGGTTTTGGAGAAGAATATTGATACAAATGAAGTGCCCTTCTCATCACATCACATTAGCAGGTACGTATCAACATACTGTTTTTAGGAGAGAGCTCCAGAAAGATTAAAATAACTGGTTGCCAACATCACGTTCTCACAATTTTCAGTAAGTTTTAAAAGGTAAGTTTAAAATAAAGCTGCCATCATCTAAAAAAATTTATTTAGGTGGACTCCTCATTTACTATTTGCGGTTGTTTCAGTGGTATGTGTAAATATGGGCAGTAGGTTATGGTGCTCAACAGCAGTTAACACTACTTGTTCCCAGTTTTCATTCTCTCCTTCTTCCTGCCTAAAAGCTGCCTGACTTTGTTTGGGGTAACAATATGCCAGGTTAAAAATATTCCCCTTCCCAGATTCCTTTCCAGATAAGGAGTAGCCAAGTGACAAGATCTTGATCAATCAGGTATAAAGTGAAATTGCTGGGTAAGACTTTCAGAAAAGTTCTCTAAATTGGAACAACTAAGCTTGCTTCCTCTTTTATCGAACTTCATCTTTCTCTCCTTTATCCTGTCTAGAAAAAGGTCACAATGACAAAAATTAGAGTAGCTGCCTTGCAAGCATGACAACTGTCCCATTCTAAGGCAAAAGTGAATATGATTGGGGTTCCTTCTGTTAACTGGAGCTGCAACACCAACCTTGGACACACCACCTCCAGACTTCATGTTCTATGAGAACAATAAACCTCCACCTAATTAAGCCACTGCAATAGATCTTTTCGTACATACAGCTAAATGCATTCCCTAACTACATATATAAAAAAGGAAACTATGTTTTGTTAAAGTGTGTCATGACTAGTCATGTTGGGCATATCAATTTTATTGACTGTGCAGTCTACATCTCGGTATGTCCTACCAATATTTCGTGTCACTGTTTTTCATGTGTCCAATTGATAAGAGCCTTTAATTTTCTTTGTCCAATTTCCAGAACTATGCTACAAGTGAAAAAGCATCTAACAAAAAATTCTAATGATTTTATATTAAATTAGACCACACAAGAACAAAGAACAGGCACCAGAAACTTATTTCCTTCTGCTCCAGAATGCAAACCCTTGCTAATTCATTAGTAACTTGTGCTCTATACAAATCCATATAGCCATACTTCTAAAACTTCTTTCTTCTCCATTAAAACTTTCCTGATTATAGAATTACTACAGCATATTTTATATCCATATGTGTAAGTTATAATTTATAGGCTTTGCTATATATAAACTATATAAACTTCCTTTAGGGTTTATCCCTACAGTGTCCTATACCATGTGAACTCCCTGAGGGAAAACTGTAAAAATGTTCAGTAATTATTTACTATCTATTGTTCCAGGAACATATTAAGCTCTGAAGACTCAAAGAAATGGTTCTTGGTGTTGAAGAGCTTGTAGTTCACCAGAGAAGAGAGAAACAGGTATTTTAAAGATAATAATATAAATATTATGGAAAAAGCCATTCAAAGGATGTTCTAGAATTGAAAAGGGTAATTTCCTTAGCTTGGAATTTCAGAGGCGGCTTGCTTCCTAGAAGAGCTGACATTTGGGTCAAACTTTAAAGAATGTATAGAAGTTAGCCAGGTGAAGAATGTTGGCAAGGAAAGGGTGTCCCAGGAAGAGGGAACACTATTAGCAGAATAAAGGAATGTAGTGGAGTAAAACATGGTATGTGGAACAAAGGTAGAGTAGAGAGAGAAGACAAAGTGGAGATGAACTTCAAAACAGATATTAGATAAAAGATAGACATTTAAATGATTGATTTTTTTAAAAAAAAAGTGATGGTAGGCAGAGTATGGAGAGAGACACACTTTCATACAACTTCTAGTAGCATGAGTGCACAAAAACATACAGCAGGGAAACAGCTTGGTGTGTATGCAGGGTATTTTGGCATTTGACCAAGTCTTGAAAATGTGACTAATTTTTAACCCAGCACATATACTTCTAGGAATAAGGACAGGTGCCAGATACTATATTATAGTCTGGGGATAGTTAGATATAATTCTGGCCATGACAAAGCTTCTATCTCACTGGAAAGACACAAAATGAAATCAACAATTATTTTTATTTATTTTTTTTAGAGTAGAAAAGTTTTATTAGAAGGTAAAGTACACTTCCAGACATGGAAGCAGGCCTGAGCAAGAGAAGCGTGGCTCAAAAAAAAAAAAGCTAAATCAAACAATTATAATATCTGCCCTATAATTTGTATAATAAAGTACTAATAAAATATCCTGATAAAAGAAGTTTAAGAGTTGGGAGGGGCAGTGTCAGAAGAAAGAAAAGTGAAATATTCTGGGCTGTTCCATTAAATAATGGTGAGAAATAATAAAGGTCTAAAGCAGGGCAGGGATTCAAGTGAAGAGAAAGGCTTGGATAAAAAATATGTAAGAATAAAAAAATGCAAGATTTAGTGGCCAAATACTTGGAATTTCAAAGTTTCTGGAATATAAGTGAAACAGCAAAATTGTTAAGGATATTAACAAAAGAGAGGCAACAAATATGTTTAAGAACTTTCAAAGATACAGACTAAGAAACTCATTAAAGCTGAATCTAATCCAGTAACTCTACTCCTAAGTATATAACCAAAACATATGTCCACAAAAAAAAACTTATACAGAAATGTTCACAGTAGCATTATTCATAATAGCCCAAAATGAAAATAACTCAAATGTGTATCAACTCATGAATGGATAAACAAAATGTGGTATATTCACACAATGAAATATTATTTGGCAATATAAAAGAATGAAATACTGACACATGGTACAACATGGATGAACCTTGAAATCATTATGCTAAGTGAAAGAAGCCAGTCACAAAAGACTACATATTGTACAAATTCATTTCTATGAAATGACCAGAATTGGCAAATCCACTGAGGTGGCAAGGAGATTAGTGGCTGCCTTGGACTGGGGATGAGAAGTAGAAATGACAGCTAATGGGCCATGTGGTGTTTCTTCTTGGGGGTGATGAAAATGTTCTTAGATTAGACTGTGGTGGTAGCTGCACAATTCTGAATATACTAAAATCCACTGAACTACATATTTTAAATGGGTGAATTATATGGTATATAAATTGTAGTTCAATAAAACTGTTTTAAAAAGCAAACTATAGTTTAAAAAAAATTTTTTTTAAAAGGAAGGAAGAGAAAATGTTCAAAATGGAAAATTGAAAATAAAAAAGAAACAACAGAAACAACCTACATTGTGAGGGAGCACCATTAGAGTAAAGGGGAAAAATATATATATTTATTTAAATTAAACAAATCTTTATTGTACTTTTGCTGTTTGCTACACACTAACATTAGGTGCTACAGTCAAGGAGCCAAAATCTAGTGAGATAACACACAAGAGAGAAAGAGGTATCTTCAATTGCTTTTCTGTTCTAGATGTCAAGAGGCTCAAAGACAAACCTTATGTTCAAAATAACTGCAGGTACCTCCACCCTTATCACACTTCAAAAATAATACTGGGCAGATAAAGTTCAATGTTTACAAAAATGTCTGGAAAGAAAGACTGGCAAAAAAACAAAAAACAAAAAGCACTAACACTGGTTTCTTTAAATAATAGGTTGCCTTCTTTATATTTTTCCAAATAAAATATAATGAAAAATAGAGGGGAGTTGAATATATACACACATGTTTAAATATGAAGAAAACAATTATCAAACTTTTAGAAGGCATGTGAAAGAAATCATACACAAAAAAATCATTTGACATATAAAAATGAAAAGCATCTGTTATTTAAAAAAGCAAGCAAGAGCTTGAGGAAGTTATTTTCAGCAAATTTTAAAAAAGAATTTCTTTATTTAAAAAAAGAGCTCAAGCAAGTTCCTAAGATTATTATTATCATGCCAGTAAATACATCAACTGATATAACTTGTAAACAAGCAGAAGGAAAAATATTCAACCTCACTAGTAAGCAAAACATAAAAACATTTGGGAAAAGGTCAGAGTCCATAAAAATGTTCATCATTGGAAAAAATCACTTGAAAAGATATTCATGGACAAATTATTTACAACAGCAACACAAGAAATAAGTTAAATGTAAATAATAAGGAAACTGTTAAATAACCTGATAGAATATTAAGCAGTCAGTAAAATTTATGGTTAAGTGAAATATAACAACTTGGAAAAAATCCTTATGCCATATCACTGAATAAACAAAGGAACAAATTACATACATACTAGAATAAAGCTATGCTAAAGAAATATATACGTTAAAATTTAAATAACGTAGAAGAAAACACACCAAACTGGTGACTGTGATGTGTTATTTAATTATTTTCCTATTTCTCATATTTTTATAATGTAATTATTTAACTTTTATCATTAAAAACAGCTACATAGTGAAAAAAATAACAAAATCAGCCTGTGCATCTCTCCTCTTTCCAGTATATTAAGAGTTTTTATAGCTTTAAAAACTAGTTCTTCACATCTGAGAAAATAGGTAGTTTTTCCTAAGTGCAGGGCAATGAGCACAATAATGGATGGCAAAGGCTCTCGCCAGTAGGTGTCACTGTAATTAAGTGATAAATGGGTGTTTAGGTGTTTTTAAAGTCGACCCTCCTAGACAAGAGATTTAAGAAAAAATCGTGGGGGGAGACACAAATTTTAAATGCGAGGCCATTTGCATAGGTATAATTCAGACGTCTCTCCATCGAAACAAGATTTTTTTCCAGCTTTGATAATGCTGCCTTACTAAACACTCTATAGTTTTCTGTTATCCATCACGGACCCAAAAGTACAGATTCCCTATTTTTTGTCTAAGAAAACTAAAAATTTTAAAATTTGATCACTAGTGACATACTGAAATTCTTCTGAATTCTAAGACTTGTACCTACTTTCCACCTCTGCCAACATCATTCAATAGTGAAAACTGTTTTTCGAGACAGAGAAATAAATTAGAATTGTCTTATCTTTTCCCCCCATGCACCGTAGTGGCAATTTTCTGGGGAAAGGGACTGACTTTAACAATCTCTCCCAAACTAGCTATAATTATCTATTATTATTCAGACTGGTATAATTTAAAATTTATTTAAATATATAATATACACCAGGGTAAGCCGTGAGGAAGGGGCCTAAAGTTTAAGAGAATACAGTCGTTTGGTTTAGTAAGAGCAGGAAAGTGATGAAATAAATAGAATGATAAAATTAACTTATGGACTTATTTCATGTCTCCAGTAATTTCCCTAATTACTGAAGAGAAGAACACAATTAATCACCCTCATTGAGTTTTAAATCAGGTTCTTCTGACTGACTTTTGGACTATTCGTACCCATAAACTGACATTTTAAATTACTACAGAGCCCCTGATGATTAAAATTAGTAAGGGCCATTACACTGTAATGAACTCTAACGGTACAGCTGAACAACTTCTTGGTTTGAATCCTGGTTTTACCACTTACTAGCTGTATTACTTCTCTGAGCCTTACCTTTCTCATCAGCAAAAAATATGTAATTATATTGGACTAAGTTAATAAATTAATATGAAGCATACTTAGCATTTTCTGGCACACAGGAGATACTCGATAAATTACCGTATTTTAGGAAAATAAAAGGAGGGTTAACAAATCACTTTAAATGTTTATTTTCTCAACTATACATGCGCCCTTACTACAATATGTCATTTTGAATTTATGTAGGAGAGTTATAACATCAAATTCGTTCATCAATCTCTCTAAAATAGCAGCAATAAAAGAATACTATAAAAGAAACAAAAAATAAAATTTACGGCCATCTAATATTTTGTTTTTAACCATGAGATTTACCATTGAAAAAGGATAATCATATTGGAACCTTCAAATTATATATAATTCCCATTAAAAACTGCTTGGGTTTGATTAATAATACAGAAATAACCATTCTGAAAGCACGGTGTTATCTTGAAAGGAGAAACAGCATGGATTAAATTTTATGTTTTCAGAAAATTTTCTGGATAAAATATAGCAGTGAGTTGTGTGATGATAAAAGCATGAAACAATGCTGAAGCAAAGTAGAGATGTAAACAAGAAAGATAAGTAACTAAAACTCAAGTATTGAAGAAATTGCTCCCACTATTAAGACCAAATTAATTCTCTAGTCAGGCCTGAAGAAAAATGAATAATAGTATCTGTCTATCATGTTCTGTGAATAAGATTCTAAAAAAACATTTATAGTACTATTAACAGTAATGGAAACCAAAATGGGAGGGGGGGAATATTCAAAATCCTAGAATCCCAACAAATTAAATTCAATTACTATTCATATGCACAAACATATTTTACCTATTTGTAATCATAATAGTTACATTATGCATAAAAATCTGAATTAATATTAAAGAAGTAACTCTTCAGATCCACACCATCCTAGGATCCCTGAAGTGATCATGTAAATAGGCATTTACACATTATCTTATTTTCCTTTTTCCTTTTTTTTAATTAAATTTATTGAGGTGACATTGGTTAATAAAATTATATAGGTTTCAAGCACACAATTCAGTAATACATCATCTGTAAATTGCATCACTGTGTGTTCACCACCCAAAGTCAAATCTCCTTCCATCACCATATATTTGACCCCCTTCAGATCATATATTTTGTACCCATATGTTTATGGTACCAAACATACTCTGTATAAAGAAAAACAAGAGGTGGTTCCTGCCCTACAGAAATTTAAGATCTAAAAACTGACATACCTAAAAGTGTACAAAGGGTAGTTAAACCAATGTCTTAAATAGTTTGTATATATTTGAACCTCTGAATCTACACCACCACAAAGAATTGAGCAGGTATAATCATCCCTGTTCTGTGGATGAACGGAAGTCAAGAAATTCTAAAAATCACCAAAGATTCTACTTTCATTTTGCAATAGAAGATTAAAGCAAGCAAGTATAAACATACAACCAAAACAATCATTACTTAATAAAACCACATAGTTCAGCAGCAATGTTAAAAAGTGTTAAGAGCAGACTTATTTTGTGAGCTTTAATATTTGTAATCGTATTGTTTAGTGAACTGGGATGTGAGTAAAAGACTATCCACTATATTATTCTTTATAATTGCCTAGATGTATTAAATTATTTGAAATGTCGAGTTTTTTGGGGGGCAGGTGATAGGTGAGAGGAATTAGCCGAGAGCAGAAAAGGAAGTTAAGCAATGCTTTAGTAAAACCAAGCTCTAGAAATGTAAAAAGAAAAAATATTTTTAATTTATAGAAAACAAAACTCTTAAGAAAATAGGGACAGAACAATAATTCATTGAAATAGAAAATGGAGTAACCTAATTATCATTAGATGGGGAGTCAACAACAGGTTCATCAAGGAGAATGCTTTTCTAGTGAACAGTCTATAGGGAAAACATAGGTATATGCTCTGCACCAAGTTCATAATCCAGCCAATGAGCAATAAATAAACAAAATCCACAGGTAATTCTAAAAACCTATTCTACTGTCAACTGCCATTTTTTACCAGAATGGCTTATTAAAGAACAAAACATACTGTTTTGGAATTTATTTCCTTTGGTAGTTGTGGTGGTTTATCGACTACACCGATGGACAAGGAATATAATGGAGAGAAAGCATGTAAAGGCTTGGACATTTCAACACCTTGGAAGAGCAATCTTGAACTATGTGATTAAAATCCTACTTTTAACTGGATGAGACAACTACAAAGGATGGAACTTTTATTGAGAGATAGGCACTAATACGTGTTGAGCACCTACTATATACTTTCCTATGGTATCTATCCTATTTAATTCTAATAACCCCATGGGGGTAAATATTAATACTAACCCTCTTTTACAGATAAAGACACCTCATCTCAAAGAGGATAAAGACCTTCCAAGTCACAGCCAGTAAGAAGAAAAGTTATGATTTGGACCCCAGAGTTTCTGTCTACAAATCCCATGCTGTCACTCTCCTTTTCATACTAAGTCTCTCATTCAAGACAAGCTTTCTTTTTTCTTTCACAAAGGATTTTCGATCAATTACTGCTAGTTTCACAGCTGGAGTAACTTCACCCATCAGATAAAATAAGGCGTATACTCATAGCTAAACCATTCAACCTATATTACACAGGATGTGAAATATTCATCTGCAAAAACAAAACAAAACAAAAAAACAGTACATAAAAAAAGAAAAAAAAAAACAGTATTTTGGGTTTAAGTTCCAACTTACAGTCAGTCATCTGTAACTTCCCATGCAAAAGAGTACTAACCAAGCAGGAAAACTCAACCCAAACAATTTCCCAACAATTTTGTGGATTTTTATATTGTACTTTCAAAGAGTCATTTCATTTCCTCTCATAACAGCAACATAACAAATGGGTAGAAAAACAGTACTCTTTAGCAAACTCCTGAGATTGTTCATAGTACCAAAGTCTCATGGGAGTTTGGGAAAAGAAATGGGATAATGTGAAGGGGGGAGGTATAGGAAAACAGGCAACATGACACAATATGATTCATTTATAAATAGAATCATTCATGTGCAGTAGTAGGTTTCATTATTAGTCTCCATTTCAGCAGCCTGATGGCGGTTTTGAACCAGAACTAGAAAAGCCTCAGGAACTTAACTTCTTAACAGCACAGAAAGCTTGTGTTTTCCAAGTATAAAGTTTATATTTTTGTTTCCGCTAGGTACAATCTTGTAGAGCATGCAGAGCACAATGTCAGGTTATCTCCAAACAATCCTCTACTGAAGTCCTGGGAGACCCTGCTTTGTATGAGGACAGGTCTTCAGTAATATTCTAATTAAGGAAATCATTAGGGATAATGCTATCCGTAGGAATGAGGCTTTAAGGAAACTAAACAAAATGAAAAGTTTGCTGTAAGTTTGATGCTTGGCGTTTTGGAAAAGTACGACTTTCTTGGCTGGTAACAATTTTAAACAGCATCAAAATTCTTTGCCAGCAAAGAAAGTCCATGGAGTAAATATTTTCAATACCAAAAAAGAAGTGTAGGAAATGAAGATGCCTATTTCATGTAACCCCGATTACATGTGAATATTTCTTAAGTTTAGATGTCTGTTTCTGAAATTTTTATGGTAAGGCACATCTAGATTATGTGATATGATGATAATATTTTATAATGTCTCCACTTTGTTTACTGCAATAAAAATTTTAAGACTTAAGCCAATTAGTTGTCAGAATGTTTCAGGAATCAATCAAGAACCATTAGTAATCTAAGTCTAGATGCATCTGACTTTGCTTCGTATTTCAGTTAAAAGTAATACAATGTGATGATATGTTAGTGCCTTTATTAAGATAGCTCTGATCAGGCATTTGACTAAAAAATTAATTACCAGTACACAAAGCTTGGCCATGCTGTAGTTTCCTAAGCATGTATATAAGCTTAAGATGAGAATATCCATTGTCTGGGGTGACAGAACAATTGTCATTTTGTGGGGCTCAGGAGGAGGTCATTTAATTAATTCCAAAAAGGGAAATGCTTGCCAGCAACAAGCCATTTCATTTTTGCTTTCTGTGGTCTTTTGTATAAATAATTAAAACAAAGACGTAAGTGATTACAGTCACTAAGAATGATGTACCTTTAAAAGCATGTTCAAACACACTGTATATCGTGACAATTTTTCTTGTGCAATTCTAAGCATCAATTCCTGTTTCGAGATGCTCTATTTTCAGCATCTACTTTACAAATATCTAAGATTTAAATAATATAAAAGCAGCTGGATATCAGCTATGATGTATGAATGATCTTGCTCCACTATGTCTGGAAACTTGGAAATAATCTTATAAGAAAACCGTTTCACATAGAAAAGCTTAACATATAGTTCTGACTAAAATATAGTATAAAAATATATTTTTAAAAATTGTTTATAGAAGCTAAAAGCAAAATTACATAAAAGCATTATACTTCCTCAAAAATTTAAAGATAGAATTATCATATGATCTGGCATATTTCTGGGTATATATCCAAGAAAACTGAAAGCAGAATCTCAAAGAGGTATTTTCAGACCCAAATTCACAGCAGCACTATTCATGATAACCAAGGGGCAGAAGTAGCCAAAATATTCAGCACAGATGAATGGGTAAAAAAAATGTGATAAACACATATAATGGAATATTATTCAGCCTTAAAAAGGAAATCCTGTCACATGCTACAATACAGATGTACTTTGAAGACATTATAGTAAGTTAAATAAGTCAGTCACAAAAAAAGAGAAATACTCTGATTCGACTTATATGACAATACCTAAAGTACTCGAATTCAGAGACAGAAAGTAGGATAAGGTTACAAGAGGCTCAGGGAGGGGGAAATGAGTTTAATGGGTATAGCATTTGTTTTGTAAGATGAAAAAGTTCTGGAGATCTGTTACACAACAATGGAAATATACTTCACACTACTAAACTGCACGCTTAAAAATGGTAAAGGTGGTAAATTTTGTTATGTGTTTTTTACACAATTAAAGATAATTATTTAAAAAATAACTTATTTTTCATATTTCTTTTTAAACAATTTTTCCCTAAAAACATATAAGTGCTATAGATTTAACAGCGAACAAAAACAACATTAAGTAAATTACATTTATGCAATTCTCTTCTCTCTTTTCCATGCATTTGCTTTTACTACCTTGAGTCAAAATAAGTAAAATAAAATAAAATATTAAAGGATATGACAGCATTTTAAATTAAAAATAAATAAATAACCTGACAATAAATAACACAGTAACAGGAGAATATATAAGAAATTCAAGATACTTATGGCCCTATTATTTCATACATTTTGTTGCAACTGTCAAGATTAGCTGTGTGAAAACTGGTCCCCTCTGAAATATACCAAGGTAGGTAACTATAGCACAACAGCAACTGGGGGGCTCCGTGAAGTCAGGGACCAAAGAATTTTGAGAGCCTACCACCTATGTCACACAACAAATGCTCAATTAATTTTGCTAAATTTATCTATGAATGAAGCACCAACAATTGGAACCCATTTTGACTGTTACACTTTGTATCTAGTTCCTAAGCCCGCTAGGGGCAATTATATTACTAAGTATACTGGTGTTCAGTAAATGTCTATGTAAGTTAATTGAACCATGAGAATTATTGAATTTTTTAACAGAATTTAAGGTTAAACAAGGAGGCCATTCAAAACGTGATAATTCCAACAGCTATTCTTTGAAAGGAACACCAAACCAAAGAAATTTCTTGATAATATGGAAATTTTCCAAATACAGTTTTCAGGGCTATGGACCTTTCACCTTCTTTAAGACAAATGGTCTGTATAAAATTAAAATACATTTTTTTCATGAGTGAAAGAAACTGCCAAAGAATTCTAAGTAGAGTTCTTTCAGATATACCACCACTGTTAACCATGTAGGGCCTGGACAAAATTGGGCTTTAAATCAGAAATAAAGGGGGTAGGGGAAGGAAGGCCTTGAAAGGGAAGTTCCAGAATAACATGAAAAACAATAGTCCACAGCCATGCCACCTTGAACAAGCCCAATCCCGTCTGATCTCTGAAGCTAAGCAGGGTTGGGCCTGGTTAGTACTTGGATGGAAGACCACCTAAGAAGACCAAATGCTGTAGGCGTAAAAAATGAAAATAAAAAATAAAGGACTGTAAGCTGACAAGGTCCTTGCAATCTGTGAGGTCAATCAAGGGTTGCCTCATCTTAAAAAAAAAAAAGTTAAAAAAAATAATAAAGAAAATAAAAAGAAAAACAACAGATGGAGAGGAATAAGGAAATAAAGTTTGCTAAAATGTCTCAAGCATATGAGGAAAAAAATAACAGTCAGGAAAACAAATCACATCTTCCTAATTGTAAAAAAAAAAGAGGTTAACACCCCCACACACATACGCCCCTGAATACGACAGAGCTGACCTTCACATGTTCAAAGACTAATTATGTTTTGATTTCTCTTTTGCCATCTTGTTCCTCCGTTCCTAGTGATCTCATTATTATTATTATTGATTATTTATACTTCATTTATTTATAGATTAAATAAATCCGAATTAATTAATCTGGTTACAACAAATTCTGATTTATAATGAAGTTATAAAGAAGTTGTTGATTAACCATGCCTTTTGCTTCTTTTTTCCTGTTACCTGTCTTAGACTACAAATGTTAGTAACTGAACTGGGTAAAAAAAAATCCATTCTTCTACTTGAGAGAAGTCATAGCAAAAAATGAGGAAGTAGTGGAAAGGAAAGGATATTGATCTGAAGTCAAAAGCTCCTTGTCACTGTAAATTTTGTCAGTGACATTTGGCAAGTCATTGCTTCTTTCTACACATTAGGATGTCAGAATGAGGGTACTGGAGGGGATGAATGTTTCCAGCTCTAGCAACCTTCAATTTAATTGCCATTACAGTCTGGTTTAACTGATTTATATTGGTAAAGAGCTGTAACTTTTAAGCCATCAAAATGGTTAATTCAATAAAGAACATTAAATAATTTTAAAAGGTCCATCTCAATAGCATTTAACTTTAGCAAAAAACATTTGCTTGCCTATGGAAACCATTTTTTAAAAATTTTTAAAGAAATTTTTTTCAAAGATGTGTAAACTTTTAATGTAGTTCTTTCATCTCTTAAAGGTCAAGTCTTTGGTCTTGACCTAGATATTTTATATTTTAACTCCTTCCCTGAAATTGTTAAATTACTGTTTATTTTGTATACAGATACAGAATGAGAAAGAAGATTCAGAGTAAATTAGATAGGCACATCTAAACTTGTCAAACAAGTAATACCGCCCAGTTTCCATAAACCATTCAGGATTTAAAAACATTGGAGCAAAAGTACAAATTCAAATCATAGTCCATATTTGCAACCAACTATGAAAAATACTCTTCCTACAGAAACCTCTTTCAGGTCCTCTATGCACAGCAATTTCTAAAGCCTTGCATAGTGTGGGAAAATAAATTTTAAAATAATTTTATATACCAGGGCCTATACAATGAGTGTTAGAGAAAGGGATAGTACTACCGTGACACACCTTTTGTAAGAAATATGTAAAAACAATGTGCTTGCTTTTCAATTAAACAGCAAAGTGAAAATTTTCAACTAATTATTATCTATTGTTTACAGATATACAGTAAGTAACTTACAAAGCATTATGTATATAAAGTCTTTCTATAGAGGTTCATCTTACATTTTAAAATATTTTCAAGGAGAAAAAAACAATTAGAAGCAAGGAATGAGCAGAACTAAATCATTAGTGGCAACATTTACATGCTACTACTTTATAGAATGGAACAATTAAAGGAAAAGGAGATAGGACAACAGAACAGATATTAAACTTTTCTGAAACACAGGCACCCTGTGCTCTTGGTATTTAATTAAAAACTAAAAATGCTCCATTATACAATGTAATGTGATTTAACAATGACGTCATTTACCAAAGCCACAGGAATGAATAGGAGCAATTGAAAAGGTCTGAGAGAAAGACAAATGCCATACGATTACACTTATATGTAGAATCTAAAGAACAAAATAAAGGAACAAACAAAACAAAAACAAACACATAGACACAGAGAACATTTTAATGGTTGCCAGATGGGAGGGGGGTCAGAAGGATGGGGTGAAAAAAGGAAAAGAATTAAGAAGTAAAAATTGCTAGTTACAAAATATTCATGGGGATGTAAAGTACAGCATAAGGAACATGGCAATAATATTGTAATAACTATTTAGAGTGTCAGATGGGTACTAGATGTACCTGGGTGATCACTTCATAAGGTATATAAATGTCTAATAACTATGTTGTAAACCTGAAACTAACGTAATATTGTATGTCAACTGTAATTGGAAAAAAATTTTTCAAAATGGTCTGAAGACTCTCTCAGTTCCTTTAGATTAATCAAGGCATCCAGATTTTAAAAGAGACCTTTTCTATTTAAAGTAAAATCATTTAAAAAGCATTAAAATCACCCTAAGAAACAAGTATAATATTTGACAAAGGCAAATGATGCAGAAACATTTGACTTTATATTTAATAAAGTATATTATTTTAAAATAGAAAACTCTCTTGTATGACCTTTTGTACTAGAATAATTTTGAAACACATTTAAATCATCTAAACCTTTATCACTAATGTTTAAATGCACTAGTGCAAAATACAACTTTTTAACAAATTAGGTCTTAGCAATCTGACCCCAAGTTTAGTGACACTGTTGGCAAACCCAACTCTGGTATCACATTCAACTTCTAAGAGAAGACATTTTCCTGACCCCGATAAAACTGAACAGATGTGAAATTTTTATTTTTAGTGCCTGAAATTTGTTTCTTGAGTGAATTATAGCCATCAAGGAATTACGTTCTATTCTCCTGCCAAAGCCCTGCCCTGCACTCTTTATTAAGGCAGAACTCCCACAAAGTCATCCAAACTCAAATCTTTCAAAGCCAGCCCCCTTTAACGTTGGGTAAGAATTTTCAGGACTTAGCAGTTGCTGAAAAAAAACCTGAAGCTTTAAACTGAAAAAAATATTTTAAAAATCTAAGGTCTATGAGAGTATGGCTACAAAATGAGAAGAATGCTGATAAAGGGGAAAGGGTGCTGATTTAAAAAAAGAAAAAGCTGCTGCTAACTTTAAGAACAAAAACTAAGAGCCCATAGATCATCTCTCTCTAGAAACTAAACTTAGTTTACCAGGTGGTCCCTCCTTCACTATCAACCCACCAGGGGCAGAGCCATGAAAAATACAAGAATACAGAGGTGGCTGGTTTATTTTGTTTCTAAGATTATGCCTTTGCCTGTGTATTCAACAAACAGAAGTAAACAAGAGTGAAAATCAAGAGGAGAGCTTAGAAGACTTTTAAAAGACGATTTTAAAAAATAATAAACGTAAACAGACTAAGTGAACAACAGGGAAGCCGCAGTCTTTCATAAGAATGTCTCACTTTGTAGAGTGCTACCTACCTACCTTAACTATATCTTACAGCATGATCTTACATCTAATGCTCTTTCTACTATATCATACTGCCGAGAGATTGAGTTTTTCCAGTTAAATAATTCCATATCAGAAAAGGGGATAAAATGAGACGCTTTGTAGCAGCCAGGCAATAGCTGAAGAGCACTAAGCTTCAGGAAATAATTTTATTATCTTTCATTAAGAAAGAAGTCAGATCAATAAAAGGGAAAAAAAGATGTTGCACAAGTATGACTAACCAGAAAGGAGGAAACTTCTGTCTTCAGAAACCACTATTAATGAAACAGTCTCAACTCTCACAAAATGGCCTTTCAGTGCCTCATTCTCATTAGTGAATGTCAAGTTGCGGCTACCTTACGGAAAGACATGTATTTTCTTGAACTCAAGAGATCATCAATAACAGCTAGGGGGCCCTATCCTATGACATATTAAGTGGCAGACTTCCCCAGAGCATGATTTAGCAATGAGAGTAACTCATAACTGTTCTCTAGAGCTTAGGTTATAAACCTTTTAGAAAATCCAAGGATCCAAATTATTATTAATAGGAACAATCCCAAAGTTTTGCTTTCCTGTGAAGAAAAGCAAAACTGCTAGATACAACCTCAGAGCAAAAAGAAACAAATATGCTAATGTAGATTACCCAGAAAGTGTCTAATTTTCCAGGCTAAGTTATTTTTATTAAACTTTTCTCAATTCTACTCCCATAATTTTTTTGCCTATAAAACACTTGCCAGCTCTAGAACGTTAAACTTCAAAGAAGCAAAGATACACATTTTTAACAATCTTAAGGATTTCTCACATCCAGAGCTAAAATTAACAGGTAAATGAAATGTGGAGAACCAACCACAAGCCCCAGAGCTCTGGCTGTAGTCTGATCACTTAAGTGCTTTCAGCATCTTGATGTCCTCATCTAGAAAATGAAGCAGTTGTGCTGGATGATGTCTTAGGTCCCTTCCAGTTCTAACTTTCTATTCGCCAATTCACCAAAAAAATTACTGTCTTGTTAAAGCTCAAAATGTAGTCATTTTAATCACACCACAAGAATTTTAAAAAGTTAGGGAACTTGAGCACACTCCTCTCTCAACCCCAATTTTCCAAAACTGCAAAAGGCAAGAAATATGGCAGCTGCCTATTTGTTATCCTCACTTACATAACCAGTCTAAATGGAATTAAAAACTCTGTAATAAAAGTAAACAATTCATAAGACCACATATATTCCAATAGGACTAAAAAGTTCGGTGTTATTAAATGACTTCTCATCATAATTTTTATGTATCACGCCAGAACATAAAAATGTATAGGTATCCTTTACCATGTGTTATTAAAGATTAGCTCCATCATGATGAAATTTAAAATAAATTCTAAATAGACTAATTTTCACTTTTTTAAATGGATATGACTTAAATTTCAAATTAACCAAAATATATAGTTCAAAATGACTGAATATTGTGATCAACTGATTCAACACACATTCACACACACACCCCTTCCCTGAGACTCCCTTCAATGCTCTCCTTATTCCTAATTCCTCTCAACAACTCCACCTCCCCATTCCATTCCAAGCCCCACTCCCTTTCTCTCCCCTTGCTTCTCAAACACTACACTACTTCCAAAGCAGTCTAGGAAGTGGCTCTCTTATCTAGGAAGTATCAGAATCATCTAGGAAGCCTATTAACAATATACGTCAATGTAAGGGAAAGTGAACGGATTCTACTTTTAAGTTAAATAGGAGTTAAAAAAATTAAACCCTGATTAACCAGTTTGCTCAGAAAGGAGGATATTCTAGTTAACTAAAGATTAACCAGGGAAATTATTTTGTTGAAAAAAATCCTTCTGGAATCTTTTCCCCTTGCTTAGGAGTTACAGTTCTTCATGAGAAATATCTGATGACTTAATAACTATCCTACAAATAGGACAAGTTTATAATCAATTCTTATCCTATACAGGGGTGGGCCCTGAAGGCCAAATAAAACCCTTAAGCTAAAAATTGTTTTATCTCTTTAAAGAGTTGTAAAAAAAACAAACAAAAAAGAATGTGTGACTGAAACCCTATGTGGTCCACAAGGCCTAAAATATATACTATCTGGCCCTTTACAGAACAAGTTTGCAGAACCTTGTTCTGTAGCACTAAAGGCAATGAAAGTAGAGACTCAAGGGACGTTACCCAGAAGCGCTCCTTTCTCATCAGATTAACTGAAAATAAAAGTTTCCATTAAATCGGTTCCAAATTACTTAAATAGAATCACTGCTATTTCTCTAATTGACTTGCCTAAATGACTAGCCTTCAAGAAAGTTATTACCCACCCCCAGAAGGCTCTATTCCCCTCTTTAGATCCAACAGTTTCAGCTTGCGGGTGCTAGTTAGCTATGGAAATAAATTCAGAAAACTGGAAGCCTTACCTGGGGCATTTGCTATAGCCAACGGCAGGCTTGGAAGCTGGTGCACCTGGATTCCTGAAGCGCCCAATGCACTGAGGTTTATGGTCTGGAGGCCAGGCATGGAGGAGAGTTGAGCAGCATTCACAGTGACTGTGCCAGCAGGGATAGAGGCAGCTGAGGCAATGGGTGTAAGGGTGGTATTACTGCTGCTGGTCTGCCCCAGGGAAACACCCTGCATTGGGGCCAAGGTGATTGTCTGGGCCTGTGGGTTCTGAACTTGGAGGTTTTGCAGCTGAAGAGTCTGCCAACTGACCTGTCCATTGGGCCCCACCGTTGGTGTCCGGATGATGATGGGACCAGAGTTTGGAACAGCCTGAAGCTGGAGGTTCTGGAGAGTTTCCTGGGAGATAGCTTGAGTTGTAAAGGTCTGCCCTGACAATGGTGCTGCCTGAAGGGCCTGGAGGGTCTGTCCCCCTTGAACTAGCTGAGGCTGGATAAGAATTTGTTGTTGCTGTGACTGCTGGTTTTGCTCTCCCTCTTTTTGCTGACTTGCTTGCAGTGAGCCTCCAGATGTCTGGTTCTGCTGTATGTTCAGAGCATCAGACCCCTGTAGCCCACTGACCCTCTGGGGTGTCTGGCCTTGAGAACTGGTCCCTGCTGATCCACTGGTGGTAAAGTTCATAATTCCCATGTTGCTGGTGGTAGTAGTTGTTGAATAGCTATTGGCATTGGTGAAAAAGGAGCTGGAACTGGCTTGTGATGATACCAAACTGGCAGAACTGATGGCAGTCCCTGAGGTGACAGGCTGTGAGCTGCTCTCTTGGGACCCAGAGCTGCTGATCGTGACTGCCTGAGAGCTAGGAGTCAAGGTAGCCGCAGAAACGCTGTTAACAGGTAGCAAGGTGATATTCCCATTCAGGGCCACTGGTACATTGGTCACATACTGAGTCTGTCCTGAGAGTACATTATTAGTCAGGCCTTGGAGGGGGACAGCTTGCTGGAGTAGATTTGGCATAGCAGCAATGATGTTGCCTCCACTTCCTCGATTTGTGATGATCTGTTGGTTTGCACCTGGTATGATCTGTATTTGACCAGAACCATCCTGCTGCACTTGGGCCCCAGTGGTAGCAAATTGCAGCTGTTGCCCATCAACAGTCTGGAACTGTGGGATTACTTGATACTGAATATTAGGCATCACTCCAGGTAGTCCTGTCAGAACTTGCTGGTTCTGTAAGTTGGAAGTGGCAGCCACAACGTACTGCCCACCAGAGACAGTGCGATTCTTGGAAGGCTCGCTGCCATTGCTGCCATTGGTACTGCTGCCACTCTGTTCCTTTGAGGTAGGGGTAGCCCCAGAGGAGGAAGAGATGATCTGCCAGCCATTGGCACCCTGTGAAAGTTGTGTGGCTGTGAGGTCAAGCTCACCTGTGCCCCCTGACTGGCTTGGGCCCTGGGAGTTGTTGCTGTTTTCATTAGGTGATTCAATTCTGCTGCAAGTTGCTGCCAGCAGAGCCAAAGGGGATGGCTGGGATTCCTGGCCAAATAATAAGGGAGAGAAAAAGTGGTTTAGTGACACCCAGCTGCCAGCCCAGGGGGCAGTATACAATAAACAGCAAAACAGTACAGAAAAATTAAGAGAAAAAAAAAGACCAGAAACACAAAGCTGACCTGCCTATAATGCTGAAATTCTCATCTTTAGGGATCTCCAAGTCACTTGCCTCTCTCTGTACTTACTTCCTAGTCTGTAAACTAGTTAGCCTCTTCCTAAAATTTATTCTGTGAAAAATCATCTAAGAATATGTGCATCTTTTCAACACCTCCCCCACTGTCCTGGTTACCACTTACCTGTCCTCCGCCTCCTCCTCCTCCACTGCTGCTGCTGCTGCCTGTGCTGCTGCTTCGAGCCTGGGAAAAGGCACCACTACCATTACCATTGCCCCCATTACTGCCACCAACTCCTTTTTCAATCTTCACCACGGCTGTCATTTCATCCATGGAGTGATCTTGGTCTAAAAATAATTGAAAAATAAACAACTTAAAGTTGGAGAAAGGAAAAGGGTAAGGTGAGGAAGAATACAAGAGACTAGAATGAAACAGACATGACTAACAGGAAGGTGAAAGGCGCCAGTGTAAAAAAAAAAAAAAGGATTGGAGAAGGGACAGTTGTGGGACGAGAACATAAACTAGGTTCAATGGTGCCAAACTTGGGGTTCAACTCCCCTTTGCACAAAATTATACTCAGAAAATATTGAAAAGGTGCTTTTTGTATAAAAAATGCAAAGGACAATGGACATGCTGAAAGACTTTCAAAATAACCTCGAGATAAGGCTACAAGAAACAGCAATAGATTGAGACAGGCACCCTTCGTCAGGGTCAAGAGATGGAAGCATCAAGTGTAGAAATAACAAGAGAGAGGAAGGAAAGGAGGCATAAAATAGTGTGAGTGGGAGGCTGTTATGAATACTAGTAAAGGACTAAAAGAGGTTCAAGGGTCAAAGTGATTTCAGACGGACAAGGCGGACCAAGTGGATTCAAGTGAGAATTGTCGAAAGGGCGGGACGGTAGGGAGGAAATCTACGGAAGGTGGGGAGGGCCCTGGGGCAGGCGGCGATCAGAGGGCGGACCAGGGAGGCGGTTGGCCCGGGCGGGGCCTGCACTGCTCGGGCCGCCCCCGCGGCTCCAGCCCCCGGCGGGAGGAGCCTCAGGCGGGCGGCCGACTAGTGGGGGGTAAGGCCCGTCCCCCCGTGGCCGGGGCGGGCAGGGGGCGGGCGAGGCCACTCTGCCCCCTCCCCCGGGGCGGGCGGCCCATCCCCCTCCTCCTCGGAGGCTCCGCCACTGCCCCTTCTCCCTCCCTTCCCTCCGCCCCGGGCGGGACCAAGGCCTCCGCCGCCGCCTCCCGCCCGCCCCCCCTCACAGCGGGGACCGCCCGGTCGGCCCTCGCGCGCGCCCCCTCATTTCCCTACCACCCCTAAGCTTGGAGTGGACTCATCCTTACCGCTCATGGTGGCAGCTGAGGGACGAGCTCAAGGGGGTCCTGCCCGGGGGGGTTGGGGGGGGCCAGGAAAAACGCGGACGCTGACGAGGCAAGCGAACCCGGACCGGACAGGGAGGGGGGGTGAGGAGGAGGGAGCAGCGCGCCACAAGCATAGGCCCCGCCCCTCCGCTGCTGCCCCGCCCAATGAGGGAGGGAGAAAGGAGGGACTTGTAGAAGAAAGGCAGGCAGGTCATCCAATGGTAAGGCTCGCTTGCTCTCTAAGGCGTGTAAGACAAAGTTGCGTGCTGGGAGTCCTCCCTAAAAGACCGCCCCCTCGATTTTAAAAACCAATGAAAAACGCAGGAAGTGACGATGGGCGGGAGCTAGAAATGATAGGCTTGGAGAGAAACCAGTCAACCGCCAGGCGGGCTCTCTGAGAGGTAGGGATAGGGAGAACTTTGATTGGAATGACAGAACAACGACCAACCAGAACCCTGGACGTGCCTGAGCAAAGTCCTCGTGGGAGGAGAAGTAAGAAGTAGGCAGGAATGGGATAGGATGAAGCTGATCAAAACCAATCAGAAATCAGGCGGGCAGCCATGAAAGTTGTGATTGGATTAACACTGAAAAGAGACGCAAATTGACGGGAACAAAAAGCCAATTAAACGCCGAGTAAACTCTGAGGGCGGGTACTTGGGGTAAGCAGAGGAGAATTGGCGTCACACTCAGTCACTCAGTCCAATGAGGTGGCGGAGGAAGCAAGACACCGCCTCCATCTTAGGCAATGGGCGTTACTAGGGCCTCCTGTCATTGAGGAGGGAACAGGGTTGTGCCAACAGAAGGCCGTCGCCATATTGGCCCTCCTGAGGAGACGTCTTTGCAGTGACTGAGTGCTGCACTTCAGCGGTTCCCTCCAGCTCAACAAGTGTCAGGGCCAAGAAACTCGGCGCGCCGTTTGTCTCGCCACCAGGGCTCATTTGCGTCTTCATTTAACGTCCCTTAAAAGTACCTTTCAAGCCTCACTCTTCCCGGGCTGGGCGGACAAGCAGGCAGATGCCTCGAACGTGGGTGTAAAGCCTGGGGTGCAAGCGCGATGAGATTTGACGACGGTGCTCACACCGTCGGTCAATACTGAGCTGACCAATTTCCAAGGTCTTCTGTGAGACTCCAGCAAACACCTTTTTATTAAATTTCCCCAAGGTGCTGTCCACTTAATTTACAGCAGGTTAACTTCTCCAGAGCTTGTCTTTGAGGGTAAAGTGCACTGAAGAACCTCTAGAAGTCAAGGTCCTATAAGCCACTTACTCCGCCCCACACTCAAATTCTTAATTGTAAACACTGTCTAAGCATAAAACAAGATAGTAAGATAGAGTTCCTGTTTTTTGCAACTACAGAGGTTTTTCCCAAGGCACCTGAATTTCTGGCCTCTCATCCTGACTCTTATCCCAGTTTTAGTAGAGGCAGCCTGTGTGGCTTGTCAATGACATGAAAAGGTCATTCTCCTCAGCGCTTGTATGTTACATGTTATCATTTCACTACCTATAATTTCACCACTTCTTGATGTGTTGTAATGTTTTAAAGTCTGGGTTCCACTCAAACAGACCTGCTGCTTTGAGCAGGGCCTGAAGAAGATGAAGTGACTTGAATGTGTTAGGTGCCTAGGTCAGTTAAGGAATGTTTTGCATTCCTTATGTCATCCTCATAATGAAGATATTAGTATTAAGAGATATTACACATTTTATAAGTGAAAAAATTAAGGCGGGGAAGTAACTTGCCCAGGGTCACAAAGCTAATGAGTCGTAGTTCCAGATTCCAACCCAAAATAGTCCCACGAAATGTCTTTTATAAATTCTTTACTGAATAAAGCAATGCTTTGTATAACCATTTATGAAAATGGACTTAGTAAAAAAATTCTTTTTATTTTACTTTTTTTTCCCTTCCCTCCCCCATCTTTCTCTCCTTGGGTTTTTTCCTCCCCAAAGGAAAAAGGGCCAGCTCCCAGGAGGGGTCTGAGCCTTTATTAATTTTTAGAAATGCTTTTTGGGTCTATGGCCATGCCATCCTGAAAAAGCTTGATCATGTCTGATCTCGGAAGCTAAGCAGAGTCAGGCCTGGTTAGTACTTGGATGGGAGACCACCTAGAAAGAACAGGTGCTGTAGGCGTAAAAAAAAAGAAACAAATGCTTCTGGGGGGAGAGGGGAGGTAGCGCGCAGGGGGGATTAATCATTTCTTCAATTAAAAATAATTTTTAAAAATTTAAAAAATAATAAAAATTCTTTTTTATTGTTACCTTCTAGCTCCTGATAAAAATCCTGTGCATACTTCCAGGATAGTTCAAATGACATCATCCTCTCATATATCTGTATCATAAAACATCACATTACAATATAATTAATAGCATCTCTCCCTAGATCAAAACTTCTCAAAATATGTCAGTCTCTATTAGAATCATGTGGGCTGCTTTTCTAAAGGTAGATTCCTAGACCCCAACTCAGACCCAATAAATCTGATTCTCTGAGGTGGGTCTTGAGAGTATGTATTTTTCAGTAGCCCTTTCAAGTGATTAGTCCTTAAACCAGTTTTAAGAAACACTAAGGGAAGAAACTAGAGTGAAGAAATTTCCAGAAGAAAAGAAACTTCCCAGAGGGAAAAAAACTGCATTACTCATCTTTGTAAACCAAGCTCTTGAGATTCTAACAGCTGTTTAGTGCATTCAGCAGCAAAAGACCACACCTAAACTTGCAAGATGGAGGGACATTGTGGAGCAGTCCTCTAAACATTTCATGTATATTGTCTAACTTAATCCTTTCAATCAATTTAAGAAACTGCCATCTCTTTTTACAGATGAGAAAGTTGAGGCTCTGATACTTCGGTTAAATTATGACTGTTGTGTCAAACTTTGATTTTTGTTTTTTTTCCATAGTTCTAAGTCAACACCTAAAATGGGAATTAGGGTTTGATTTTATCTCAGGTACTGAGAAAAAGGCTTAGATTTAGACTCAGAAATTCAAGAGCCATCATCCTTTTCTCAATACTCTCTCTTTGCTCCTCTAGGATAACAGAATTCAGCACCTGGCCAGTGACGATGTCCTCAAAATATGGTTGCTTATTGATGGACCCTGAGAGCAAATAGACATGATCCGTCTTGTCCAATTCATCTCAAAACCTGAACAAATTTTCTTTAAACACAAAAAACGAAAATGAATAAACTTATTTCAAGCCTTCTCAAATCACTTAACTCGTAACGACTGTTTAAAAAGCAATGTATAGATTATTTGAGAGTTGTTTCACTACAAAACCACTCATAAGAACATGAATTATGTTTGGCTGTATAATATGTAAGCTTCACATGTGCCAAGTAGTAACGTTCCAGCGCAGCAGTCAAAGCTCTTAGTGGTCTGCCCTGCACTTATTTGAGCTAATCTTCCATTTGTATCCACTGTACTCTTTTACTCTTTACTTTGTTCGTTGTTGAAGTTTTCTCTCAAAGCATGCTTTCTTGGGTCTCCAAAGTACAGAAACAGTTTACTCAGCTTGTCCTCCTTCTGGGCTACCAAATTCTTACTCTCATCTTTGGCAAGAATGACTTCTATTAAGTCTTTCCTACCTCCCACAAGTATTGAATACTCTGTCCACTGTGTTTTGTTTACGTACCTCCAACAGAGGTATCTAAATATCTGATCTCCAACTACACAGCAATTTGATGGACCAGATGATGCCTTTTCATTTTATATCTTCAGGGCCCAGCATATAGTTGACACCAGTAAACACTTGTTAAATGGAAGGAGAAGCATAGTTCATAGTTCCCGAACATCTTAAATAGGTTTCCAGATATTACACACAGGATTGATTCTCAGCATTGTTATTTGTCCTTACAAGTTAAATAATTCTTCCTGATTATGAAGCCACTCTTTAGCTTTCATCAATTTCCCACTTTGCAATCCAGTAACCGGAAACATTTTACAAATTTAAATACATGGATGATTTAAAACCCCCTTTTACACCATCACTGTAACCTCCTCTCTCAGTAAGCTTTCAACTACAGCTAAGTAGAAAACAGACTAACATTTCTTTTACCTGTCCTGCCTACTCTAGGATAAAAGAGCTTAGATAGTCCCTGACAAGTTGTCTCAACAGTCTCAACAGGTAATGTTCTAAACCTTTAATTCTAGCTCTCTGAACAAGAAAAGCCTAGATTTTTCACATCATGCAGTCTAAGGTCATTTTCAGTGCAATGGTGACTGTAGGAGCTGAATGGATCACCAAACAAATCCCTCATTCTTTTTAGGATCCTGGAAAGGCAAGAAACTAAGAGAAGAACTGTACCTGGGAGACCACCTAGGAATACCAGGTGCTGTAGGCGCAAACAAAAATAAAAAATAAAATTAAAAAGAACTGTACCAAGTTGAGTTTTTGTTTGGGGAAACCAGAACCTGTTGATGAGAGATCCAGGACTGGCTGCAGATATTCTTATTCTTATTATTATCATTATTTAAAATGACTCATTCTGTATCTTCGCTATATCTTTGTTTCCTTATCTGAGAAGCACTGTGGCTGATCCCTGCCTAGACTGTACCTTTACTAGGAAGGCCTTTGTTCAGTGTGGTAACCAGTGGGTGGCTCTGGTGATCTGAAAGGCCCTGAAGAAGGGAAGAAAGGCTGAAGGAGGGAGGATTTTTGTCCAAGATTTGAGAGGCATGGTCAAGAACACTATTTAGTTGTTGGAGTTAAACTCTGGTCCAACCTGACTATATGTAAACCCAGCTGGTCTCTGGAGCTTGAAGACCCTTTGACATATAAAAGCAGAGGTGATTTGAGGTATGGTGGGGAAGAGGAAGAGAAATTACTGAGAGACTAAATTCCACAATCCGTCTGCACTCTTGAGAGCTAGAGAAGCATGCTCCTTACCCTGGGAGCTCAGAGAGGAACTCAGAGAGGAACCCAGAGACCCCAAACTGAGCAAGAAGAGAGCTTTTCTGAACATTTAAATTTGACCTTTAGGGACTCCAGCTGGAAACAAAGACATAATCAAAACATTTCCTTCCCCCAAACCATCCAAAGCCCTCAGGCTCCTCAGGGATCCATAGCTAATCAGATCTGTCAGGAAGTTGGTGCTTAATGCCAGTTTACCATCATCAGTCCCCCCACTCCATCCCACCCAGACCTCTGCACCCCAAGGATGACTGGGGTCCTGCCTGGCGGTAAAGCATTAAAAAAGTTTCTCTTTTAACCAAAAATGAAGCAGTTTCCTTTTCTATTTCCTCTTCTGGGACAAGTAGTCCTGAGTCTCCTCCACAGTCCAGAGTTGAGGAGAGAGTTACGCCACCCCCAGCTTCCCATTCCCAGAAAAGAGCATGACCCCCGAAAGGCTCAACAGGTCTGGAAAAAGTACCTGCCCTCCCCGGTATCCACAGCAAAGGCTGGAGGAAAGAAGGGAAGGGAAAAGGAGGGGGGCCGGGCAAGGGCTGGCCCGGTTTCCCACTCCCACAGAACCGAGGCCACCCTGGAGGCGGGCGTTGGGCTGGGCTGGGGGAGGAGGGAGCTGGATTCATAAACAAACCCTCCTGAGCCACGAGGTGCCCAGAGGAACGGGGTGGGGTTTGTCGGCCTCTCAGATCCAGCCTGAGCTGGATGACTGGTGTAGGCTGGGCCGGGGCCACTCCACCCCCAATTTCCGGCTAGAGGTGGACCATCTGGCTCTCCCAACCACAAACCCCTCCTTCCTGTTTTGCCCTCCCTCCCTCGAGCCGAGAAGCCAGCCTAGGTTCGTTGAGACTTGACACCTGACTTCTCTTCTTCCGCAAATTTTCACTGTCCCCAGGGTAAGTAGGTGGTTCTTGTCGGGAAAAGGCCCTGGAACACCACGTTAATTCCTTCTTGGGGTGACCCGAGACATGATGAAGAGAGAAAAGTGGGAGAGGACAGGAGCTTCACAGACTTATGCTTCAACAGAGGTTTTTCCACAGCTTCCTTACTGCTAATGCCCAGTTTAGGGATAACCTTCACCACGGCCTTCCTTCTCTCTGTTCTCCCCTCCCCCACCACTGCAAGTGATAAGAGGTGCCTGCACAAAGGTCCCTGGGAGTCTTCCAGGAAGAGCTTGCCTTCCTCACTCACAAGACTAGTAACTAACACCTGTAGATATTATAGTATCTACTCTTTACTGATTTAGGAAGGAAGTTCAGCACTTGAGAAATGTGCCCAACCAAGTTCTCAAGGCAGACTTAATGGAACTCCAATTCTACTCTAGCATTTCCCAGAGTGTGAGGCATTACTGCTGGTGGGTTTTGAACATTTCTGTATGTGTCCTTTTAATGAATTTTCAAAGGAATTTGAACTACGTGTCAAACCTATCATTTCACAAATGTTATTGTTAGGATAAAAAAAAATTATGGAATACTATGGAACAGGGAAACCTGATAACGTTAAAAATTATGAAGGTGAAGTGTGAATGATTGAAGTCTGGAGAAATACACTGTACCATCCTGGTGTCTCCATCTTACATGCAGCTCTTTCTAAGGAAGAATGAAGGAGAATGAGAGTTCTTCAGTGAGGGGGCTAGTCTAGATGATCCACAAAGTTCCTTTCAGCACTGATATTCTAAAGTTTAAAAGCAATCAGAAACTATTGAGCTAGTAGAGGCAGGAATTTTCTCTGAGCCACGTCACCCCAGGCCCATCACCAAAAGGCCCAGAGCTGAAGAAGAGGCCATCCTGCTTTCCACAAGGGGAAAATGCAGGACAGGATGAACAGGCCCTGGAATGGTTCCACCCCCAACCCTGGGGAATTGTAGTCTTCTCATTCTTGCAAGGAGCACACAGAAGGGTTGAAGGGAGCCACCGCTGCCTGTGTGGTATGCTGCCTATGTGGTATTTTTGTCTCGCGACCTCTTGCTCAGTCCTGACCAAGCACTGAGCCAGTCCAAACTGCCAACATTAAGCTAATCCTTCTCCAAGTGTCTCCTCTCTGACCTCAATCTACTCTGTGCCTGTGTAGGCCAACAGCCACGATGGTTGAGGCCCAGTCAGAGCTCAGCTTCAAGGTCCAGAGGTGGGTGACTGTCTAGGTCCCCTCAAGCTTAGCCTCCTCCAGCAACTTCAAAAACACTGATTCAACCACCGGCCATGTGCATTATGTGGCCCTGATGTAATATAATATGAAGAACTCCTAACAAATACTCTTCTAAAGTATTGAACCTAAATATTTTAGGAAGTCTTTAGATTTAATTTCCAGTTTGCAGAAAGCATGGGGACTAGAGGAGCAAGGTAAGTGAAAATACAAAAACAAATATGAAAATTCCAAAAAGTAGGACATTCTATAGGACAACTGACTGTTTCTTCAACAAATCAAAAATAGAGAAAGCGGCTTAAAAAAGACTTAAGAGGCAAAATGGTCACATGCAACATGATCCTATTTTGAACAAACCAACTGTAAAGAGACATTTTGGGACAGTTGGGAGAATTTGAATATGGACCGGGTATTAAATGGTATCAAGGAATGATTGTTAATTGGGGTGATGTGATAATACTATTGAGATTAAATAAGAACGTGTTTGATTTTTAAAAATTTATTTTTCAATTGCACTTGACATACAATATTACGTTAGTTTCAAGTGTACAACATAGTGATTAGACATTTATATACCTTACGAAGTGATCACCTCAATAAGTCTAGTACCCATCTGACACCATACATAGTGTGGACAAAAAAGGGGTCCTATGGAAAGTAATCTGACAGGGTGATCTGATCATAAATTCCTAACTGGACATGTAATGGTGAGTAGTCACACCCCAGGCATGTAACTTTAGTAAAAGGTTTATCTTTGCCTTACGCAAGCTCTGTTAATTGTTTCTGTGTACCTAGATTAACACACTTTTGAAACACACTTCTTTTCAGACCCCTCAAGAAAAACCATCCTCAAGAAAAACCCTCAAGAGAACACATAATCTTGTTAACTATCCCATAATCCCATCCCTCCTTGCTTTCTCCCAGCTTCTGTAATCTTTCTTACGTTCCCTGTTCCCTCCTTAATTTCAAATGCATAAAAGAAACTGCAAAACTATTATTCTCCAGACCATTTAAGATCTTGCTTCCCAGCATTGTTGTCAGTTTGGCTCAAATGAACTCATAAAAATTCTCTACAGGCTTGGACGTTTCTTACTTAGACAATAGTTATTACGATATTATTGACTCTATACCCTGTGTACGAATGTGTTTTTATTAGCAGTGCATACTGAAATATTTAAGAGTTTAATGTCATAATGTCTAAATTATCTTAAAATACTTTCCCCCAAACTGACCTAAATATGGCAAATATGAATAATTGTTAAGTCCAGATAAAAGTCAGATTCATTTTCTTCTCTATGTTGATTTAAATGATTTCTTAATAATATAAGTAGTTAAAATATTTTAATTAAATAATAATTAAACTGCCCACTGGTTTTTTTTCTCCTTTCACATCCCCAGTCTCAGGTCCTTGTCCTCCTTTCCTGTCTGCTGAGATTTACACCTTCCTGGCTGCTCTCCCTCTTTCCCCTTGCCACATCAGCCTATGGCATCCTGCCAAAGACATGCCACCTCTTGCCATACATCTTAAGGTTTGGTGGTTTAGAGGAGGAAGGTAGAAGTCTGAGGCTTCTCTTACAGCGCCTTATTAGTATCAGTTTCTGGGTAGTGATAGCAGAATTTAGGGAAAACACTCTCCCCTATGCTGAAGCCACCCATGTCTCAGCCAGTCAACACTATCACACTGTGTGGCTAACCCAAAGAAGGAAGGCTGACAGAAAATTGAGCAATCTCCCCTTGGGACAGGCTTCTGCCTAAGGCTGAGAAGGGAGGCAGTAGACTGGAGAACTTCCTGCCTCTCAACTTTTGTGATTATCCCCCACCATTCCCTGCTCCCCTATGCACTCCAGACCAAAGCCAGTCTCTCTGCTGTGCTCTTTCATTCAGTGTTAACGTGGTCTGTGCAAGATAGGTCACTAGGCACTGGGGGAGATTAGATGAACACGTCATGGCTCAGTAGGACTCATACACAGCCTCATACACAACTAATTATAATAAATTATAATATGCTGTCCTACATGCAAAGAAGGAGATACACAGTGATCCCTTTTTAAAGGACCTCATGGTCAGTTTTCTCCCCAACAAACTTCTCTCCCTTTTCAGACTCCCACCATCCTCCCTTACAGTAGTAATCGGTCATCAAGTCCTATCAATCTTATTCCACAAATGTCTTTCAGATTTATCCCTTCCTCTCTCCCATATCCCTTGTTGCTGCCTTAGTTCGGCATAGCCATCATGCTTACTTGGTGGTGTTACTATATAGAATGGATTCCTTGTCTCCAGCTTGATTCTCTTCAAAATAGGCTCCATGTTTTGGTCCCAGGGAGTCTTATCTTACTGAACACAGATCTCATTATTTGGTACAAATCAAATCTTGGCAGGCCCTATCTTTCACCTAGAAATGTTTGAGTAAAGCTCCAGCCATACCCACTCACCTATTTATTATTAATAAAATAGGCCAAGTGGTTTCCTCTGTGATATCCACTGATATACACATAGGTGTGTGCCTGGAATGCCCCCCCCTGTAGTAGTTCAACAGCTCTGCTTTTGGAACCTTTGTGTACCATTGATGGGAACGGAAAGTGGTGCAGCCACTATGGAAAAGAGCATGGAGGTTCCACGAAAAACTAAAAATACCATATGATCCAGCAATTCCACTTCTGGATATATATCTCAAGAAAATGAAAACACTAACTCAAAAAGATACATGCACCCCCATGTTCATTGCAGCATTGGTTACAATAGCCAAGATGTGGAAACAACTTACGTGTCCATCATAGATGAATAGAAAAACAAAATATGTGTATATACAGTGAAATATTATTCAGCAATAAAAAACAATGAAATTTTGCCATTTGCAACAACACGGATGGACCTTGAGGATATTATGTTAAGTGAAATAAGTCAGAAAGACAAATATCTCATAATCTCATGTGGAATCAAAAAACAAAAAAAACAAGCTCGTAGATACAGAAAACAGATTGGTGGTTGCCAGAAGCTGAGGAGGCGGGCAAAATAGGTGAAAAGAGCCAAAAGGTACAGTTATAAAAGAAATGAGTCCTGGGGCTGTAATGTATAGCATGGTGACTACAATTAATAATACTATATTGTATGTTTGAAAGTTGCTGAGAGTAAATCTTTAAGTTCTCATCACAAGAAAAAAAATTCTCTATATAAGGTGGTGGGTGTTAACTAGCCCTATTGTGGTAATCATTTCACAATATATACAAATATTGAATTATTATGTTGTACACCTGAAACTACTGTATGTCAATTATACCTCAATTTTTAAAAATTTTAATAATAATAAAGATACCAAAGGGGGCAGGGGAAGAACTCACCTTTCAAGTCTTAGATCAAGCTTCATTTCTGCATTCATTTCCAGAAATATTCCTTCTCTCTCTAGAATTTGCCACACTTCTCCACGTGTCCCTACTGCTGCTTCTGCTGTCGTCTACCTTGCAGCCTTCAACTCTTTGTTGCACTTGTCTGTACATTTATAAACACAATGGAGTGAAGTGAACCTGAGTCTTGGAGCCACGAAGTTCACATCCAGGCTTATAACAATTTGCAGCAATTTATTTAACCTGTCTGAGCCTTAGTTGCTTCATCTATGAAATGAAGATATTACTTACTTGAAAGGGTTGTAGAGATAGTAAATGAAAATGTGGTCAGTCATTTTTGCTTTTATTGTGGGTTCTTAAAAATCTGTTTTTTGTTTTTACTACCCAAATAACACATGAACATCATCTCTTTGTAGACAAAGATTGAAAGTCAAAGGTGTAGTGCAGACGTGTACATCTTCTTTCACTAACCTATCCTGTACACAACACCTTCACCACTTAACATCTTGGTTTGCAGCTTTTCAGTCCCCTTTCTATGTATTTACATATATTTATATACATTCAACAGATATTTACTCAATGCCTACTAAGTGCCAGGCACTGTTCTGGTGTGGCAATGAAGAATCAACAGTGAACAAAATAGAGGAAAAAAAAAAACAAAACTCTGCTCTTTTGACCTTACTTGCTATGTTCATATATATCTCTTTGTTGTTGGTATTTTTTATGTGAATAGGAATTATAAGTATTCCAGAGCTTGCTATTTTTTTAACTTAACAAAATATATTAAAGATCTTTTTGTGTTAGTTTATTTAATTCTTTATTAGTATTTCAAAGTCTGCTGCAGCAAACACCTTTCTATATACATATATATTAGTGTGTAGGTATGGCATTTAAGAGAGGGTGGAGACCTGTATAGCAGAGGAGTTAAGAGGATAGATTCTGAAGACAGACCATAGGTGTGAATCCTGGCTGTCGCTTACTAGCTATATGACCTTAGGCAATTCAACCTCCATGATTCACTTATCTCATCTGTAAAATGAGGAAATATTTACTCCATAGAACAGGTTGAGCTATGGTTAGAATCTCTGAACATAGTAAGCAGTCCATACCTATCAGTGTTATCTGTATAGATTTCTAGAAGTAGAATTGCTGAGTCAAGATTATGCACATTTAAAATTTTGATACACTGCCAAATTATCTTCTAAAAAATATTCCCAGTTACACTCATACTGACCACACTGTGACAGTGATAGTTTCCCTGAATTCTCACCAGTTTTTAAAATTGTCATCGATCTGATAGTTCCATTATTAAAGTTTGTTTTTTTCCTGATTTATCAAGATTTATAAGGACAAGTGTCTTTTCTATGTTATTGTCCATTTGTATTTTGTCCTCTGTGTATTGTCCTTTCATGTCCTTTGTCCATTTTCCTATTGACTTGTTTGACTTAAAGAAGCCCTTTATGTGTATTAGATATTAATTCTTTGTTAAAATATGTCAAATATTTTCTCCCTGTCAATTGTCTTTTTGTTTTGTTTTTGAAATTAAAAAAAAATCAACATTAGTGAACTATAATTTTTACACTGTAAAATGTACCCACTTTAAATGTATTACATTTAAATGAGTTTTCATGAGTTTAGACAAAAATATGTACCTGTGTAACCATCACAAAAATCAAGATATGAAACATTACTCTAAAAAGTTCTCTGTCCGTTCTCCCAGACAATCCTTGTCAAGCCCTCCCTCACCTCAGCACCCAGGTAGCCACTGACCCACTTTCTGATTAGATTTTATTCTAGATTTGCATCTAGGAAAGAATTAGATTTGTCTTTTGTAAAGTTTCATAGAACTGGAATCAGACAGCATATACTTAAAAATTTTTATTTTTGTTCTAGCTTCTTTCACTCAACATAATGGTTTTCAGATTCTTGCTTGCTATTGGGTATATCAGTAGCTTATTCCCTATTATTACTTAGTAGCGTTCCATTGTATGAATATACCACAATTTGTTTATCCATTCACATTTTGATGGACATTTGGGTATTTCCATTATTTTGATTATTATGAATAAAGCTGCTATGAATCTCATATAAGTCTGTGTGGGGATATGTTTTTATTTCTCTTGGATAATTACCTCGGAGTAGAATGGCTAGGTCTTACGGTAAATGTATATTTAACTTTATAAAAAATTGCCAAACTGTTTTCCAGAATTGCTGTACTATTTTACATTTGTAAATATACATAAATACTAGATACTTATCCTTTTTAAAAAATATTTTCTTCCTGTCAGTCGCCTTTTAACTTTGTTATTATCTATGCAATAGAACTTATTTTTTACAGATCACATCTGTTTTCTTTTTGTACCTTGAGTTGGGTCTCATTTATCTTCACATCCCCATCACCTGGACCTGTGCCTAGCACAAAGTAGCCCCCCAATAAATGTTTACTGAATGAGCCAACAACAGTGAAGAGTTCCACAGCTATGCCTAGAAGTTTGTAAAAAGGATTACATTCTGATCACTTAGCTAACACAAGCAAGTTACAGGAGGTGAATTTAACCACTAGTAAAATGCTCCAAAGTATTATCTGCGAAGGAGAGGAGAGACAGATTTGGAAACACCCCAATGCAACCTAAGTTCCACAACACACCTGGATCCTTCTTTAAAACGCTTATCTGATTCTGTCACGCTCCCCGACTTAAATCTTTTCCAGACTTTCTAGCACCCTTGGGATAAAGTCCCCAACCTTAATTTGGCCTATAAAACTGTCAGTCATCCTGTCTTCAAGTTTGTCCACCGTTTCTTCCTCCCCATTCATACATGTTTTAGATTCTTCTAATGTGCCATGATTATCCCCAAGCTAGGGCCCTTGCTTGTGCTGTTCCTTTTCCCTGGAACACTCCTTTCTCCTTTCGCCTCCACTCTCCTCCTCCTCCTCCTCCTCCCCGCCACTTTTATTTTTTTATTTTTATTGGTTTCAAGTCCCATTTAACTTCTAAGTGGCCTTTCTGGACTCAGTTTAACTCTCATCTCCTCAAGGAAGGCTTCCTTCCCCAACTCCTGAAACAGCCTTAGGTCCCATATAACCCTGTAATTACTCATTCAACTTTTGTTTTCCTAAAAATATTTTAAGCTCCAACATCGCTCTGTTCTTGTTTGTCTTTTTGACCCCACTGTCTACTAGAGTGCCTGGCTTATAATAGACACTTGATCAAGGTTGAATGGATGAATGAATTAAAGGTAAGATAGGACCAAGAGGAATTATAGGATTCATTAAGTAGTCTAGTTTTATCTTGGGGGTAAGGGGAGCCACTGAAAATTTTGAAGCAGAAGAGTGATATGCACATATCTCAATCCCATTAGACTGAGATGAACTGTTTGGATAAATTGAGAGTAGAAATTGCACAGTGATAGAATGAACACCTAAGGGGACCTTCATCCAGCCTGGAAACACCGAAACTGAAGGGGAAATCATGAATCAACCTACCTGAGGATCTTTTAAAAAACACCTGTATATGGCCCCACTTCAATCCAATTAATCAGTACCTCTGGGGTTGAGGCTCAGACATCTATACATTTTAAAAGCTCATAAAGTCATGCCAATATACAGCCAGAGTTGAAAACCATTGAATTAGATTCCAGGGAGCAAAGACAAAGCAGCTAAATGTTGTTGAACATAAAGTTCTAGACACAAAGAGCTTTGGACTTTATCTTCTAGATTATAGAGAACCTTGAAGGATTTTCCTCCTACTTTTATTGAGAAATAATTGACATACATCATTGAATAAGTTTAAAGGGTACAGCATGACGGTTTGATATATATATATATATTGTGAAATGATTATAATAGGTTCAGTTAACATCCTCATATAAATACAATAAAAATAGAGGAAAAAATTTTTCCTTGTAATGAGAACTATTAAAATTTATTCTCCAACCAACTTTCCTCTGTCATGCAACAGGGTTAGCTATAGTCATCATGTTGTACGTTATGTCTCTAGCACTTATTTTTCTCAAAATTAAAAGTTTGCAACTTTTGACTACTTTCCTCCAGTTCCTCCTCCCCTACCTTCCACCTCTGGTAACCACAAGTCTGATCTCTTTTTCTATGAGTTTGGTTTTTGTTTTGTTTTGTTTTGTTTTTAGATTCCACATAAAAGTGAGATCGTATAGTATGTGTCTTTCTTGGTCTGACTTATTTCACTTAGCATAATGCCCTCAAGGTCCATCCATGTCATTGCAAATGGTAGAATTTTCTCATTTTTTATGGCTGAATAATATTTAGCTGTATATATATACCACAACTTCTTTATCCATTCATCTATCGATAGACACTTAGATTGTTTCCATGTCTTGGTTATTGTAAATATTGCTGCTATGAACAAGGGGTGCAGATATCTTTTAAGTTAATATTTTTGTTTCCATTATATATATTCCTAAAAGCAGAATTGCTGGGTTTCATGGTAGTTCTATTTTTAACTTTTTGAAGATCCCCCATACTGTTTTCCATAGTGGCTACACCAACATATACTCCACCAACAATGCACCAGGGTTCCCTTTTCTCCACATACTCTCCAGCATTTGTTATTTGTCTTTTTGGTGATGTTTGTTGGATTTTAAATGGGAAAATGTGAGTCTGGTATATGGAATTTTTTTTTTCAATCTAGGTGCAAAGAATCAATGAATTAATCATATTCTTTGGTTCATAGTACACTATCATCATTTGAAATCATACAAGACCCCTCTCTAGTTTATCCCCCCCTTCATATCTACACTGTTCCCTTCCTCCCTATAAGCACCATCTAATGTGTTCGTTTGTACCTGAATATATATGTATCTTTGTTTTATGGGTGTGTTTAATTTGCATGTAGAATTTAATCATGCTATAAGTCTAATTGTTTTACTTTGGACAAACACAATACTCTTAAAGATTTATTCATGTTCTTATAGATATATCTAGTTCATCACTTCTGTTGTACAGTATTCCCCTAGAGATGGAGAATCAGTTTCTTTATACCATGAAGCTGTCATGAATATCCTCATACATGTTCTCTTATAGTTCTATGCAATATTTTCTTGTGGTGATGATTCTAAAATAAGGATATGGCCATTTTACCGCTCTGCTCCACATCCTTCAATTACTCCCATTTCCTTTAGAGTAAAGCACAAACTTCTGAGGATGACAAAGGAATTAAGTCATTTTACATCTCTAAACTTCTCCTTCCTTCCTAAGAAGACCTAACAATACTTGCCTAGTTGATAAGGCACTTGAGAAGATCAAATGAGTTGCTTCAGGGGAAGTGCCACTATAGTCAGCGAAGAACTATTAAAATGTTGATTTTATTAATAGAGTGTATTTTAATACATTTTTTTACCTTTCAAGGTGGGCTTCATGTTTACTTTAGCCAGATCTGAGTGATATAAAAATGTGTGTGGCAAGGAATCGGCAGTGTACTCATTGGACATTCTTGGCAGCCCCCAGCTTAAGTGATAATTAGGTAGGTAATTAGGGAGGGTGATAATGAGAAGGCTGGAGGTGAGTAGATCCCGCTTAGAGCAGGTTTGAGCCCCTGCCCTTTTTTCTTCCCAATTTCTATAGGCTTCCTAAGAACAAAGACCAGGCCTTTATTTTTTTCATTTATCTTCATTATCTCTTATAACCTTTGAGAGAGGCTCATAGAAGGTGCTTACTAAATGCATGTTGATTTGTGGAGAACATTCAGACCATGCCAGCCTCAAATCTGGGAAGCCATCCTTGTTTTTGTCCCCATTGCTGGTGAACCAGGAGATGTGCATCTATGCTGTCTAGAGTTTGTCAATCTACTTCTTTCCCGCCCACCTCCCTCCACCCCGTACCTTTTCTTCCCGCTTCCTCTATATGTCTTCTACTCATCCTTTAGGTTTCTAGAAAAGTGGTCACCTTCTCTGGGAAGGCTCCTCAAGTCTGAATGGTGTTGCTTCCCTAGCATTCAGCACTTATAATAACAGCTACATGGCAGGCAGTGAATTCTATCTTTAAAAATTTTTAGGCAGTGATTTTTTTATATACAATTTTATGAGTTTTCTGCGAGGGTCATTTGCCCACATTTTACAGATATGGAGACTGAGGCTCACAGAGTTTGCCCAGCTAGCAAGTGGTAGAGCTTGAATTTACATGCTAGTCTGACTTCCAAGACAGTGCTTTAACCACCACCTCAAACTGCCTCCCATTGTCATAGGAGCATAGCTGTTTACCAGGTTATCTTCCACTAGATTGCACACATCTTGTTAAATGCTATATTACATACTTCCAGCACATACCTGGAACACAGTAGATACTCAGGAAATGTCTGTGAAAGGCAGACAGGTAGGTGGAACAGGAAATAGACCCTTGCTTGCTGAATTCTGGCCTGGGAGTCAGTCAGGAAGCCTTTGGAACTTTGACAAGTAGCTCGCCCTTACTGAGCCAAGGCTGGGGAAGGGTTAGAATCAGATTTCTTCCCACTCCACCCCTTGCCTGAGAGCTGCATTGCCTCCCCCGTCTACCCACACCCCACCCCCACCCCGCAAAAACTTGGCAATCCTCTGACCCCAAGAACGGTGATAGGTGGAGCCCAAGAATGGTGATAGGTGGAGTCGTTGAGCAGCTCACTCCTGCCACCTGGTGGTGCTAGTTGGCCTTGTTCAATCTGCTTTCTCCAGAGCCGCAGATCTCGGGGAAGGTCGACTCTGAAAAAGTCTAGTTTTTTTGCACATTGCTCTTTCTTCCAAGGGTTTTTCTTTCTCTGGAATGCCTTCCCATTCGCAGCACGCATCGACAGTCCTGCTATTCCAACGCAACAAGATGAATTGAATGGAGTTAAGTCCCTTAAAGGTTTGAAGTTCTAAGCTCTGAAAAGGTGGTGATGCACACTTCCACCATAAGGGCTTCCAGACAGAAACAATACTAAAAGTAAAATAAGCCCAAGTAAGGATGTGCCACAAAAGTCTGATTTCTTTTACAATGACTACTTTAACGCTTTTATTTTTTTTTAATTTGAAAATAATTTTAAAATTATAATTTTTTTCCAAATTTCCATTTGTTTTATTGCCCCTGCTTTGCAGCCCTGTGCACTAAGCATGACTTGGTACTGCCAGGTACTACTGGGTAACACACCACGGATCATGTTTTTGGAACGAGAACCTGCCTAACTTAAGCCTATGGATTACTAGAGGGCCGGGGTTTTATTTTATGTTTTTGTTTTTCCTGGGACCCCACAGTGCCTGGGAGATGATAGGAGATAATAATCAATGTTCGTTTTTTGGTCTTTACCTGAAAGGAAGTCCTGGCTGGCCTCTCGTCAGTACCCTTGGGAGCCTGTCTCTACCTTATCACAGCCTTGCTCCGTGCCTAATGCCTACCTACCTGGAGCCTAATGCCTACCTATCTATCTCTCTGAATCTTTAGTTTTTCTCTTTCTAGTCAAAACCCCAACCCCCCCTTTAAGAAACCTAATTTCAGTTCCAAGAAAGGATCTCATAACCCTAGAACTTTAGAGTTGGAAGAAAACAAAATACTAACAATTTCTACCATTTGTTGAATCTGTTTTTTTAGATGGGTTTTGATAAGAATAACTATTTTGAATTTTGTCTAATGTCTTCTTTGCATCTATTGAATTGATCATGTGATTTTTCTAGTTTACCATATTAATGTGCTCCTTATTAATGAATTCCATTATTAAAGACCCATTCTAGCATTCCTGAGGTAAATTAAAAAGAGAATCTTAGACATGGGAGTCAGGGGTTCTCAATTAGATGTAGCCAAATTCATTTATTTTCAGATAAGGAAGCAGAAGCACTGACAAGTAACATGGGTCATTATGCTTTCAAATATGATCCTTAGTTGTTTCAAGTATCTTTTTTCCCTCACCAAGCTGTTAAGATCCCAAAGAGCAAACACTGAGGGTCCTATGTAGCATTTTCTCCATAATATTTTACCCAAGGGGCCACTCAATAAATGCTATTGACTACTAAATTGATTAATAGGTTTTTATACTGGAGCTAGAGCAGAAAGTTGCAAGCTAAATAGGAGGATGGAAGATGAAGGTTACACCAAATAAAGGACTTCTAGATAGTTAGAGAGGTAAACCATTAAACAAGTGAGTAAAAATGGCTTGAGGCAACTCCTCCGGAGGTGAGCTTGAGAAAGAGGAGGATATGCCTTCCTCCTAGGCCACTGAAACCCAGGAAAGAACTCAATGACTTTTGGCCAGACTGATTAGCTTTGGTTCTTATGATTACCTTATTCTCTCTTCCCTCTATCCCAAATTTTTCAGAACTTTACAATTTCAAATATTCCCCCTAAACCAGTGAGATGTTCCAGAAGAGAGTAGTTTATGTATCTCCATCCTCAGTTTTTCCAAAGCTCTGTCCCATATTGTATCCATGCCCAAATCTGCATCCTTCCCAGCAAAAGACAGAAGTGGGATGTAAGAATTAGGCTCCTGTACTGGAAAGGCAGTGGGCAGAAGAGAATAAGGCTCAAGAATGGACTGAGCTGAGGATACAATCTCCATGCTCTTCTCAACCACTCTGGCTGAGATAGAAGAGATTAGAAGGAGCAGGGATGAAGGGTGGAGGGTGGACTGTCACCAATGAGGCCATAGGTCCCCAGGTTCCCAGGCTCCTGGGGCTCCCTGAAGCTACATATTCTTTCCTGCTCTTTGTCCCTTGGCTGCCATGGGTGAGCCTACTGGATACCATATGCTGCCTCTCTCGGAATTTGGAAGCAACTAGAAAATACTCTGAGGGTAGCACCAACAACAGGAGCATCCCAAACTTCTATCCCAGTTGGTTCCCAGGATCTTGGAGAGAAGGGTCAGGCCTGAGAGCCACCCAGAGGTGTAATGGGGTGGTGGATATTGTCTGGCAGGGCACAGGCAGTCTTAGATACCTCTGTCTGTCCCCTCACCCTCCGTTACTAAGATCTCCCTGCTGTCCTATCCTTGTGTTCTTTGATTTCTAAGATTTCTTTAGCTGGCAGAGGAAGGCCCAGGGTTCAAGGAGACTTTAGAGGCGTAACGGACTGGGTAGAGGGAGAAAGAGTGTGTGATCATTTATGTGTTAGTTGAATATATTTATGTGACTTTGTATGTCTCTTTCTAAAACCTGGCCCCTGTGTTTGATGAGTGTCGCCATAAATGCCCATGGCTGTGTGACTGTGGCATGTGGTGTGTGCCTTGTGTGTCAGGGCAGGGGCTCCCTGTAAAGGGTATGTGTTGGGAGGAGGTGATGATGAGAGCCTGGTTCCCTCTACTCCTCCCCCATCCTTGCTCCCATCTGGCCTTGATCAGTCGGTCCCTGGGGAGGGAGCCGCGGTTTCAGATACAGGAAAATGTTCCAGGAAGCGGCCACTGTGCTGGGCCCTGCTCCTGCTCCCCCAGCGGAAATTGTTCCAGGAGGGAGGAGGGAAGGGAGTGTTGAGATAGGATTAAGGGAGGAGGGGGTAGCTCTTGGCTCCCTTCTTTAGGAAGTAAAGCAGGACGAATTGATGGGAAACTCAGGTCAGCCAGAAACCTGTATGCTGCTACCTAAATCATCTAATGAAGGAAAACTGAGAGCCAGTAAAAGAGGGTTCCTTTTCTTATCTGATTCTCTCTCTAGTGACGTTTAAGGACTTGGATCTGTGTAGCCCCTAGGGGTCCCTTTTGTGGCGCTGCTAGCGGGTATCCAAGCTAGGGAGCAAGACACCTTGGTCTTGTCTGAAGGTGGTGTGGCTTGGTGGAGGGGGGTGAGCACAAGATTCAGACCCCTCTTCTCCCCACTAAGGGGGCTTTAAAGCTTAGATCCAGGACTGGGAGGGCTGCCTAATTGGGATAATGGAGGTTAATGGGGCGCCTGGAGGGGTGGCCACGCTCTTAGATCAAAGAGGCCAGCTCTTCCTAACCACCACAGCTGGAGGTCACAGATGGAGGGGGAGGGGCAAAGACTTCGGGCCAGCCAGCAGGGGGTGCTCTGGCCCCTGAATACCTGTCTTGTTGAGTCTCTGACCTCTTCTTTGCTTGGAACTTCTTTTGCCTAGAGAGAGCTTGTGGAGAGCGGGTGTTGAAGGGGATAAGGGAATGGAGGAACCTTGAGATTCAGACTCTTTTTGGTGTGGGGAGAGAGATGAGACAGCGAAAGGGTACGAGAGGCTGGCAGCCAGGGGTTCCTCGAGACCTCCGGCATTGCAGGGCCCAGAGGAGGACGCCTGGGATCCGGGACTGGAGGAAGCCAGGGCTGGGGAGGCAGGACTCATATCGTAGGTTCGGGCCGTAGAGAAAGGACTGGGCGGGGCATCTGGGGGCGCTGGCTGGGCGGAGGGGAAAGGGGCACACCGAGCTCCCCCGCCGCTGCCTGCTCCCCCCTCCCTCCGGTTGGCGCTCCCTCTCGGGCTCTAATCGGCGCGGCGGCCGCAGCGGGCAGAGTCAGCGCCGCCAGTCTCCGGGACGCGACTCCCAGCAATTGTGGTCGGGACCGCAGATATGCAGCTGCCTAATGCCCGGGCGCCGGGCCCGGCCGGCCCCGCCCGCGCCCCGCCCCTCCGCCTCCCGGCCGCGCGGGGACACTGAGGCACGGAAGGGAGGCAAGTCCCTGGCGGTCCTCAGCCAAGCCTAGGCTTGGAGAGACGTCTGGGGAGGTCCTCAGCCTCTCTCCACATCCCCAGATCTCACGATCTGTGCTTCTGGAGGCACCTATCCTCTCCATAGCTGGAGCTGGGGCTGAGACCCCTCAATCCTGCCTTAGTTTAACTTCTTGCCTTGCTTCAAACCTCCACGCCAAAAAAGTCAAGCAATGCTTTGAGATCCAGAGGGGCCATACGATTGAAGGGGTGAGGGGAGGAGGTGATAGTAGTGGTGGCTGAGTTTCAAAGATACTCATTAACCCAGGCAGTGGAAAAAGGAAGGATGGGCAAGGGTCGCCTAGGCAGACTCCGAACGAAAACTTACAAGGAGTTCCTTCGGAGAAAAGAGAAGGAGGGTGGAGAGAGGCAGGGATGGATGAAAAGGGGGAAATGAAGTAGTTAAGGAGGGATTAAAGCAGTGTGTGTGTGTGTGTATGTGTGTGTGTGTGTGTGTGTGTGTGTGTGTTGTGTGTGTGTGTGTTTGGGGGGATCCTCCTGGGACGCTGGAGGCCAGGTCCTCAGATAGTGTGGCACCTTTACTGCGTTGGCCAGATCTAGTGGCTGTCAAGGGCCATTCTCAGAGAGGAATAGATACCTTTAAATTCCTTGCATGCCCTAGACTCACATGTCAAGGGAAGTCATTCTTGACTGCTCCCTCTCCCTCACTTCTTACATCCAATTAGGCACCAAGTCTTGTCTATACCATTTCCTAAATATCAGCCTTTCATTGACTTCTCGTTATGCCCTCTGCTGCTACAGGCCACACGTCCTCTCACCTCTTGCATGGACTGCTGCAACAAATTTGCCTCTAATTTTGCCCTCCTCCGAACTTCAACAATACTAATAGGCACTACTGATGGAACAACTACTAAGTGCCAGACACTGTGGTAAGAGTTCCACGTGTATTATTCCTAATCCTTGTAACAACCCTGGGAGGTTGCTATATTACTGTTTGCCCATTCTAAAGAAGAATCTAAAGTATCAAAAGTTAAATAACCCAAGCTTACAACATAGTAAACAACTGATTTACCCAGAACTGCCCGGCTCTAAGCCTCACTTCCATTCTCCTCTCTGCAGCCAGGGTCATCTTTCTAATATAAAAATATTCCTGTATGTTGCCCTTAAGATCAAGTTCAGATCCCTAGCACAGGTGATTAGAACTTCTCCATCAGTCTCCGCTCCTAGTGCTCCAGTCACACTCAATTTTCGGGACCTCAAAAATGTCATTATTCCCTCATACCTCTAGGCCTTTGCATATACTCTTCCCCCTGCTTTTAATACTCTCCCTCTCTTCACCTGACTAATTCTTATTCATCCTTCTAGTCTTTTCTTTCAAGAAGCCTTCTTTGATTCCCCCAACGCCAGTTTAAAGTCACTCTTTTGTCTCCAATAACTTCCAGGGCTTACTCTCTCAAGAGACTTCTCACTCTTTATGTTAGTCGTTGATGTGTAAGACAACGGGCTGGGCCTGTCTTGTTCATGGTTGCTTGCCTGAGCTTAGCAGTGTGTTCGTGGCACAATAGGTGCTTGCCGAGAGCATTCGTTGAATTAAAGAATGTTCCTCAGGTCCAGCCTAAAGTCTCAAAAACCTGTGCTCCCAAGAAGAATCTGAGCAGTTCAGAGAAAACAAGATTGGGGTGGTGGTGTCCAGGATTTCGAAGAACCTTCGCCTTGGGTTGTTCAGCCCCATTGCCTAGGATAGAAGATGTGATCAGGACCCCATCACCCCAAGTTCTCTTTGTTTAAAGACACTAATATATTTCACATTTCAGATTCCAGGGTATCTTTTTTACAAAAAGGCATTTCCTCAAGATGACCAGAGTCTTAATTCAATGCTGAGCTGTGTGGAACACGTACCCAGGGTAGGCTTCCTCATTTCAGGATCAGGTCTCAGTCTTCCTCTTCCTTGTCTTTTCCTCCTTGTCCTCTGCCGTCCTTGCTCCTTCCTCTCCTTCCCATAGCACTTCTCATTCTGGTTCTGATCTGCCTCCTTTGGTATTATCTCAGGGCTCAAATGTCAACTAAGGAAACTGAGGCTCAGAGCCCAGGGGAGCCAGGGCGAGCACCAGGATTCTTGACCTGTGGCCCTGGTCCTGGAAGAGGGAACAGGGAGACCTAGCAGACAGGGAGAGAGTTGAGGTACGTATGTATGTGTAAATGTGTATAGTACACGGTGGGATGAGGAGAGCCTTTTCTAAGCTGTCTTATACAGAGGTTGCTGGCTTCTTAAAAGCTTCTCTCTTCCCTATATCCTCAGCTTTGCCTCCCAGAATTGAATCCCCTTCCCCAAGCTCCCTGAGTCTAGGCTCAGGATGCTAGGTCAAGGGAATGGATAGTGTCCACATCCCAAAGCCATGAATCCTCCCTAGCTCAAGGAGTGAGTTTTCCTGGTCCTCAGTCCCATGGCTTTTGGAGGGCCCTATCAGATTAGTAGCTGGAGTCTCTTATCTATATTCCTACCATCTCTGTTTTCTCCTAGGTTTTCCCTTTGTCTTTCTGTTTCCCTGTCTCTGGGTGCCTTCTTTCCTGTCCCTTCTGGGTTTGCTGTCACCAGTGTCTCCACTGGAGACAAGGGCTGGGTCTGGGTTCCTGGGGGGGTGGGCAGTGTGGCCAGATCAGGGGCCCAGGACATGGCAACTTTTCCAACCTTCTCTTCCAGGCCCCTGTGGTTGGGGGCTCAGGAGGGAGAGATGGAGTCAGGGGCATGAGCAGGGGTCTGTGTGGGGGTGGGGATGCTGGGGTTCCCCAGGGCCGGGGAGTTCACTGGGGCCATCTGAGTCCCTGAACTCTGGTGAATGGGGGGAGTAAAAGATCATTGAGTCTCCTAAAGGTACACTGGAGGTTCCTACACTAGTAGGAGTTGCAGATAGCAATTCATAGGACTGGCAGTGCCCTCTACATCACCCTTATCCCAGGATTCTTGTAGAAAGAGGGGTTCCTAAATCCCCTTTAGGAGAGCTCAGGGATCTCTAAAGCTGTAAAATTGTGATGGTAGGCCTATGTATATGTATGGGATATTTGCTATATTGTAACTATGTGTATGATGTGAGTCTGTGTGAGTCCCTGTGGGTGGTATTCTAGGTGGCTGTGAGTTTCTGTATGTATGTACACTGGTATGTGCATTCCTGTGATTGGGGGTTAGGGCGAGTGTCTTGGTGTAAGCATCACCTGCATTTTGTATATATATAAGTGTGTATCCATGTGGGTGCCTGTAGAGTATATATGTTTATGTATGTATATATGTTTATCATTCAGCGAGTGTGCAAGTGTATCTGAAAGTATGTCACTCATTAGGTCTGTATTAGAGTATGGAGTATGTGTCAATCTTTATTTTAGGAGTTCTGTTCTCTGTTCATCAGGGATTCTCTCTAGGGGAGCCAAACCTGTAATAACAACAAAGGAAGGGCTAGTAGTCTCTTTGGATTAGGACTCTCAGAGGAGCCCAGTCTAAGGGGTGGGCAGAGGGCAGTAGTATGGAAGGAGGCAGCTTCCCTGAGGAGTAGGGGGCTAGAAGTCTCCCACTCTCCCCAGTTTTCACTCTCTCTTCATCCCCACTGATTATTCCAAAAAGATCTATAGAGAACCGAGGCAGGTTCCAGATTCAACCCCCTCTAACCTAGAAATCCCACCCTGATTCTTCTAGGGGAAGGAGAGAAGGGAGGGGTCCCTGTGGTTCAGCCCAGTCCTGGGGTTGAGAGATCAGAAAGGCACCGTCCCACCCCTTCCTTCAGGGGCGTCCATCTCTGGGAGCTCAGTGTCTGGGTGGCCATGGGCGGAGGCTTAGGGGCCCCCAGGGTGGTGGGGGGTGGTGGATAGAAACCAGATGCCTAGGGGGTTTATACTGGAAGGACCAGAGCCGCAGCCTCTACCCGCCCCTGCCACATGGCGCCTCTGCCTGGGCTGCCCCACCCCCTGGGAGGCTGGGCTGAGGGAGGCCTGTGAGGGTGGAGGCAGGTCCTTGGTCAGGGCTCCCAGTTGCTGCTCCTGGCCCTTGGGGGGACTGGGAGAGGTTTGGAGGTCTGGACCCAGGAGTACCAGCACCTTGGCTGGGGTGCAGGATTATCTTTAAAAGGGGTGTGGAAGTCAGAACCCAGGGTCTAAGAGAGGCCCCTGGGGACTTCAAGCAGCCCCTCTGATTGGCTTTGGCATAGACCTTTGGGAGGGGACTCTGTGTCCAGGCACTGTCCTATTGGGGTTGACACATTAGGGGCCCCGGTTCATATTTTCCTGGGGACCCTGCTTCTTCCTTCCCCTTCCCCAGCACTCCTGCCTTTTCCTAGATAGGGTTAGGGTTGAAGGCCCCCCAAGGAAGTGGAGGTTGACCCTCTCTGTCCCTCATCTCTACTCCCCAACCCTGCATCTCGTTTTATCCTTTAGTTACTCCTCTTTTTACCTGTCAGTCTCTTCCTTTCCTACCCAATCTAGTTTGAGCCCTAACACCTTTCTCATCTGCCATTTCTCCTCTGGAGTCTAGACTTTTCTCCTCTTCCTCAATTGTCTGTCTGATCTAGCTGGCCCTGGACTTTTCTGCAGGCACAGTTTTCTCCAAAGCTTCCCCGTTCTTCTCAGCTTCTGAAGGGGTGAACAGAAATCCATCCCACACCTCAGGCTCAGAGCCGCCCCCCACCTCCCACACACCAGGGGGAGACTCGAGGTCATGGGACACCCTACCACGGGCACTTCCTCTTGGGCAGACGGGTGGGGTGGCCCGTGTAATCATCGGACACAATTATGTGCTATTTATACTCCATCCCCGCCCCCCCACCTGCCTGACTGCTTTAACCCTCTGCCTCCTCTGTCTCTTCCTGACCTGACCGGCCTCATGCTATTTTCCCTGTCCTGTCCTTTCTCGAAGTCATTGTCTCCTCGTCTTTGTTCCTCTGGGCTAGTTTCTTTTTGTTTTTAGATTTTCTGCTCTCTGTTTTTTTTAAGCCACATACCTGGTCTTCTGTTTTTCTCTTTTCTCTTTCTCTGTTATATCCCATAGCATTTCTTATTCTCTCGGATTGTTTCATTTGCTCTGTGTGTCTCTCAGGTCTTTCTGCGGTTCTTCTTTTGCTTCCTTTCCTTAGTCTGCCAGCCATCCTGGTTCCCCAACCCTCTCCCCAAAAGTTGGGCCCAGACAGTTCCTTGAGGGAAATCAAATGGGGCTGGAATCCAGAACTCCTGGGTCCTACCCTGAGTTTTGATCCCACCTGCTGGTTAAGTTTCTCTAACCATCCCTGGACATCCATCAGCTCCTTCCTCTTCCTTACCTTTTCCTTGGAGAGCTGGTAGAGCAAAAGGAACAAGGAGTGGGCACTCAGGAAGAGAAAGTGAGGGGACCGTATTGGAGAGTTGGGGGAGTTGGAAGGGAAGGACAGGGCTCCATTCCTCTGATGGGCAGGGCTGGGAGCGGGGAAAGAGTTGTGTTGGGGAATAACTTGTAAAACAACCCTAGCTGGCTGGGCCCCTCTGAGGGAGAGATGCTGGTTCTACCACTTGGCTGCCCAGTCCTCTTTCTCCCACAAACTTACCTCAAGACTCAGGTTTCAGTTAATAGACTTTTTGCTTTCCCTCTCCCAATCTGGTTGAACTTCTCTTCTTCCCCATTTTGTTGAGAAGTCAAAGTTGGGAAGTCCTGCTTATGCTCTAACTTCAATTCTTCCTGCTGCAGAGGAAACTGATGCATGGCAATGAGAAAGGAAGCCAGGAGCCCCTCCAAAGAAAGCATGATCACTCACAAGAACTATCTGTCAAAGGATGGAGATTTGATGTGTGGCCAAGCGGTGCCTGGGAAGGGTAACTGGCAAGGAATGATGAAGGCTAGGGCATACCTTTTAGGGGACTTAATCGCAATGGGCTAGGTTTGAGTACGGATGAGTTGACCCAATGACCTTCTACTCCCACCCTCGCTCCTGCCTGCCTTAAATTTTCTCAGAATCAGAAGATCCAGGTTCTGCCCCACATAGTGACATAGGCCTAGAGGCCACTTCCTAGGAGGGAAACTGAGACACTGGGAGGAAGGCTGGGGAACCCCCAAGCCTGTGCCAAGCCCTCCCCCACTCTCCGTTCCTTCCTCCAGGCCTTGCTATGAACCTTTTTAGGGTCACTAGACCCTAAAAGCTTGAACGGCAGAAGCCTTTACCCCAGAACACACTCTCCCTGCTGTCTTTCATAACATACATGTTATAATGCACATATACACAAGCACATACACACTGTTCTCCTGATCTAGAGTGACTGGGGAAGCAAGCATCTCTGTGGTCAACTCGGGTGTGTATGTGGTGTGTGTGCCTCCAGCCATGTCACTGAGCTCATTTGTGTGTGAGTTTGTCTGCATTCATTCATGACAGTGACTGTGTCCTTGTGAGTAGCACTGTGTGTGTGTGTACGTGTGCATGTATCTATCATCTTGTGTTTGTCCATGAGTGTGTATGTCAGTGTGTTCCAGTCTCTCTGTGTGAGTGTCGTCCCCAATCCCCCATCCCCCCCCTCGGATCTCTAATTAGTGGTTTGGGGTTTGTTCCTTTTCCCTCCTGTTCCTTCCCTCAGCGGCAGCAGCAGCGGCAGCCTCAGCAGCAGCAGGAACAGCAGCAGCAGAAGCAGCAGCAGCAGCGGAGCAGCAGTCAGGACTCTGGAGTCAGTAGGATTGTAAGATCGGAGCCCGAGTGGGAGCAGGAGTGGAGCTGGCCTGGGAGAAGAGCCGAGCCCTCCCAGGGCCCTCAGGCCACCTCCTGCCTGCATACTCACTGCCAGACCTCCAGAGAGGAGAGACCCAGGACACCCAGCCCCAGAACCCCCAGGTATCTGATACTGGGGAGCTCTGGTAGGGGTTCCCGCAGATGCCCATGGGATTGCTGGGGGGCAAGGTGTGGGACACCTGGACTGACCAACCCTTCAATCCTTCCCCTCAGCACCGGCCCAGGACACCCTGACAACTTGCCCATGTCCCTACCCCCTCCTACTTCCACCCCTTCCCTGGGAGCCCTGTTTCTCCTCTCCCGCCCAGATCCCTTCTTTGGGGAGCTCAGCAAATGGAGCAGGAAATTTGGACCCTCTGCCTCCCTCTCTCGCCCTGCTCATTGGATCCGGAGCCTTCTCCACTGGGAAAGCTGTAATTAGAGGGTGGATCCCTACAGACAGAGAGCAGCCCCCCACCCCACCCCCAGTCCTTCTAACTTTAGATCTCTTCTCTCCCATTCTCCCATTCTCCCTCCCTCTCCCTCTCCCTCTCTCTCCGGCTCAGCTCTCTCCATCTGCCTGGCTCCTTGGGACCCGTTCCCCAGCCTCAGGATGGCGTCCTCACTGCTTGAGGTAACTGCCCCTCCTCCCCGCAGGACACCAGCCACTATCTTAATGGTCCTAATCCCTGCCCACCCCCCACCTCCCAACTCACACAGTTGCTGTGGTGCTTGTCACTTTTAGGGGGTCCCTCTGATGAGTAGAGAGGAGTGGGGTCACATGAGCGGGGAGCAAGGGGAGGAGAGAACAGGGCCAGGGGTCAGAGAGCACACTGGGGAGGAGGAGAGGGGTTTAGGTCAGAAGAAGGCAGGACCCCTAAGGTCGGCCAAGCACACCAACTCTGAGGAGTGGAAAAAGGATGGAAAGAGGAATGAGTGGAAGGGAAAGTGGGGAAAGAAGGATGGGAGATAGATAAGCTGGTAGCAGACAGGGGGAGAGAGGGAAGGCCAGAGGGCTGGTTGAATGGGCACAGAGTGGCAATTGAGTATGGTTCCTTGGGGTCCTGTCTTCTGGAACTCTTAGCCTGAGCGGTGTCTTGTCTGGTTTGTAGGTGGAGAGGGGGCTGGGCCTCTGGACTGTATGTGTAGGAGAGGAAGTGGGCTATGAGAGAAGGGAGAAGGGCAGTCCTGTGCATGTTGTGGGGGTTGACCAGAAGAACTGGGCCCAGGCCTGAGAGGGAACCAAGGAGGAGGGCCAGGGTCTGAGGCCGCCTGCCCAGCTCACAAATATTTAGCTTTCAGCCAAAGACAAACTCTGCTCTATTTTGGGAGTGGGAGGCTCCAGGACGGGCTAGGCCACTTCCCCTCCAGGCTGGGACCCCAGCATCCCTTGCCTCTGGCACTGGGATGGAAGGAACTAGGGTACCATGGGGGTCAGGGTTTGTGGTCCTGAGAAATCACTAACTCTACCAGGACTTCTGGGGGACTCATGCACATAATTGGAAAAGGGGACTCAGAGCCACTCAGAGCCTGTTTGAACATCCTGAGTTCTCCCTGCTTCCGGGTTTCTGACTTTGTTTTTCTGTCACCATCTCTGTCATGCCTTCTAGGTCCCTCCATAGGAATTTAGAGTCAGGGAGCCCTCCCTTAAAGTCAACCCCCTTCAGTAGCCTTGAACCTTCCATATTCCTGGGCCCCTCAGAATCCCCTATGTCTGTTCTCAGTGCCCTAGCTCATGTGCCAGGGGTGATGGGCCAAACAGGAAGCCGACTCATTCAGCCTGTAGGAGAGGTGTGTTTGAGATGGAGCGGGATCTTAACGCCTGTGTTCATTGGCCTGAGCGTAAGTGTTAGAATGTAAACCAGTGACTGCACGCATGGCTGGCTTTATGAGAACACAGGTATATGTGTGTATAAGCCAGGCCAAGTGGATACCTTAGTCCAAATGAGGAATGGTATGTTTGTAAGGCTGGGAGTAGTGGTTTGTGACTGAGTTTGAGTGAATGACATGCAAGCCAATGGGGTGGACACCATGTCCTTGTCACTGCTCTGTATCCAGTCAGGGATCCCCAGGTGTTAGGCTCTACCTCTGCTGCGATGAGGACAGGCTGCTCACTCTGCCATTTCCCCATTACACTCTATATTGAGCCATCATCGAAAACACTTTGGTTGGTCTTGAGGAAGCTAGAGGACCAAGGTGCATGGAAATCCTGGGTCTACCCAAGGCAGGGGCAGTGTCAGTGGGCATGGGCATCGTGCCAGAGTTGCCAGCGTGTCACTGGTTCCTGGGGGAAGGGCTGGCCCAAAGGCCTGCTGGAAAGACACCGGACTGGGATAACACTTGGCAAGAAAAGGGTGTCATAGAAAGTGGGCCTCTATGTCCCTCACTCCCTGTGAGCTAGAGATGCCCCAATGCAAAGGCATTCCAGTCCCTCTGTCTCTTTCATTAATATTTGGGCACCTGGGCCCTTAACCTTCCCTCCCAAGCTGCTACCATCAGGAAGCCCTCTGCCTGGTATGGGTGGGCTCTTTGGCAGTGAGAAGAACTTGGGGTTCAGAGAGGGAAGCAGCTGCTGCTTGATGCATAAGATGCAGGGGAACAGGGAGGAAGGAGAAATGGGGGTGGGGGCTACGTGAGGATGGAGAATTAGAAGTTGAGAGAACTAAATAACTTGGGAGGAGGCTAAAAAAGCGGAGAGTTGAAAACCGAGACCTTGGGTACTCAGAACCCATGGCCAGTCAGCCCTCAGATGCACAGTGAGCATTCCAGTGGGAGGTCAGCCGGGGGCGCTGTGAACAGCATGGGAAGAGGGGCTCCCTTCCCGGCTGCATATCTAGGTGAGAGCTGGGACAGCTCCCCTTTCTGTACTTTAAGCCTGCCTTTTTGTTGTTGTTTTTTTTTAACGAATGGTGAGTGGAGGTAGGAGGAAAAACAACTTGAAAGTGGGACTCCTGAGTCCCTGGAAAGGTAATGCATTTGATCAGGTATGCGGGCTCATATTTAGAAACCCTCACCAGGACCCTCTCCCCAGTTCTCAGGGGAGCGAGCACAAGCAGTAAGAAAAGGAAACTGAGGCCGAGGTGAAACAGCCAGGTGCCCAGCCCTTGGCCTCTGTAACAGTCTGAATGGGTCTGGTGCTTTCTCCCTTTTCCCTGCCCTCGGGGGCCCTGGGGGCCTCTGCTCCCCAGGTCTGGGGTCTCCTGTTGGCCTGGGACTGCTTGCCTTCTTTCACCCCTCCTTCCCTCCCCACTGCTGGGTGGGGTCCCTGGGCTTGGCTGAGGCCCCTGTGGCCACAGTGTGAGGGCCGGGCGGGGGACGGCGTCGGCGTTTTTAAAAATAAACCGACCGCAGGGAAACCAACGGAGCCGGGCAGGGCTGGGCAGAGGGGGAGGGGGCGGTCAGGGGGAGAAGGCGGGGCATGTGGCCTGGTCTGGGGGTTTTCTGGGGCCCAATCCCATAGTGGTTTTCTTAGGTAGGAAATCTGTCTTCTTCCTCCTCCTCCTCCTCCCCCTTTTCTTTTCTCTTCTTCCTTTCTTTTCCTGTTTTCCTTTGCCTTCCTAGCCCACTCTCTTTCCATCACCTCTCTTTGTTTATACTGCGTTCCCCTCTCTCTCTCCCTTTTGTCTTTTTACCTTTCTGTTTTTTGGGTCTCTGCCTGTTTCTGCCCCCTAATGCCAGTTCTCCCCTCTGTTTCCCTTCTCCTGCTCCTGGGGGCTTTTATGTCAGTTCCTCACTCTGTGCTGGGTGCTTTCCTCCCGTGTCTCTGGGTCTCTGACTTTCCCCTTCCTACTCCATGTTTCTACCTCTCCTTTCTGCTGGGATTGGGCTCCTGCCCCAGCAGCTACCTGCCTCAGCCCGCCCTCTGCTTTGTAGATCAGAGGCTCTAGGGGAACCTTGGGTGGGAAAGACCAAGGCTCTTATCATGGTCAGATTTGAGAAAGCTTTTGGTGGCTCAGATTTGGAAGTCCATTTCATTACAGGGGTCAACAGGATCTCCAAGAGAGGTAAGTGGGCAGGGGGAGCAGCAGGTTTGCTCTCGGGGAGCAGTGCAGGAGAGGTGACTGCACATGCCCCTCACTGCAACCTTAAGTCTCCAGACCTACCTCAAGGATTGGTGTCACACACACACCACATGCTAGGAACTGGGCAGGCAGGTCTGGGAACCCGTCAGGTTCTTTTTCAGCTTCACCAGGAAGGCACTAGGTACATCGGCTTTTAAGGACCCCAGTCAGAGAACTGTCCAGGGTCAGCTTTAAAGGACATCTTTTTTGGTGGGATTCTCACTAATGGACATATATCTATGTCAGCCAGGATATTCCTGGGATGTCCTGAGGCTGACCCAGGGGAGGGTAGCAGGAGCTCCTGAGGATGGTGATCTCAGGAGGCCCTGGCCTGATAGCAGCAGCAGGATGGGCTTTATGGGTATTCTGTGTTTCTAAAAGGCCCCCATGCCCCACATCTACATATCTTCTTTTGCTCACTGTGCTAGAAGGTTGAAGAGAGACCAGATATGTGGGCTACATGTTAGGGGACACTGAGGCACAGAGGGGTTTGGCTGTGAGACAACATCTTAGCTCCCCCAATTCTCCACCCTGGTAAGGTGTGAGGACTTCGGTTTCTTCCAGTCCTCCAAAAGGGGTACCAGCTGGCTCCACAAAGCAGGAGATGCCCATTGGCCGCTTGAAAGACATTCTTGCCTCAGCCACAGTCCTGGTTTGGCTGCAGCCCTGTTCCTTCTCAATGTCCCAGTGTCTCTGCCGTCGCTTCCTCTTGCTCCCCAGCCCTAGAGTCCCTGCCAAGAGATTCCTTACCAGGGACTTGAGGATGAGGCCTCAGGGAGAGCAGGCTACTGCCTTAGACAAGAGATGAAGTGGAGACAGGGAGTGGAATATGGGGTAATGCTGGGAAAATCTGGAATGAAGGCAGCTAGTCTCCTAATATTTCTACCCCTTCCCATGCTGCTCTTTGAGCCTCATCTTTCCTCTCCAAGTTCCTGACCGTGGCATCTACTCCAAACTCTTTCCCAGGGTTCAGGATCCCTAATTTTTACCTTACTCAGGTGCTCCCTCTATCCCCAGATCTTCTCACAGCTATTTAAGAGGTGTCTCCTGTTTTTTGGAGGGCCTTGCACATCCCCAGCTACTCTCCAGTGAGCTCTACTTCTTACCTCCTGGTTTGGGGTGTTAAGGGGCAGTCTTGGGTGTTTGCTCTCCTTCCACAGTGCTATCTGAGCTCTGCCCTGGGACCCAGTCCTCACTTGTGCCCACCTTACCTCTAATTTCCCATCTCTTCAATTTTTCCCTGATATCTCTGTTCTCTTCTCCATGTCTCTAGGTCGCAGTCTTAGAGTTTGCCTTTCCCTCTGCATTCTCTTTCTCTCCCCTAATCAGTGTTCCCTCTCTCCCTAGGAGGAAGCTCACTATGGCTCCAGTCCCCTGGCCATGCTGACAGCAGCGTGCAGCAAATTTGGTGGCTCCAGCCCTCTACGGGACTCAACGACATTGAGCAAAGCAAGCACAAAGAAGCCATACTCTGTGGGCAGTGACCTTTCAGCCCCCAAAACCATGGGGGATGCCTACCCAGCCCCCTTTTCAAGCACCAATGGGCTCCTCTCACCTGCAGGCAGTCCTCCAGCACCCACCTCGGGCTATGCCAATGACTACCCTCCCTTTTCTCACTCATTCCCTGGGCCCACGGGTACCCAGGACCCTGGGCTACTAGTGCCCAAAGGTCACAGCTCTTCTGACTGCCTGCCCAGTGTCTACACCTCTCTGGACATGGCACACCCCTACGGCTCCTGGTACAAGGCAGGCATCCACGCAGGCATCTCACCAGGCCCAGGCAATGCTCCTACACCTTGGTGGGACATGCACCCTGGGGGCAACTGGCTAGGTGGTGGGCAAGGCCAGGGTGATGGGTTGCAAGGGACACTGCCCACAGGCCCTACTCAGCCTCCATTGAACCCCCAGCTACCCACCTACCCATCTGACTTTGCCCCCCTTAATCCAGCCCCCTACCCAGCTCCTCATCTCCTACAACCAGGACCCCAGCATGTCCTACCCCAAGAAGTCTATAAACCCAAGGCAGTGGGCAATAGTGGGCAGCTGGAGGGGAGCGGTGGAGCCAAACCTCCTCGGGGTGCAGGCACAGGGGGCAGTGGTGGATATGGGGGCAGTGGAGCAGGGCGCTCCTCCTGTGACTGCCCCAACTGCCAGGAGCTAGAACGCCTGGGGGCAGCAGCAGCTGGGCTAAGGAAGAAGCCCATCCACAGCTGCCACATCCCAGGCTGCGGAAAGGTGTATGGAAAGGCCTCACACCTGAAGGCCCACTTGCGCTGGCACACGGGCGAGAGGCCCTTCGTCTGCAACTGGCTGTTCTGTGGCAAGAGATTCACCCGTTCAGATGAGCTGGAGCGCCATGTGCGCACTCACACCCGGGAGAAAAAGTTCACCTGTCTGCTCTGCTCCAAGCGCTTTACCCGGAGTGATCACCTGAGCAAACACCAACGCACCCATGGCGAGCCAGGCCCAGGCCCTCCACCCAGCGGTCCCAAGGAGCTGGGAGAGGGCCGCAGCACCGGGGAAGAGGAGGCCAGTCTGACACCCCGACCTTCAGCCTCTCCAGCACCCCCAGAGAAAGCCCCTGAAGGCAGCCCTGAGCAGAGCAACCTGCTGGAGATCTGAGCTGGGTGGAGGGTCTCCAGCCCCAAGGCTATTTGCCAGCCTCTTCTGGCTCCATGGACCACTGCTTGCCCCCCTCACTCCTTTTGCCCCATGCATGCTGTCCTTTGGGGCTCTCACCATCTCTCCCTTGGCTATTCTGAGCCTGGGTATCTCCCTGCATGCCTCCTCAGCTCGCCTCTTTCCCTTACCTTGAGCGCATTACATAAATTCTCATCTTAGGCCCTCACCTTGTGCCTGATTTCTCCACTCCTAAACTCTCCCTTCCCCATTTTCAGATTCTCTCCTCTGCTTTTACCACACCAGTTCACTTTTCCTTCATTTGGGCTCTGAACGTTTTATTTCTCCATTTCACTGTCTTTGACATGCATCCTTCTGCTTCCCAAGCTTATTTACCACTATCCCTTAGCTTCCAGGCTCCAGTCTCCCCAACTTCTTCCACTGCTCTCCATGCTCCAGAGTATTCTTCCTTTTTACAAACATAATGATGATGATGATGATGATGATGATGATGATGATAATTTATTGCCCCCTGGTGGCCTCTTCATTAGGGACCAGATTTAGGAGGATTGGGGTTAGTGACCTGGCAGGGAGCAGGGTGCCAAGAGGGGGGCAGACCAGTGGGGATCTGATCCCAAAGATGGGGTGACCCCAGGGTCAGGGAGGCTGCCCCCCAGCTTGTATATTTAACCCCTATGTTCCAAGAGAAATGAATAGTAATAATAATAATTCTATTTATCTAAGTTATGATGACAGGTCAGATAGAGTGAGCTGGAGAGGGAGGAGGTCCATTTCTGCTATGGAAACTTTAGACAAATACATTTCTGTAGAAAGCGTTAGTGCAGATCTTGTTAATAGAATTTCTGTCGTCAGGGTCTCAGTTAATGGGGTTTCTCTTTTAATAGGATCTTTGCTAATAAGGTTGGTTAGCTAGATCTCTGTTAAAGAGTTGATGGGGTATCTCTCAATCAGGGGATCCCTAATATTCCCACCCCAGCCAGAAGCTGTGAAACCTCAAGTCCTATGGAGGGGATGACCTATATATCCCAGCTCCTTAGATCTTAGAACAGGTTCTTCCACTGCCCCTCCCTGACACCATGACCCCATCAGGCTAATCCCTTGTTGCCATGGTTATGGAGAGCGTATAGTTGCCGCTTTAGGCTCTTTGGGGAAGCCTACCTAACAGGAGGAGGACGTTGGTTTGGAGGTGCCTCTCCTGAAGAATAGGTGGAGAAGGCTTTCTCTGGGATCAGATTCAAATAAATCAAGTATTTATTGAGTGCCTACTCTGTGCAAGGCACTGTGCAAGGATGGCTAGAAGCCACGAGAACAAATTGATAGAACTAGGATGAATGAGGTCCCCAAGCGGATTTGGGTGCATACACAGGCCCCAAACCTGGGACTTCCGATGCTCCCAATTCCACCTCCAGTGACTTTTAAAACCGCTTTGTGCCTTTCCTGTGACTTTGGATTCTCCTTTTCTATCTCCTGCTCCCTCAAGGTCCCAAGTTAAAGGGTTAAAGCCGTTGGAGCTTGGGGAGAGGGTAATATTATGGAAGGAAAGAGATCATGTCCTCATGGAGTCTTTTTTTTTTTAATTTAATAAATAAAAGTTCGATTTAAAATTTTGTCCTGGTGAGAAAAGGGTAAGAGGAAGGGAGATGGGTGAGCCACAGGATTTTTTTTCTTTACGAACTGGGGACTCCTCACGGGCGTTCTATGGTGCCTGTTTGCACAGTATGTCCGCAGTAGAATACTTCCTCGTCAGGCTCTCCGGCGGCAGAATTCAGCTTTTGACCTTGTAGAGGTCTCCGCAGAGTTGGAAAGACGGAGCGGTTTCTTCGCCGGTTCTTTCTCGGACTCCGAACTAACGGACCTTGGCGGGCCAGGGCAGTGACCCGGCCCGAGCGTCCGCCCTGTGGGCGCAGCGCCGACTACTGCGCGGCCGGGCCCGGGCCCAGCCTAGGGGGGCTCCCAGCGGGCGGTCCTGGCCTGGCACGTAACCCGCCCCCTGCCCCGGCCTGCAATCAGTCGTGCCTGCCACGGAGTTAGCGGAGGAACAAAAGCCACTCTGTGGCGGCCATCCCTCAACCACAATAGGGCTTTGTGCGGCCCCCGCCCCCAGGGCTCCCCCGCTGGGCTGAAGGGCGCCCCGGCTGCGCCCCCTGGCCTGGGCCCGACTGTGGGCGATGTCCCGGCTCACCGTCCCCTTCGTGGGTTTGAGAGCGGCGCTAGGGCGCCGAAGCGGGGGAAAGAGGCGGTGTGTCCGAGTCTGCGAGCGGGGCGGACTCGGGGCGCTAAACCCCTCCCCACCCGGTTGCCCTCCCACCCCGGCCAGGTGCTAAATCTGCCCACAGGCGGGGCGCGGCTTCAAAGGCGCTTTGAAGAAATCCGCGTTCGGAGGACATCTCTAGTGGGCTGGGGGCAGTGGCGAGAGGCAGACTGGATAGAGGGGGTTGGGGCAGCTGAAGGCGGAGGACGCCTGGGAACTGGCCTGCGAGAGGAGGCGGCCCCAAGTGGACCCCCGGCTCCCGCCCCCGCCCGCTCGGCAAACTCCCTGGGACCCCCCAGGGTCTGGCCCTCTCGCCTCCCGGTCTCCGCCTGCTCGGTGCCAGCTCCCGCCCGCCGCAGCCCCTCGGCCCCTTTCATCTTCCCTAGACTCCGCTTGGGGTTTTGCTGGTTTCTGGGAGATAAAAACCGCCTCAAATAGCGGCGGCGCGCCGCCAGGACAAACAGGGCCGGGCGGGCCATGTGCGCCTGGTTACCGGCCCCGGCCAGGGCGCCCGGGAAGGGGCGGCGGGCCGACTTCCAGGCACCCAGACTCCGGCGATGGCCCCCGCCTCCCGAAGTGGGGAGCCCATGTTAAGAAGTCTCGGGCAAGGCCCCGGCGCTGCCTCGGTTTCCTGCCCAAGTCGTAGGGAGGGGCGGTTCAGACCGCCCGCTAAGCTCTCTGAGCCCTCGAGGCTGTGGGTCACAGTCACAGTGTCGCCGGGGCCGCCGCGCCCCCTGGCGAAGTTAGTGGAGAGTGCGCTAGGCCTGGACTTCAGCCTCCCCAGAATCTGCTAATTGTGAAACTCATTCAACAAACGTTAAATAAGCAGTATGGGGGAGGTGGTGGCGGAATGTGAATACACATATATTGTTCCTCCTTTCCAGTTCACATTACACGGTAATAGGCAGTCACCCACCTGATAATTATATCGCGACCTGTTGGTGAAAATCAGGCTTCATTAAAGGGAGATGGAAGTTGCAGGTCCACCGGTCGGCGGGTTCTCCGATCTCTCCACTAATGTCAGTCACAGGCTCCTTCTTTTCCTTCAAACCTGTCCTGCATTCCCTTCTCAAGGAGAGCTTTCCCAGCCAGCTTCCTCAAGTGAGTTTTTACATTATGCTCTTTAAGTCTTCTGTGACTCCCCAGATGACAGCAAATTAAAAGGGGTCTACTCAAAGTGTGGTCTGTGCAGTATCACCTGGGGGCTTTTTGGAAATTCAGCTTCAGTGCTCCACCCAGAATCTGCATTTTAGCAAGATCCTCAAGTGAGTCCTATGGCCATTAACATTCTTGAGCCCTTTGTTTTTTGACTGTGGAATAACTCTCTTGGGGGGAACTTTTCATGTAGAAAGGAGGGGCAAACACAGAATCCAAGAATGCTAAACTACAATGCCCCCTTAATTATCCCATGAGGCTAGCAGATCTTGGGAGTGGGCACTAAGCGTTATACATCTCTGTCCCCAGAGCATGGTCTTTGGAATTACTCATTAACATTTGTTAAATGAATGAACCAATGCCCAAGGTTCTCCAGTTCATGGCAGTTATGGCTAATAATCCCAGATATGTTTAGCACTTTACAATTTATTAAATGGCTTCTTTTCCACTATTTTGAATGGGAAACAACCATGTGAAATAATTAGGATCACTGCCAGTGAGGAAGCTTAGGCTCAAAGAATTCAACTATTTCTCTAAAGCCACACAGCTATAAGCAGAGGAGCCCCCATTCTTCTTTAGACTCCAGTTCTAGTCTCATCCCTTAGAGTTGGAATAAGATCAATTTCATTTTTTTATTCTGGAGTCAGAATGCCTGGTTTTGGTGTTTTTAGGTGAAATTCCTCTGCCTCATTCTCTTCATGGTGTTATTACAGCACCTACCTCAGGGGGTTATTGTAAAGATTATACAAGCGCTTACCACAAGCTGAGGAAATGTTACTGTTTTCCAATTTTTCCTTCCAGGAGGCCTAACTCTGTGGGCCCTAGGTTCAGGCGGGCACAGCACTTTCGCTCCCAAGGTCTCTGCCTTTCCTTCTGGCGGCTTTCCAGCCAGCTGCCCGTGCATGACACAGTCTGTATTATCCTCAGAGCGATCCACAGTCCTGGGAGGGTTTAGGTACTTCCCTGAATGTGGCTTATTTGGGGCTTTCCGAGCACTGAGAGAGTGGGAGACTGTGTTGGGGAATTCGGAACTGGGAAAAACAGTCTCACAAGAAAACAAAAAAAAAAAACAAAAAGCGCTCCGACTCTTAACTAAGGGGTTGGCCCTGACAATGTGTCCGCGCCGTTCTCCCGCCAGCCGCCAGGCGGCGCGCGAGGATGCTCCAGAAGTCTGACCCGGATTGCGCACGCGTCCTTCTCCGTTACTCTTCCCTTCACTTCCGTTGAGCTTTGTAATGCCGTTTGTCCCAGACGACTACCCGTACGCATCCGAATCTAGCCCGGGAACTAAGGAGTGAGATTCACGAGTTTGCGGATTCCGGACATCTTCGGGACGGCAAGATGTGCTCACTGGGGTTGTTCCCTCCGCCGCCGCGTAGGGGTCAAGTCACCCTATACGAGCACAATAACGAGCTGGTGACAGGCAGTAACTATGAGAGTCCGCCTCCTGACTTCCGGGGCCAGGTGGCCGGGGCGAGAAGGGAGAGGACCTACAGGGATGGGGCGGAGTCTGGGAGAACCCGGGACCTGAGACTGCGGGGTGGGGGCGGGGTCGCAGCCCTCACACTGGCGGACTGGAAACCGCCTGACCGCGGCTGGGGAATAGAAGGGCTGGGGTTGGATGGAGGATGAGGGATGTTGAGGAGCTGTGGAGTAGGCCTAGAGGAAGTAGAGAGAATGAGAGGACGTGAGAGTACAGGAGAACTATTGAAAAGTTAGGGACAGTATCTGGGAGAGTAGAGAAGGCCCAGCCTGGAATGCTTTTTTCTGTGGTGTTGCTGGGAAGGAAAAGGAAGAACACTGACATTTATTGAGCGTCTGCTATGTAAGGAGGCTCTGAGCCAGGTGTTCACAAATGTTATAAGATATCATAATCGCAGCAACCCTGTGAAATATCGTAGTTTCACAGATAAGGGAGCATAAGTTCTGTTTTCTAGTCTCACAGATGTTACGTTTGTGGAAATGGGAAACAAGTCTCTGGAGCCTTTTAAACTAAACTCAGCCATGGGTTGGAGATAGCAGGGGGTTCAGCAGAGATCTGGGGAAGAGACTGACTCAACTGTCACACGTCTCACTTCTGGGCTATAGTGGATCAATCTTCCTGTCCTAAACCTGACTAAAGATCCCCTGAAAACGCCTGGGAGGCTGGACCATGGCACAAGAACTGCTTTCATCCATCATCGGGAGCAAGTGTGGAAGAGATGCATCAATATTTGGTGAGACATGGCAAAGGGTCTCCAGGGCCACGGTCTGCATATCTTGGAGCTGCCAGGCTCTCTCTAGCTCAGAGCCTTATGTCATTCAATATATCAAATTGTCAGTTTTTATTGTGGAACTCAAGGCAGTGCAACAGACTTTCCATTTTATCTCCAATGACTTGGCTTTGCTTTCTGGTTTGACTATGTGAACCTGCTCCCTATCCCTACCTCATGTCATTAACACTTTCTGAGCATTTAGCTGAAGCTCAGCAAGGTTAGGCATAAGGTGGCAATGAATAATCTTAATTTTCATTCATTTTGCACATGTAGGATTCAATTCCTGGCTGTGCTGCTTTTTAGCTGTGTGACCCTGGGCAAGTTACTTAATCACTCTGTCCCCAAGTTTCTTCATCTGTAAAAGGGGAGTTTATAGTGATTAAATGAGTTAATGGACACAAAACACTTAGAGAACAGTGCCTGGCCCATATTAATCCCCTCAAGGGTTAGCTGTTATTATCATTGTCATGTGTAGGGTGAATTCTTACAAATGAAGTAGCTGGGTTCAAGGGGTATGTTCATTTGTAATTTTGTGAGCTGTTGCTAAATAGTCCACCATTGAAATTGTACATATTTACAGTCCTACCAGCAGTGTATGAGAGTGAGTGCCTGTTTCTCAAAACGTGCTATCAAACTTTGAAAGTTGGTAGTGAAATATGGTTTAATTTGCATGTCTATTTGTGTGAGTGAAATTAAACATCATTTCATTGTCTGAAAGCCATTCAGTTCTGATTTCTTTCCCATTTCCTGCCTCTCCAGCTGCTGCTGCTTCTCTTCTTCCTGATGTCCCTTAAATGATGTCCTGGGCTGGACTTGCAATTGATGCTCCACACCCGGGTGTTCACTTGTTTACCAAACACCCCTTTTTGGATATTCCACAGGCATCACACACTCAGCATGTTCATAATTGATCTCTTCATTTTCCTCTCCAAACCAGTTTCTTCCTTGTGTTTTCATCTCAAGGAACGGCCTTACTATTCATTCATGAACAAGTAGTTTGAGCCCAGGCTCTGGGATAGGCAGACAGGTTGAATTCTGACTCTGCTACTTCCTAGCTAGGTCACCTTGATAATTAATCTCTTCATTCTTTCTGTTCTCTCATTTAACAATACAGATAACAATACCTATTTTGTAGGGTTGTGATAGTGGCTAAATTAAATGATGCATGTGAAGCATCTAGCCCAGCTCTGACACACTATAAGCAGTATTAGCTGCTATAGTTAGTACCTAGGTGTTTCTGTTAATACTCTTTCCTTTACTAATGTCTAATTGGTTCTCAGATCCTGGCATTCTACTTCTTCAAGCTCTTAAATATACTTTTCTCCATCCCCTTTGTTCAGGTCACTTTGGCCTTTTTTCTAGGTTCCTGAGCTAGACTCTTAACCCATCTCTTTCTGTCCATTCTTGTTGCCCTCTAATTTGCAGCCAGATGATCTTTCTAAAATGCCAGTGTGATCAGTTCATTCCTCTGCTTAAAAACCTTCCGTGGCTTTCCATTCACTATCTTAGAGCAAGTCTTGACTCGACCTATTCACAAAGCCCTGAAGGACCTCTGAGCCTTAGTTGCCTCATTAGCATTCTGCCCATTTTAGTGTGATAATTAAAGGACAATATATAAAGTGCATGACACATAGTTGCCACTCATTAAATATGAATGCTCTTCATTTTAATACATGTTTATTGACTGAATGAAACTTGTAGAGGGGAGACTGAAGAGGGTCAGAGTAATTTGACTCACAGCTTCCTCTTATCAGGCGTGATATGGGCCTATTTGGGGTGCTGAATGAAATTGCAAACTCGGAGGAGGAGGGTAAGTATTTTTCCCTCCAGTCTTTTCCAGTTTTGCGGTTGGCATCTCACCTCCATATTCTCGCTAACTCATCCCAATTACCTGTTGGCTCAGCCCCTTTCCCTGTAGCCTTATTTTCCCTGTCCCAGTTGTCTACATTGGTGTCATCTTCACTTCTCTCTTCTACCTATGTGAGTGGGTGTCCAGATAAATTGTTGGGTGGAGGGACCAGGGGAGTACTCGTTCTTGCTTGTCTCTCACCTAAGAGGGTGCCTAGTGAGAGCCTTTTGAATGATTTAATCAGATCTGCTTTTTCAACCCCACAGTGTTTGAGTGGGTGAAAACTGCTTCCAGCTGGGCTGTGGCACTCTGTCAATGGGCCTCCTCCCTCCATGGGTCCCTGTTCCCCCATTTGTCGGTAAGTTTGGCTTCCTTCCCTGGCCCTCCCCACTCCTGCCCTCCTCTCCATTTCCTATCCCTTAAGGGCAGGGTGGAGTGGAAAGACTGGAAGTGGTCCAACTTCATTGTGGAACTATTGAGGGGATAAACTCCCTTTGTCCCAGTGTGTCCTTTATTGGCTTTGATCTTACAGCTCAGGAGTGAAGATCTGATTGCTGAATTTGCTCAAGTTACAAACTGGTGAGTGTATAAGCTCTGGGGCTTTTGTGGGAAGTAAGTCCTGAACCTTGGAACTTCTTTTGGGGAGAGGGAAGTCAAGGCAGACTCCTCTCACCCCTTTTCAGACTACTGCCCACATTCTCACTCCTGCCTTCCAAAAAAAGAAATAAAAGAAAAAATGAGACACAATAGTGTGCTCATTTGAAAGGGAATTTGACCTTCTAGGCTGGGGTATGGGTAGGTGCAGGTTCAGACTCAATGCTCACACCTGTTCCAGGTCCAGCTGCTGCTTGCGGGTCTTTGCATGGCATCCCCATACCAACAAGTTTGCAGTGGCCCTGCTAGATGACTCCATCCGTGTGTATAATGCCAACAGGTATGTGGGGGCCTGCTGGGTTGGCTCTTGACTCTTCAGGCTCCATAGATTAGTCTCCCCTTCACTCTCTAGCCTTGGGCCCAGGGGAATCCTGCCGCTCCTGGGCCTGGTCCACAGGGCTCCTTCCAGAACTGGATGTGTCCTTTATTCATATCTAACTGTTATCCTATCCTTCTGTCCCACAGTACCCTGGGGCCCTGGATGATCAGCTTTCTGGTCTGTGCATTTGTCTGTTAGCTGTTCTCAGGTCCCCTGAGCCTTAGTGTCCCTGCTTTAACTCAATCCCCTACCCTTTTACCCCAGCACTATAGTCCCCTCTCTGAAGCACCGGTTGCAGAGAAATGTGGCAGCTCTGGCCTGGAAGCCCCTTAGTGCCTCTGTCTTGGCTGTGGCCTGCCAAAGCTGCATTCTTATCTGGACCCTGGACCCCACCTCCTTGTCTACCAGGTGAGTGTCAGCAGCTTGTCTTTAACCTTGGCCTGAGGGCTGTGGCCATTCTAGGGGTAGTGAGGAGGGCTGGAAGGAGAAGTTCTTTGTCCTCACAAGGTGGAGGTGCTGAGAATAATCTAGAGGAAGGGAAAGAACTAGTAGGGGCTTCTGGGATTGTGGAAAGTATGTACCTATGGATTATAAAGTAGAAAGACTGTCAGATATAGGTTTAAAGTAAGGTGGGAAGGGAATTAAAATGGATATAAGTTGAAATCAGGATAACTAACTAAATATAAAACCAGAAACTGGTTCTTTTAATTATGAATAAATAAGTAAACCTTTTTGCCAGTCTTATTAAGTTAAAAGAATATATCAAAGTACACTATTTTAAGAATGGGAAGAGAGATAACCACAGATACAGAAGAAAATAGAAGAATTATTAGAAAATATACACAAGTTTAGACCAACAGATTTGAAAATCTAAAGGAAGTGTTTGATTTTCTAGCAAAATATAAGTTACTAAAGTGGATTATAGAAGAAATTAAAGGGAGGAATTATACCACTAAAAAAGATGCCAGGCTGAGATGGTTTTATGAGAGTTCTAATTGTCAAAATTTAATGTTATTTGAACTAATCCAGATCATAGAAAAATTTAGAAAGTCTCCTGTTTTATTTATTTCCTTTTAATAAACTTCATTATGGCATAATTTTAGATTGTTAGAAAAGTTATAAAGAGAGAGTTTGGCATACCTTTCACCCAGTTCCTCCATTTTTAACATCTTATATTATCATGTTAACATTTGTCGAAACTGAGAAACTGACATTTGCACATTGTTATTAACTAAACTCCAGACTTTGTTCAGATTTCACTACTTTTTCCATTAATGTCCTTTATGTGTCCCAGGATCCATTCTGATTTATTTTTATAAAGCATATGTAACCCAAAAACCTAAACCTGAAAATAGTACAAGAAAATAAATATTTGAGCATAGATTCAAAAATCCTAAATAAAATACTAGTGAATAGAGTCCAAAAGTATATTTTAAAAAATCTTAAGTAGGATTTTCCAGAAATTAAAGACTATTCATCATTAGGAAATCTAGTCACATGACTTATTACATTAGCAAATTAATGGAGAAAAATGCTTATATCAATAAATGTCCTTCTCAAAAAGCAGACATTTCTGTTGAAAACAAAGTAAAATAGGAATTCAAAGAGACAACCTAAACATAAGAGTATTTACTCAATCAGCGGCTACTGTATTAAACTGAAATACGAAGTACTAAAAGTATTTCCAATAATGTCAAGATAAAGACTGAGATATTGTCACCATTATTAATCAACATTATTTTTGGAGATTCTAGTGAGTGCAGTAAGACAAGAAAAAGAAATGTGGTAAAATCTTGAAAGAAGAGAAAATTATTCTTATTTGAAGATGATATGATTTTATACCTATATAAAATAGATTCAACTAAAAAAAACTTGGTTGATTTAATAAGAAATATAAATGTAGTAAGGTGACTGGATTCAAGACATTGAAAATGTAATAGTTTTCCTTTATACCAATAATAATATTTGAAAAATTGAAATGGAAAAAAATTCTATTTACAATAGGTAAAACAATTACTAAATTACTAGAAATAAATTGTTAAATTTATTTGATATATTAGATATCTGAAGAAATTTGAAAAATATTAAACAAGAGCTGAATAAATGGAGATAAGCTATATTCCTGGATAGACAGTTTAATCATAAAGATGTCAAATTAAGTGTACTTCCTGTCAGAATTCTGATGGGATTTTTGTGAACTGCACAAAATTATATTTACGTTTTTATGAAAGAATAAATGTGGAAGACTTGCCAAGAAAAAAGTCAGAAAAGGAAAAATATTGAGAGACTTGCCCTACTAGGTATTAGAAAATATATATGTGTATATATATATTTAAATTTTTATTCTTATTATGGTGACATTAGTTAACAAGTACTAAAATATTTTATGAAGTTACAGTAATAGGAAGTTAATTGGCATAAGGATAGACAAACAGATAAATGTAACAATAACATTCCGGAACAGATCTAAGAATATATGGAGATTTAATGTATGAATGTGGCTTTCACTGTAATAAAGAAGTTTAGAGGACGTAGTTCCATAGTGTAGCGGTTAGCACGTCTGCTTTACACGCAGAAGGCCCTGGGTTTGCTCCCCAGTGGAGTCACGGTGCATGGTCTACAGTCGTGCCACCCTGAACAAGCCCGATGTCTGATCTCAGAAGCTAAGCAGGGTCAGGCCTGGTTAGTACTTGGATGGTAGACCACCTAGGAAGACCAGGTGCTGTGGGCATAAATAATAATAATTAAGAAGAAGAAAAAAGTTTAGATTTCTTTTTTTCAGTGGTATTGGGATAATTTGCTATACATTTAAAAAATAATAGTCCTTCACATTATTCAAATAAATACTAAGCAGCAAAAGAATAAATGTTAAAAGGACTAGGAAAAATACAGAACATTTTTTGCCTATTCAGAAATGATAATATTAATAAAATTAAGATGTTTGATAGTATCTAGTACTAGCAAGAGTAGGAAAACAAGTACTTTTATACACAGTCGGTGGGAGTACACTGTGGTACAAACTTCAGAAAATAATTTGTTGGCATATTTCCCTCCCATTTTATTTTAATACTTTGTTCTACACAAATAATGACATGAGTACATAAAGATACAGAGAATATATTTTGTAGCATTGTTTGTAATAAAAATTACAGACAATTGAAATGTCCATTTGTGGAGGCATGAGTGAATGTTATAGTTATCTATTCAGTGGAATACAGTGGAGCCACTGAAGAGAATGAGCTAGGTCTCTAGGAACTGACCTGAAAAGATAACCAAGATTTACTGTGAAGTTAAAGAATAAGTTGTAGATCAGTGGCCTAAGACTTCACTGAAGCTAATGGTAGTTACAGCTAGGTGGAAAAGGGAGAGGGTGGCATTAACTCAGGCAGAAGCCTATACCTGTCAGACCAAGTGTGTGGTCCCAGAGTTGCAAAGCTGAATGACACCGTGGTGCCCTCAGGTAGTTCACAGCCTAGTGATGGAGGCGGACCCACAGGCAGCATCTTTATGACAAGCAAAAAACAATTCAGGAGCAGATGAGGGAGATTAATTCTGACAAGGAAAGGCAGAAAGACAAGTTTTGGAGCACAGGATGAGTTCTAGAGAGCGGTAGATGACTTTGGAAAGGGAAGAGATGAGAGCGGTAGATGACTTTGGAAAGGGAAGAGATTGGACCCTTGAGGTAATATCATAGATTATCCCAGGCCCCGGGTAGGATGGTCCTGTGGGGAAGGCTGTCATCTAGGGCAGAGCATGACATCTCCCCAGCTCAGCACCTTCTAGATTTAGTGGTCAGAAGTTTTTGTCTTCTTGAGACCTATAGTGAAAGTTTATTCCCTTTCACCCATTTTCCTCTGTGGACCTACTGGTGTTGACATTGCCCTTATTTTTTCTTTAACTTCCATGATCCTTATTAATTTTTCCCAGTCTAGATTTGTGCTTCAAGGGGCCAGTGGGATTTGGAAATTTTATTGGGAAGAAGCAAGGAAATAGAATCATGGGGCTTTCTTCTTGTCTTCTGACTCTACACCATTTCCCCTTGGTAGACCCTCTTCTGGCTGTGCCCAAGTGCTCTCTCATGCTGGACACACACCTGTCACTAGCTTGGCCTGGGCCCCCAGTGGGGGGCGGCTGCTCTCAGCTTCACCTGTGGATGCTGCTATCCTGGTGAGTTGGTCCCCACCCCTTTTGGTCATTTTAGCCATCCCTCAGATTAAGGAAAGAGCATGCTTTGCCAGGTGGTAGAAAATATCCTGCAGTAAGGAGAGTTAATTGTCCATATATTCTTAAAATTAACCAGGGAGGGAGCTGTACTATCCAGATTCAGATTTAAAATTGTGCCTGCTATAATTACGAAACCTATTTCCTTTTGTTTTAACATCCCTTTTCCTGCTTCCTCCATTTCTGGTTCTTTGTACCTGAATGAAGGGGAGCTGGCCATGACACAATAGGGTGCTTGAATTTCCTTTGTCTCACTCTCTTGTCCACACTCTCCTAGGTATGGGATGTCTCAACAGAGACCTGTGTTCCCCTTCCCTGGTTTCGGGGAGGAGGGGTTACCAACCTTCTCTGGTCCCCGGATGGCAGCAAAGTCCTGGCAACCACTCCCTCAGCTGTATTTCGGTGAGTGGGAAGAGGACAGAGGGAGGGCAAGAACGACCTGGAGCAAGGCACTTGGCTCCTAGAACTCCCAGCAGGCAGAACATTCTGTCCCCATTCCCATTCTTTGACCTCATCCTGGGACTGACAGAGAGGGAAGTCCAAGTTTTGGAACCCAGAGATCTTAAGCTGTGATCTGTCTGTCTGGTGCAGAGTCTGGGAGGCCCAGATGTGGACGTGCGAGAGGTGGCCTACGCTATCAGGGCGATGTCAGGTAAGATTCATGGAAGCTGGGGAGGAGGTAGTCCCTGGTTCCCCAAGTTTGTCTCCCCACTTCCTCTACTTCTTTTCCTTTTACAGTCTCTTATAGACCACCCTTCCCCCTGCTTTTTGCTCCCTGACCCCAGACTGGCTGCTGGAGCCCAGATGGAAACCGGCTGTTATTCACTGTATTAGGGGAACCACTGATTTACTCCTTGTCATTCCCGGAACGTTGTGGTGAGTTAGGGGAAATGTTTCAGGATGTGGAATATCTAGGGTAGTGGGAGGCAGAAACCCTCTGGAATATGTTATTCTGAAGGATACAGGGAAATAAAGCAGCTTGGGAGCCTTGAGAACTGTTGATGCCTACAATGGCAGAGGTGGCAGGGGACCAGTGAGAGGCCTGTTTCCTATACTGAAGGGTCTCTGCCCTTATCCACAGGTGAGGGAAAGGGGCGCGTTGGAGGTGCAAAATCAGCAACGATTGTGGCAGATCTGTCTGAGACAACATTACACACCCCAGATGGAGAAGAAAGGTGAGGGAGTGAGTGGGTGAGGGAGAGGCGGTGAAAGGAAGGTGGGATGGACCACGCTGAGCTCTCTCAACCTGTTCTGATCCACAGACTTGGGGGAGAGGCTCATTCCATGGTTTGGGACCCCAGCGGGGAGCGTCTGGCTGTGCTCATGAAAGGTAAGAGGTAGGAGGAAGGACTTTGCTTAGGCCACAGCCATCTTCCCATTAATTCAGTGTCCATGCCCTGGCTGCAGTTCTTCTCTGCCCCTGCCCTGGGATTCTGCCTCGAGTTCCTTCCTGCCCTGTATCCATTCCTTTTAGGAAATCCACGAGTCCAGAATGGTAAGCCAGTCATCCTCCTTTTTCGTACTCGAAACAGCCCTCTGTTTGAGCTACTTCCTTGGTAAGTGCTAGGCAGGCCTTTGGTCTGGGCTTCTCACTAGCCTTCTCACACAAAATCCACATCCCACTACACCTGCCTCTGTTTCCAGTTGCCTGCTTATCTTTTCTTCCCTTAGTGGCATTATCCAGGGGGAGCCAGGAGCCCAGGCCCAGCTCATCACTTTTCATCCTTCCTTTAACAAAGGGGCTCTGCTTAGTGTGGTGAGTATCCAAGGTTGCTGGGGTTTGGGGAGTTGGGTGGAGGAATTGAAGGTTTGGTTACTGTGTGGCTCTGTCATATGGCCTTTGAGCCCAGTCTGATAAGACTTTTTTTCTCCTCCCTCTGTAGTGCTGGTCCACAGGCCGAATTGCCCACATCCCTCTGTACTTTGTCAATGCCCAGTTTCCACGTTTTAGCCCAGTGCTTGGCCGAACCCAAGAGCCCCCAGCTGGGGGCGGAGGTTCTGTTCATGATCTGCCCCTCTTTACAGAGACATCCCCAATCTCTGCTCCTTGGGACCCTCTGCCAGGGCCACCGCCTGCTTCCCACTTCTAATAATAAAAAATTTCCTTCTTTGTTTTCCACTCAATTATGAGACTTTTCAAGGGAGTTGCATTGGGGTATAGTGAAGAAAAAAAAAGGCATGGACTTTGGGTTAAGATCTTGGTTCTGTCACGTTTTAGCCACTTCTTTTGATTTGGTCAAGTTACCTAACGTTAGGAACTGGATGGTTTTCAGTTAAGTAGGAAAGCAAAGCTGAGAAAATACCAATAGGCCTGAAAGTCTAGTACAGGCTCTGGTGCGTAATAAATGTTTTACTGTTCCCAAGTTTCAGCAAGTTCCCAGAATGGTACAGGGCAATAATGGGGCAAGGACTTGGTCAGTATGAGACAAATTTTATTGGACAATGGGATTTGTGGGAGGCATAGGTGCTGGGCGCTGGGCCAAGGTAGCACGAGCCATGCTTAAGGCACCCTCTCGGGTGCGGTGCCCACCAATGAAGCCGCTGGCATGGACAAAGATGCAGCCAGGAATTCCACTGACCTGGTCCAGGGCCTCATCCCGAAGACCCCACCATGGCTCTGGCAGGGGCAGCCTACAAGTGAGCAGAAAGAGGAAGTTGGTAGGAGCAAATGGAGGCCTTGAACTGAGAGAGAGGGAGCAGAGCAGAGGCCAAACTTAGTGGCCTCCTCTGTAGGGCTACAACAGTCATGAAGGTCTGCGGGGTGATCCCTTAGGGTCTCACCTGCTCTGGAATGAGTGGAGCTCCTTGGGCACACATTGTACCCGCCACTGTCCAGCCTGATCAGTGTAGACAACAAAGGCGATGGTCACTGGGGGCAACAGCCCAGATTCTAGGTAATAGAGGTGCTCCTTCCAGGGGCATCCACCTTTTGCCAGTTCTATTATCTCCCCACTTGGGTCTACCTGAAAGGGAAGTGGGGCATGGCTGGAAAGTTTAGGGTGGAAGCAGAAACCGTTGTTGACTAGCAGCCTGCCAGCAGTCACTACTCCCTGAGCCACAACGCCTACTCCCAGGCCTGTACCTGTAATCGCTGGGCTAGGGCTTCTTCTACCAAGGCCCGGGCTGGCAGCCAGCTGTGCTGGTAGAAGTCTAATCTCTGCAGAAACTCCTCTCGAACCATATCCATTGCACGCTTGAACCCAGCCTGGGAATCGTGGGAATCAAAACAGTGGTGCTAGCCCAAACTTTTGACTTTACTAGGGTTTGAGGGGGAGCGGGGAGGCGGGCAACCACTCTTATTTCCTTCCTTGATGCTCTTACATGCCTCATGGTCTCTTCCCCTGGGGACTTCCTTACCTCAGTGTCTTGGTTGGGCTGGTTCCAGGTGGGATTAAGCCGGGCAACTCGGGCACTCAGTGTAGTGGTCAGTGCGTATCGAGGCTTTCCCTCCTCCCACTGGGAGATCCCATTGTCGACTGCATCTACCTCCTCTACGAAGTTCTCGTACATCTAAGGCAGCAGCAGGAGAAACATTCTTGAGGATGCCTACCATTTGCATAGTTTTACAGGTTTCAAAGTATATGCATATACTCTTCACAATAGCCTTGTAGGGATCTCAACATCAACTGGATGAAGAAAGGGGGGATTGGAGAGTCCAGTGGCTTACTTAAGGTCAGAGAGCTAATAGTGCCAGGGCTGGAATTCAGATAATCTGATTTCTAATCCAGTGCTCACTCTACTACCACACAAAGTCCGAGCTGAGGCCAGCATGTGGCGGGAGGGGGCTGCCAACTTCTGAATAAAGATCTTGAGTTCCATGAAGGGCTCTGGGAGGGGATCCCTATGGCTGCAGGAGGGTAAATTGCCAGGGGGCGTTGAGTAGGCTATTCAGTGACCTGGTTAATGAGGTCCAGGAGGGTCTGGCCAAGTACACAGGTCCGGTGGGAGAGAATGGGTGCTGGACTAGACATCAAGTGCTGGTGTGTGGTCCCAGAGAAACCCATGATGTACCATGAGGCATCAACAGTTGCTGCATCTCCTGAACCTAAAGAATGGTAGGACAACGCCTCAAGAGTTTGGGGGTAGAAATAATATAGGGTATCACTGTTTAATGTGAAATTACCCTACAGTAAGTTTATATACCAACACATCTGTGGTACATAAAGTGCTACTCTCTGGGAGAGTCAAAGAAGAAAACTCTGCTGAGCACCCTCTTGGTCTGGACCCCAACCTGATACTCAGAATTTGAGTCTAATTTAGTTCAATTGCTTAGAAATCTTTTAGTAATAGAAGAGAAAACTAACCTAGGCAGACTACAAGTGTTAATATTCCCAAAGCTCCAATTTAACCATTTTTCCTCACTTTTTTGGATTGTACTAATGCTGTATCATGGGGCACAAGATAGGTAAGCTGAGACACAGGAGTGAACTCAGCAGCCTATCTGCAAAAAAATAGCTGACTAAATCTGAAGTTTGACCTATGAACTGCACAGGAGTATGGTCAAGTAGGTATCCTCAGAATCATCATTTGACCTGACATGCACACCAAGGCCACTACCCCTGTTCCTTTCCCAACAGCAAGAACCTGCTGAGCTGCTTTTAGGGGATGCTGGTAGAACCTGAAGTTATTTTCATAATCAGACCCTTCCCAGCTGATCTTTCCAACTTGTGTGCCTGTGGTGAATTAAAGTGCCTAAGATATGCTCTCCTCCGCCTTCAGGGCACCCAGAACCCCTGAACCATATGCTTCCAAACAAGCAGCCTCCTCTATTACCAAGTTGTTGAACAACCATTTATTTGTGTCAGGTCAAGAAAAAGACAGGAAAACACTGCTTTATGATTTTCAAAGCCTCTCCCCATGTTACCTTATCCACTTACCACCACCCCAGGAACCCTGGCCTGAGGCCCAGTCCTGAGTGCTGAGTGCCACTCCCAGCTGGCCTGGTGGAGATGCATGTGTGGAACATCTCTGTCCTTAGGTCCCCACCTTGTCATAGAGGGTGGCTACCATGCTGTCCTCTTCGCTAGTACCCAGCAACTGGGCCAGCAGCTTGTGCCCGAAGTGTAGATAGATGAGTCCTGCACTGCTCAGCTTGGTCTGCCACGGCTTCCCAGGGGACAGGGAGCTCATGGTCTCTGTGAAAGACCTGAGGAGCACAGGGAGGTAGGACTGAGGTAGAGTTGCCCAAGTTAACCCACAGTGTGTGTGTGTGCGTGCACGTGCAGGTACAGGTTGGGGTGGGAAGGCTGGAGAATACTGCAGTTGAGTGGAGAAAGCCCAGCTGGGGAGGCTTTGGCTTTTCCTCAAGTGTCAACACAGACCTCAGCTTGGAGTCTCCATGAATTCATTCGACAATGGTTTACTCAATGCTTACTATGTACCAGGCTTTGTGTTTAGACATTGGGGATAAAAAAACAGACTATGTCCCTGTCTTCAAGTTCATTGCCTAAAGGCAGACAAACAACCAAGCATATGTTCTAGCTAGATTATAAACAAGGAAAGCGGGGAGAGGATAAGGAAGGGGTCAGGAGAAGAGCCTTCAGGTCATGCCTCAAGGATGAATTAGTGGGTGTTCACCAGCCAAAGGTGAAGGAAAAAAGGTACTCCATGTAGAGGGAATAACATGTACAATGTCTCTTCATGGAATTGCAAGAAAGGCTACATGGGTGTGAGGGGTGAGTGGCAAAAGAAAAGGGTAAGCAAGGGCCAGATCATGGCAGGACTTGTATGCTTTTGGAGTTTGGACTTCATTTGTAGGCAGTGGAAGCCACTAAGAGACTTTAAGCAAGCAAATGCATGTTAGAGTACTGTGCCAGCCAGCATGGAAAATAGATGCAAGGAGATTACCTGCAGTGGTCCAAGTAAGTGGGGAAGGCAGGAATTTGAAAAGCAGTGGGGCAGAGAATTGGGGAAAAGTATGTTAGGGAAGCAGAAACTGTAGCTGTAATTTCTAAATACTAGTCTATCAGATTCACCTACGGAGCTTATTTTTTAATGATTTTTATTGTTAAATACTGAGTAAATACAAAGAAATTATAAAATATTCATAAGGTATAGATTAATGATAACCTCTAAAATAAGGTTCAAAAAGAAGCAAAACTTAATAGTTGATGGAAACAGACATATGTGCTAAATTATACACAACAGGGTATGATAAACACAAAATTCAGGATACTGCTTGCTTCTAGGGGAGGTGGGGTATGGGATAGGGAAGAAGCACACAGGTACAGATGCAAAGGTAATGGTAATGCCCTCGTTCTTAGGTTGGGATATTGTTTCGTGGGTGTTCATTTTACGTTTTATATTCCAGAAATGTTAAATACATTCTTTTGTGTCAATTACTGCATAATTTAAAAAAGGTATTGAGAGAGGAAAATACTTCCAGACTTCAAATAAAATATTTTAATAATCCCTCGGAGATAACCATTTTAAACAGTGCAGTATATATGAGAGATTTTTTTTAAATCCTTTGTTTGCAAGACGGGAGATGCCTGAGCAGTTTTAAACTGAACGAAGAGAAGTAGAAACACTGGTGGGAGAACTGTGATGTGAAGTCCAAGAGAAGAAAGTAATAGATTGGAAAGGGGGCAAACAAGGGAAGTGTTTCTGGAACTGGAAGGAGGGAGCTGAGTATGTTTAAGGGTGGGAAACAGGATGTGCATGTAGGAAAAACTCAATTTCCTTTGAAGAGTAAGAGGCAGGTTGATTCACTGAGGGAGTCTTACGAGGTAGGGGAGAAGAGAGGATTGGGATGGTACTGTGGATAGTGGCTAACCTTGGAAAAGACAGACTTCCCGAGAGAAGAGAGTAAAGGAAGTAGAAGACCACACACACCTGAACTATATCACCAACCACCACAATCATGTGGACCCAGCAGTCTGAACTGGGGTACCAAGGACACATGAATGGATTAATCCCAGCTGGCAGGGGCCTGAGGGGAGTCAAAGGAGGCCTGGACAGATTGGAGGCCTCAGGGAGGTCCAAGGCCAGGTAGATGGGTGCAGAGCAGGTGGAGAGCTAGGATGGAAAGCGGTAGTCCCACGGGACCCGAGTTTGTTTTCAAGGAGGAGGCAATCCCTTCGCTGACAAGGACCAGTGCATTGGATGACTGAATTGGAGCAGTGAAGTTGAAAAGGTACCTGGGAACCCACCTCTGGTGATGGTCATATCGGTGTCTCTGAGGATCGTACTCGCCACCCACGTCCACTACGATGTCGCAAGCAGCCAGTTTTTCCGGGTCCCTGGTTCGCACAATCTCTGCATCCTACCGGGGGTTACAGTACGTGAAGGGGTTGCAGGAGGTCGCATGGATGGGGGTTAATGTTGGGTTTCCAGGGGAGCCGGGGAAGGTAGGAGTGCTCGGACCGGCCGAGTCACGCAAGGGCCCAGGAGGGAATGCGGGCAACCCCAAGGTCAGCTTTGGCTGACTGTACCCGGTACTCCGGAAGGAGGCGCAGCAATGCGCATGCCAAGGCCTCATCGCAGTGGAAGGTGCCGTTGTGTGTCCCAATACGGGGCGGTGCCATGAGGCTGCTGCGGGGTCGTTTGAAGGGCGGGACGGACTCCAGGCTGAGCTTGCAGTGCCAGATATGGAGGGGTGGCGGCGGCGACAGGAGCAGAGATAGGAGACCGCGCAGGAAGTGGCGGCCCATGCAGCTTCCCCTTCGCGCACGCGGGAGCGCCGACCCGGAAAATAAAGCGCCCGCGCAGCCCTACTTCCGCTTCTCAGCCGTTCCCACGGCAACCGACCTGGTGGGGCGCATACACAGCGCAGGAAAGGCTTTCTTCTGGCTCCCCCAGCGGTTCCGATGGAACCTCCGAGATAAGCACTGCAACGGGCTCTGGGAAGGGACATACCCTCTCGACCACGGCCCACCCTCTCTTCACCGGTCCTTTGCTTGATGCAAGAAAAGACCAACATTCTGCCCAACTGGAACATTTATTAGCATTAAACACCCCCCGTCCCCCCCAATCCCACCAGTTCCAGGGCCCTTAAAAAAGAGTCCCTTTGCTCTGTTTCTGAAACAAGCTCTCAGGCCTTGGCAGCCTGAGTAGCTCCCAGGGCTGTGAGCTGCTGAATCTTCTGGCTCATCATCTCCATGACAGCTGTGGAAAAAAAGACGGTCAGACTCTGGTCAAGAGCTAAAGGAGAGAACCCAGAGTTAAGGAAAAGTGACAAGAAAGTTTAAGGACAAGTAGATAACTTTTAACACAGTGATCCACTGTAGGGGACATACTAACAAATTTTAGAGTTTACAATGTGTCAGTAAATATGACAACCACTGGGATATAAAAATAAACAAAATACACTATTATATGAGTCAGACATAACCAGAAAATTATAACGTGGTAAAGATTTTTGCGTTTAGAACAGTGGTTCTTAATTCTGTGTAACAAAATCACCTGGGGAGTTTTTTTAAAAAAACACTGGACCCTGGAATGTTTGCCCACTCTCCACTCCCCACAACTACTCAGCTTAATTTAGCTGTCATGGGCCCAGGCTTTCTTTTTAAACTGCCTGGGTGATTCCAATGTACAGCCAGGGTCCCAATTGATACTACTTAGTCAAGGTTATACTTCTTTCCTGTATGTTGATTTACACGTATCTCCTCCCATTCCATTAAATAGGAACTTCACAAGAATACAGGCATGATTTCCTTCCTCTAAATCTCTCAAGCACCCAACTCAGGTATCTACAAACAGTGGAATCTATAGAGAATAACACATCAAGACACTAAAGAGAAAGACATAGTTTTAATCCAGCAAAGGGGATACTCCCAGGGTTCACACTGCAATCCACATTCTTTATCATGGAGGCACACAGGGTGAAGAGGTGCCCCAGGCCAAGCTTACCCTGTTTCATGGCATGCTTCTCCTGCAGAGCTGGCTGGATTTTCTCCATTTGCTTGGTGAGGAAGTCTATTTTCCTCTTGAAGAAGTCCTTGGCATCCTCAGCTGTCTAAAATGTCAGAGGTGAATGAGGGGCTAACAGGAGACTCCATGCTGCACTCTAAATCTTCCCCTAAACTCCCTTTCTCTGCTCAGAGGGGTATGCTTCCTTCCACTCACCTTCTCTACATAGTAGCCAGTTCCAACATCGATGAGCACGTGTTCCACATCATGTAGCTTCCCAGGGACATACATCTGAGAAGCAAGGATTAAGGGAAAACTAGCCCAGCATGAATCAGATTCCTTGTCAGCCAGCTGGCCTGGCCTCCTAAGACCCTCCTTTTCTAAAAAGCTACAAGGCACAGGGACTGAATAATTTGGAGGCCTTACCTATAAACTCCAGATGTGGAGAAACATAGAATTTGGTTCCTTATGGAGAAAATGACATACACCGAAACACTCTCTTGCTCTGATCCCATCGCTCCCCTTCCAAGCAGTTCTTTCAATTCTTTCCCATTAGTCCCTCCAGAAAGGCTGGAAACAGTATTTTCCTACTGCTGTAGAGGAGTAAAATTGAAAAGCCAGCCTCACTTCCCTTTAACACCCCCAACCATGAACTAGCTAATTCCTAATGGATTTAATGTTCAATATTTAGCCAATCCCTCCTATACTGCTATTTATGTGTTTCTATTTTAGCCTGTCAGTTCTCAGACTGCAGTTTACAGGTGTCCTATTGTCATAACTTGATCATTCAAGTAAAACAATCAACAGATAGGCACAATCCAGGTTTCTTAGTAACAACAGTTCAGGAATAAGATCCACGATTAAGCTGAAATTGAGGATTAATAACAGAGCCAACGTCCTTGTTTCTATATCCCTCCAGTCTTCTATTACTTATGTCCTCTAAGTTATCAGTAAAAATGTATAAACAACCAGTTTCATCTCTATATGAGATTATATCCTCAAACAGCAAAGGGAAATAATCACCCCTTGATTCTACATACTCTTTGGTGCTCACAAAGTATTAGCTGGATGTTCGCCCCAGGTTACAGATAGGAGAGCTAGGCAGTTGTATATAGTAAGTGTTCTCAGCATCATGGGGGCACTTTGGAGTTATCAAAACTACCCTGCCCTTCCCCCCCCTTTTTTTTTTGCGGGGGAGGGGTAAGGGAGAAAAGGAGAGGGCAGGGCAGTTCCTGTGGAAAGGATACAGAACTTGTCAGTGGGACGAGTAACTCTTTCCCTGTGAAAGCAATTAAAACAAACATCGGGAAAGTTGGCAGCTCCAACGTTAAGACGTTAAAGGGAGTCTCAACGTGGCACTACGCACAGTATGAAAAGAACGGAAACGGGCAACAGGAGCAGTGAAATGAACCGCACACTTCAACTGTAGGTTGGCAACATGCAAAGGGCTCACGTCGCAGTACACAATATGTAATGGATTTTTTTCTCGTCTCCGGTAAATTAGACTGGATTAGGAGGCGAGACGAGAGAAGCCGGCTCACCACATCCCATAGGTTGCCTTCGCGTGCCTACCCCATACCCTCGTTGCTCTTGTTCAGCACGTTCAGACAGTCCTTGGCTTCCACATACTTGGTCTGTACCACCTTGAGCTGTGCAATGGACGTAGACAAGAACTCCACTTCCTATAGAGTTCAGAGAAGAGGGTGAGTGTGGGGGCTGAGGGGAGAGGGGTCACTGCCAGAGAAGGGGCGGGGGTTTCGCACGGGAAGGGAAGCCTCCCGAAGTGGGGACGAATGCGGGGGGCGAGAGCGTACGCATGAGCAGGAAGGATGTGAGGTGGGAAAAGAGTGTCTCTGGAGCCCGTCCTCACCTGGTCCAGCTGGTTCTTGAGCATTTCCAGCTGCGGTAGATTCAGCTCGGTGATGTTAACTGACTGCGCCATGTTGGGAAGAAGGACTAAGAACGCGGAAGCCAGCTCTACGAGCAACGCTCTAGCCGTCCTCTGCGCATCTCGATGGCTGCGCCAGGAGGCCTCGCTGCGCCAGACATCTCTATGATCCTCCGTCCGGGAATGGGCGGAAGAGCTGGAACCTGAGACTGGCCTTATGTTAGAGAAGATAGCGGTGTGTTCTTTTCATAAAACATCCCAAGCCTAGTGTAGTAAAGTTGTAGCAAACAGGACTCTTGCCTTCAAGGATTTTAAAAATCTTAAAAGTACTCAGGCCATAAGCACAACATTGCAAAGCAATGTATGCTACTCCATGTGGGTGGTATAAACCTAGTAACGGACAGGTAAGGAAGAAGCCTGTGAAGTTCTCGGGTCAGGGGGAGTAGCATCAGGAAAGTGGTGCTTTGGGTCGATGAAGCAGAATAGAATCTGGCGGCGGAGAGAATAAGGAGGCACCTTATCAACCAACAACTACAGCACAAGGTTTAATACAATATTTTACCATGTGCTAGGTGTGAGGGATATATTAACGTGTAAGATAAGTGCTTCTGAGAGTAACAATCTAATTGTGGAGAAAAAAGCCATACACAAGCAGAACCCCACAGAATCTGCTGCCAAAGTGCACTGACAAGTATAACAGTTGTATGTGGGGAGAGAACTGCAGCTTCTAATATCTACTAAGGAGGGAGGCAGGGGAATTCAGGCTTTAAAGCTGGCATCACTCCCAGGATACCCGAGGGCAGGAAGGCGGGACAGACATGATGGTACCTGGTCAAGACATTCTCAATGAGTTTATCTCTACCCTTCTTTGACCTCTGTTTCCACTTAGAGCATTTTGAGGCCCCTCTCTCCTTTAGCTTTGTCTGCTGAGGCCAAACGAGGCCCAGCTTTGTCCTACGGTTTTGCCTTCCCAGTACTCTGACTTGAACTCCTGCAAGCTGTTCTGTTTGTAGCACCATATAGTGTGTGTGTGTCTGGGGAGGGGGTAGTCTTCAAATGTTTTCAAATAAACTACACAAAATAGAATTTAAGTAATATATCTTTATTATAATAAAGTTAAATTAAAAGGAAATGTTTCATATAAAACACTGGGGGAAATCACTTAAAATATTTATCCTAGGAGTTAAATCTAAGTATGAGAGGTAGAACCGTTCACATGGCTTCTATCAGTGATAGGACAGCTCTAAAGGGTCACCGCAGGGAGACAGGCAAGCCATAGGCTACAGGTGCTGCCCCGATGAGATACTTGAGTCGAGGAGCCTGGCGGGCCTGGCTGACATAGTAGAGAAGCGGGGCTCCTGGGCCTGCTCCAAGCCAGCCCTGCAGCAGCGCCTCTGTGTAGCGGTCGATGTCACGGTCAGTCACATCCCAGAGGTTACCCAGAAACAGGGGACTGAGAAAAGAGGAGGAAGAAATACAAAGGGCGGACTAAAACAGAATACATAAGAAAACATGATTGAGGTAGTGGTGGGTGATTAGAGAGGAGTGAATCAATGAGGAAGTCCCTTGGCCCATAGTTCTAGGAGAGAAGAAGGCAAAGGGTTAAAGGCCCAGGCACGCCAGGGAACTAGGAAGCAACGAAGGTGGGGCACAAAAGGGGAAAGATTTAGGATTCAGACCTGGAAAAGAACCTGAGCTTGCGAACTAGGATGGGCCTTGACCCTTGAGACTCACCAGCCAGCCATGATATACTTGAGCACGATGCCAGCCCCCTCCAGGTTTCCATGCACAGCCAGAGCTGCACTGCTGCAGCCAAACAGCAGGGCCACTGCCCGGCAGCTCAGCCGCAGGACAGCCTGCCCATCCAGGAAGCGAGCACCGGCCCCATGCCCTGCATAGCTAAGGCAGAAGGTGAGATGAGTCTGACCTAGCCATACTAGGCCTCTGCTAATGTTTCCAGACCTGTCCTGAGTCAGCCAGGGGCTTTAAAGCCTCCAAAGCAAACCAAAGTGATACCCTACTCTGGATTGCCCCCCTCCCCACCCCTCCCTGCCCTGAGCACTCACATATATAAGTCATGCTCTGTCAGGGCTGCCTGCACCTGTTCTGGGCTCGGCACCTCCCCAATCACTCCTTTCCAGCCAGCTTCACTGAAGGGAAAAGGCAGGAGTAAGAATAGGGGTCATGTGGAAGAGAGCAGAAGGAATACTAGGGAGAAGGTGGGCTGCGACATCTGATTCTGGAGAAAAAGACCCGTTGCCCTATATGTTGTCTTTACCCTTCCCCACCTCCTTTCTTACTCGTATCCTCCTGACCTGCTAAAATTGGCTCGAAATTGCTCCTCTGTGCTTGACAGGTTATTGTGAGGGTTCAGAACATAGAAGGTACTGTGTGGATCCACCCCTTGGCTCAGCACTGACGAGGCCCCAGACTGAGGAAGAGACACTGGCAATCAGGATGCTGGTCTGGCCAGAGAGCTCAGCCTCCAACAAACTCCAAGCCCCATTCCACAACTGATCCATTCCTAAGACCCTCTCCTATATTCACAGGTCTCCCCCAATCACCATCATCCCCAGTCCACATGCCTTGAACCCCACCTCTTTGATGCTGGTGTAGCTGAGTAGGAAGCGGAAGGAGGGCAGTCGAGTGACAGGCAGTGCCCGGAGGCTGGGTATGCTCTCCCATGGCAGCTTTTGCAGGTCCTGGGCAAAAAGCACTCAGAGATTACTTATGGTCCTAGCCAGGTATATGCAGAAGTCAGAAGGGGTGTGGGAATGAGTTGGTACCCACTGCCCACCAGACACTGCCCTTCTGGCCTCTAGCTCCTTACCTTGTCTAGCACTAAGACAAGGTGCCTATTGCTTAGTGCTGTCTGCCCCTGTAGACGTCCTATTGCCTCACTCAGGAGCTCTTGGGCTCGCTCTGGCTGGGCTGGGCACAGTCCATAGGCCAGAGTCTGAATGTCCTGAGGAGTGAGGGTATTGGCACCACTGAGCATGACCTGTAGAGGAACAGTGGTCAGTGAGTGCCATAGCTCCCACCTCCACTCACAATGGCAGGTGGGAAAGAATTAAGTCTAGTTTCTTCTCCTTCCTTGATTTCTCAACTCACTCTCAGCAGAGTGGAGTCGGGATATTTCCAGCCACATTCCTGTAGCAACTCTTGTAGGTGGGAGGCCTCCTGAGCAGGGCCAGGGTCCTCACTGGATGGTAGCAACAGCCCCCTCCAGCAGCCCAACACATGCTTCTCCAGGGAAGTGATGAGAACCTGAATGCGGAAAATAGAACCTTTAGTCAGAGGGGAAGCTGAGTTTCTTTTCCCACAAGTACATATATTTTGGAGATGAGATTTCCCAATGTGTGTAACTGTCTACATATCCTTCTGCCAATCATAAAAGGCAAGAAGCTACAAACATTTCGCATTTCCTGAGACACTAGGAGCAGAGTATAGATAAGATGATTTGTTACGTATCACTATGTTTTGGCAACTATGAACAGGTGGGCAATGAAAGTTAAAGTTGGGAAGCTGATTCTTGAGCTTAAATCCTTTTTCTTATATGTACCTTTAAATATTCCATTGTCAAAACCTCTTCAACTTTTGGGCTCTTGTTTAAAGTCCTTTTCAAATGACATAATTTTTTATTTAGGCCTACATTTCCAGAAAGGACTTGAGGTCGGTCAGTACCTCAGTCACTCCTGGCATCCCTGAGAGAAGGCACTGGCACCCCCAGGTCATTCCTAGAAGAGGCCTAACCCCACCCCGCCTTTGGGGCACACACCTCCATCCTATGGTCCAGTTCTAGCCGCCCTGTCCACCATTCTCGTTTGTCAGTACAGCTGCTGTTCTCTTTCTGTTCCTTCTGGATGGCATCAAACTCTTTCAGGGCTGAACTCAGAGGAAACTTTGGGAGATGGGGTTATGAGATTTCTGCTTGTCCACTGATCACCATCTCTCTATTCCCCAGCCACAGAACGTGAGCTTGACCAAAAGCCTACCCCAGCCCAACTTTGCTCCATGGCCCATGAAACCTACCTTGTTCTGGGCAGTGGGGATCTGCACAGTGACCGGGGGATTGTCTTTTTCCAGCCGGGTCAGCAGGAGGGTGTTGCCCACCGTTCGAGGCTGGAGGGTGGCCAGGGCCAACACACACACAGTCACCCCTGACATACAGGATATACCCGGAATCATTTCAGCTGTTACAAGGAATTCCCTTCTCTGTCTTCTGTACTCAATCCCTATCAATCACTCAAGACAACTCTAAGAAGTCTTCACTGGTCAGTGGAGTTCAAGGTGCTCTCAATTGCCTTAACAACTCCCTGGGGACAGAGACCATGTCTTATACTTCTTTGTGTCTCTCGCAGAAATGAACAAAGGACCCTGCACAGAAGGAGGCACTCGAATCATCTGTTAATATGTTTCATGTTAGTATAGTGAGACCCTGGACACCTGAACTTATCCCTGAAGAAAGACATCGAATTTGCTGGTAACTCAAAGTTGAGGTTAAAAAAAAAAAGATTTCCAGATTAAGGGTATATCTGTTCAGTGACTAATCAATGAAAAAGTATGACATGTCCTTCCACAAGGGTCTTAAGTTTATGTAAGCTAACTAACGCCTTATAATAACCTACACCCAACTCTTTAGTAAGATGAATAAAAAGACAGAAGAACCAGCTGAAGCCTGCCACCATACCACTAGGGATCAGAGCCAGGTGCTCCTGGAAACTCTCCTTCTCAGGCTGGGGGAAATGGCCAGATCCTGAAGTCCTGAAGGAAAAGAGACTCTGGATGCGGGCCAGGGGGAGATCTCCAGGCTTCTCCTGGAGACTCAGGTCTTGCAGCTGGTCTGCAATTTCAAGTGATCCTCGGTGCTTCTGGACCTTGCTGCAGGCAACACAAGTAGGGGTGAGTTATCCCTCCTTCAAAGTCTGGACCCTCCTGCAGTCTGCCTTATGGATGGTGGGAACTCACCTGAGCTGCCTGTGGAGGTGGGTGAGCAGCTGGTGGCGACAGGTGATGGAGACAGATTCAGTGACGAGGTAGGCAGTGGCATAGGGATCCTGGTGGCCCAGGCACAAGGCCAGGAGGCGGCAGAGGTGAGCATAGAGCCCACTAGGAGGGCAGTGACTGATCCCACGGAAAGCAACACTCAGTGAGTCACGGATGGAATCCAGGTTAGAGACGCCTAGAGAAAAGTCAAGACACTTGCTACACTTCCCAGCTGATAGGAACTTGCCAAGAAAGAGTCTCTGTATCATCTCCCAATTGGAAAGTAGCAGCTACCATTTACAAAGGGCAATGTGCCAAGTAGGGTGTTACATACCTTACATGCATCAACTCACCCCATCCTCTCCAAACCCCCCTTACGGTTAAATCAGTAGAAGCTCAGAAAGGCTGAGTGACTTGCACACAGGTAGTAGAGAGTGCTAGAATTCAAACTCAGGTTCAAAGGCTGCTGGATCCAGGTGCGGATCCAAAGCCAGAACGAAAGACAGACTGGAAAAGCATTGGGATCAAGAGACCTAGAACCTCAGCCCTTTCCAAGTGACCAGACCTCACCAATGGCTACAGAGGCTGAACGGCATCGGAGCCGAGGACCAAGATCCTTGTCTTTCTCCTTATCTGGGCACAGGAGGGGCAGCTCCAATTTGCTGGAATCCCGTCTCAACACCTCACATTCTCCTATGGCTGTGTCACGCTCTGGAGCTGATGTCTTCCCACCTAGGGAGAGAACATGACTTTTCTATGGAGCATCCTTCTCCTGCTATCCCTTTTGTTCTCCCTTCTAGGATCCAGTCCAGAGCCAGCAGAAGTTCTTTCAGTACTGTCTTTGGCACCAGTTATTTCTTGTTTGGGTCCCATGGCAGCCCCCTAAAACATATGCACCTTCTATCTCCCACCCCTGCCATCATACCTGAGGCTGAGTCTTTCCCATCAGAGCCCCTGAGGATCTCAAAGCTCATTTCCATCTGGTCGTCAGTCAGCAACTCCTCAGGGATGGTCCTCATAATCTCGGGACCCAGCTCCTCACAATGTCTTGACACAACCTTCTTGGCCCTCCGGCTCCTGCCACTGAGGCCAGAGGGCCCAAGGGCACTACCTGGGACAGCCACTGTATCAGTCTTCAAGCTCGGGCCTTTCCTAGTCTGGCCCCGGCCTCGGCCCCGGGAAGCAATGCCCCGTCTCTTGGGCCCCTCTGAAAGCCGTGCCTCAACTGGGTCTTCCAAGTCACTGTCATCACTAAAGTTCACCTGGGATGGGTGGGAAAAGAAGGGCCAACGAGCCTTTAGTGACATCATTTGACAGCAGGTGGCGCGGTAGAGGCACCAACACATAGGCCTTTGGGAGAAATTTAAGAATTAACTTCCCACATATACTGCCACATTCAATCAGGGGCAGAAACTCCTGGGTGTGGAAGGAGGGAGAGAAGGCACTAGAAGATAAGGAGGAAGGATGAAAGGGGAAAGAAATCCAGAGTTAAGCAAAGTGCCTTCTCTCTGAAACAAATGTAGACTTGGAACTTGGTCTTGGTGTGGAAGATGTAGGGATCCTGCGGGTAACAGGAGAGCTAATGTCCCACCAAGCCCTGAGAAGCTATTCCATAGACATCTGCTCTGCAGAACTCTACTTCGGGACCACCCCCACCCGACATCAACACCAACTGGCCACAGTCATACCTCACCTTCAGGCGGGTCTGGACCCTCTGTTGTACCCTGGGGGCCTTGGGAATTTCAGGCTTGTTCTGTGTAGGAGAGGCATCCTCAAACACAGTGAAAGGGACACGAGGGCTGGCCAGCCTAAGCCTGCCAGAGGGCTTAGGTGTACAGGGTGGTCCTCCACCTTCCAGACCTTTCAGACCTTTCCGAGAGGTATTATGAAGGGGCAGGGTAGCAGAGACCACCTGCTGGCGCCCTCGTCCAGAATGTTTTTGGCTCCGAAGCTTAGAGGGCTCTGAGCCTGGTGGGGTCTTTACTGATGGCTGCTGCCAGCCCCAGGAGCTTGCAAAAAGTTGGGTAGTGCAGCAGCTGTGTCCAGCCAGCTTTGCAAGGGCCTGAATCAAGAGCAGGTTGGCTCGCCAGGGCTCCAGGTAGGGTATCCGTGCTGCTACAAACTTTAGCCCTGACTCCAGGACCTTCTCCAGGTTCTTGTTTGATGACTCATTCAGCCCCTCCTGTGCCAGTTGTGTGTATGCCCGAGCCAAGATCTCATCAAAGAGGCTCGGGATCGGGGAGGGGGGTGCTTTGTGATTCAGGGAAGCCTGTAGAGCTTGGGTGAGGCGCTCAGTGGCTGCAGGGCAACCCTTTAGCACGACTTGCAAAAGATCCAGACTCTGAGCCTGATGGCCCATGGCCAGTCTCACCCCCGCTGTGACCAACACCCATCGTAGACAGACTGCTGAGAGGACAGGGCTGGCACAGAGCGAGCAGTCACAGGTGGGCAAATGGGTCAGGAAGCCAGGGCTGGGCTGGGGCTTTGTTTTCAGGATTGGGGAGGAGTTAGTAGAAGGCACTATGGGGCCAGGCTCCTTGGCCACAGTGGCTACCAGCTCCAGAACAGGGCCTCTTAGGAAGACTTCCTCCTCTGGGAGCTCTGGAGGACAGGGGACTTGGGCTTGCTGCTGCCCCTTCTGCAAGTGGACCTTCTTCACAGAGTCCGGGTGCTGGGCTAGTCCACAAAACTCTAAGAAGAAAGCGGAACAAGATTTACAAAACTGGGAGAAATGATACCGAGTACTTCCTGACCTACTCCAGGGCCTAACTCTCTAATATGTGTTATTTACTCACTAATTACTCATATATATTACTGTACTAACATACTACATATTAGTATGGCTTATTTTTTCAATAAAATCCCTAATGTCTTTTTCACTTCCAACAATGGACCAACACAGCCCACAAAGCCCCTATATGTGCACCTCAGAAAGCTGCACGGTTCAGGAAAGAAGGCTGGTACCGGGAGGCCCAAGTCTTGATCCTGGCTTCTGTCCCTCACTAGCCCCATGATTCTGGTCCAAAACATTGAATTTCTCAACTTTCTCATTTTACAGATGAAAAAAAAAATCTTTGTTCACACTTGACTTTCTGGGGTTTTGTCTGGGTCAAATGAAATACTAGAGGCAAAAATGGTTGGTAAGAAAAAATGCACCATAAATAAAATGTTATTAGCTTAAGCCTCCTGAGGAAACTCCAACTGTGCTGCCGAATACAATAGCCACTAGCCACATGTGGCTACTGCATATGTAAAATGTGGTGAGTTAGTAAGGAACTCAATTTTAAATTTTATTTAATTTAAATTTAAATAGCTAAAATGTATCAGACAACGCTGATAACTGGAATCAAGTAGGTTTAGTCCTGGACAGGTTAGCTGAAGGAGGGATATCAATGGTCCGAGTGAAGTAAAGGGAGCTTTGACCTGGGATCAGAAATAAATCTCTGATTTAGAAGGGAACCAAATCTTGACATATACAGATATGTTATATACTATATGTGTCACTTTCGCCACTGCCCATGGGCACAGGGGCATGGGTGCTCACCCGTGCAAGACTCAAGCAAGAAGAGAACCTGTCTCAGGTCTGACTGACAGAGGTCGATATCATTGCGTGCCAGCTCCAGCTCCCCCTTCAGCACCAGGAACAGGGCACACCTTGTTGGGAGAGACGACAACAAATTAGTGAAATCCTTTTGATCCTGGAGAGTCTTCACCTTTCTCAAGCAGAGCCATCAGTCTTTTCCAGCCTCCAAAAGGCCTTTACTTCCTAAAGCTGATTTCACAGCTCCCTGGGGAAGATCCTCTACACTGCCCTCTTAAACAAACTCATCCTGTGCATGAGGACGGGATTTCCAAAACAGCATTCCTCAAAAAAAGGGATTTAGGGAAATACAGTATGTTGGATCTTCCTTTCTGGAGATTTATAATGTGTACTGGCACATTGGAGGACATGAGAAGTCCTATAGTAAATAAAAATGTCTAACCTTGATTAACTGAGCATTTTCCACTTATTTAGCTATAGAATGCATTCTTTTATCAACCCCTCCAAACATATTAATCTGTGGAATTGTTTGGGAGCTCATGGGCAAGGGTACGGGCACTTAGGTTATGGAACTGGCATCCTCTTGGGCCCTGTACTCACTGGCGTGGTATCTGTAACTTTGTTGTAAGTTTCAGGGCCTCCAAGCAAAAGGCCTTGGCTTCGCTCACACTACCTAAGTAGCCCAGGCGGGAGACCAGCTTCTCTGAGCAGCTTAGCACCTCTGCAAGCACCTGCCATTTTTGTACCAGATTTTCACCTGTAGCAAAGAAGAGAGACAAGACCATCATCACTCAGTTATAGCCTGGATCCTCTGGAGACAAAACTGCCAACCCCACTATCTAGGCTGTTCATTCCTACAGGGCCTTGCTCTCCTCCTCAGACTCACCATAATCCAGAAAAGGTGTCTCCACAGCTGCTTTTTGAATTGAGAGCACATCGCTGCCCATGAGCAGGAGAATGATGCTTCGGAGGAGCTTATGGGAGTCTATGAGTGCTACTTCAGGTGTCTGCCAGCCTGTGCAGGTGAGGGAGGGGAGGACAAGAAGAGAGATGATGTAGTCAGAACTTCCACCACCTTCAACTACTAAGATAGCAAATGCAAATAATGCTTCTATTCTTTTCCTTCTGCACCTAAGGCAAACAGAGCTAATTAGTTAGAGAACTCTTTCCCCCTGAGACCACATGGGGTCTCAGAATTCTTTTGGTATAGTATTCCAGGCAGTTACTAGGCAAACAATTAAAGTCAGCCAGCAAACAAACTCATTTGCTATCCCAGGACTACCCTGTGCAGCTTCCAGGTAGGCTCATTCACAGTTGGACAACAGAGGGGACAAGGGCTGAGAAAAGCTGAGAGCAGACAAATCACACACATCAACCAAGGAGGGCCATCTACTCTATTCTTTTACCTTGAGCACAGAGCTGCTCCCACAGGGAGGCTGAGAGGCTGTCTGATGAGAGGCTAAGGTAGACTGCCACCAGCTGCAGAGCCTGGACACGCAGCAAGTACCAGGCCTTGGATGACCTCTGGAGGGCAGGGTCCTGAAGCACAGACAGCAACAGAGAGGCACCCTCCGTCACCTGGAAGAAGGGTCCAGAGGAGAGTAGTGAGTCAGATTGGCAATTCAGAGCTTGAGATGCCCCTGGAGATCATCTGGCCCAATCCCCTGCTTTTAAGAATGATAAAGCTGTAGAGAAAACTAGAGCATGAGAGGGCATAAGACTTGGCTAAGTCACACAATTAGTTTGTGAGAAAACTCAGGGCTTTTGGATCCACTGGATTTCCAGTCTAAAACTTCAGTGTTGTCCCAGTTTCTATTCAGGGAGACTTTCCCCCTTGCCCTTGAAGAATGAAAAGGAAAGTATCTCTACTAGAAGAACACTGGTGAACAATTCATTGAAGGGCAAGGCTACGAAATAGCACTGCTTCTCAGAGTCAGGAATATTCTTAGCTCCAGGGAAATCTCAAAACCCAGACAAATACCTAGAAAATTCTAAAATTCTTCCAATACCCAAGATCTTTGGGTATAAGAAAGTGAGAAATACCTTGTGGTAAGCATAGCAGAGTTGACTTCTCAGTAGGTCACAGGTCAAGGAAAGGAGCAGGTATGTGTCAGTGGTATGATCCACAAACTTCAGAGTTGATTCTGCCTCTTCCAGGTGTAACTGAGGAAGCAGTCAGGGGGTGTGTGAGCATGCTGGTGAGGAGAGGCAACCAGACTCTTCAAATTAAAGTGGATTAAGGCACTAGTGAGATGCCAAACACGTTCAATTAAATATTTCAAATATTATAATCTACATAGGAGTTATTCATTCACTCACTAAAATACTGAGTACCTTTCGGTTAATCACTATGCTAGAAAGACAAAGTTGAGCAAGGAGTGAGCAGGACCTTCCAACCAACAGCTTGCAATGCAGTGTGGGTGCAGGCATACCTATGTGATCATGATACAACACCATTAGTGCTATGGGGACTTTGAGAAAGTGGTTAATTCTGCCTTTGAAGAAGAGGACATATAAAATGCTTTATGAAGAAGGGGACAATTGAGCTAGGCCTTGAAAAGAAAGTACAGGTTTTCTGAATAAAAAAAGGGAAGGGGGTTGGAGAAGGTGTATTTAGGGTGGAGGAACTAACACAACCAAAAACAGAGAGGAATATAAAGTAACCGGGACAGATTGGCATAAGGCTCATGGTAGGGGGCAATGAGAAAAAGTATGAACCAGAATAATATAGAAGGTATGCAATACAAAGTAAAGGGTCTGGACAGCATCCTTTAAGTCATGGAGAAGCCAGTGAAGTCCTTTAAGCAGGCAAGAGATAAGATCAGATCTGTGCCTAAAAAGACCACACTAGTAGTGGTTAGAAGACAGTAGAAAAGAAACCGGAGGCAAGACCAGCTAAAGTGAGTGAAGAATCAACAACTAGGACAACAGAAATGGATGGGTAATACAGGATTAGTGGCATATTCCTGGTGCAGAATTTGTAAGACTTAATGAACAACGGGTTTTGCAGTGAGGAGAAAGACACCGCCTTGTCCCATATCTGCCTCTCAACCACTCCACACTTTACGATCTTCTAGCCAAATATGGCAGTAAAGGCAGAGAAGCTGCGCCTTCAGTATGCTATCTTCTCAAAGAAGTGTCACTATAGCCAGATTCCCCTCTGTAGCCCCCCAGGCCAGGCTGGCTGGGCACTCACCTGGGCATAGCTGGGACAGCCGAGTGTCAGGAGGAGCTGGGTGACATGGCAGGAGGAGCCAGCTGCCTTTGCGTGGTCCTCCAGTCTCTGGGAGACAATCCGTACAAGCAGGAGGACATCCAGAGCCTGCAGGGGCTGGTTGGCCAGAAGCAGAAGTTTACCTAGCTCTTCTCAAGCCTTCATTTCTATCCACTGCTCCCCAGCCCTTTGGGATCTTGGTCTAATTTCAGAGCCTGCTGGAATGTGGCTACCCAAACAGAGCAACCATTAGCCATCCTCAGGGAGCCTGCAAACCATCCTACTCCCTTATGTTTGAAACTCCAGATGCTTGTCATCAACTGCCAGGATTTACTGAGTACTTGCTATGTTTACATGCATTAACTCATTTTATCTTCATAGCAACTCTAATCCCAATTTTATAGATGAGGAAACTAAGAATCACATAGGTTATGTTGCCTAAGTTTACATAATAGGTATGTGGTAGAGCCAAGACTCAAAATCAAGGGCTGAGGTAGCTTTCCAGGCTCCTTGTGCTAGAAATACAGCCTAACAGCCCACAGTAACAAAAATCTTTTATGTGCAATGTTCTTTTTCTGAGGTTCCTAATGTGAGGTCCAGGTTTCTAATGTGGAATCCAGGGAAGAGCTTTAGGGAGTCTGCAAAACACCCTGAAATTGCATGCAGAAATACGTCTATAGGCATTTATGTATTTTTCTGAGTACACGTTTCAAATTATCTAATAATTAATATAATAATTATAGTTCATACTTGAGTATACTGTTTTTGTGCACATCTTCCATGCATTATTTCATCATATGCTGACAATGCGATGAGGTAGTATTATTATTACCTTCATTTTAGAGATAAAGAAACTTGGTCTTAGATTAAGTAACTTGCCTAAGACCATGTACTAATAAATGATGGAGCTTGGATTTAAACTCAAGAGGCTGATGATAGAGCCCACACCGGGTTACTTGGCTTCCCAGGAGGTACACAGTCCAAAGAAGGAAAAGGTGCTGGGTTTCTGGTCTGTGTCAATGTCCTTCCCCTTTACCTTTGCCACCAGCTGATAGAGGGCTGCTAGGATCTGCAGTGAGGCTGCTGTCTGCTGGAGACACCGCAAAGCGGGAGCCTGCTCCTTTGTAAGCACCTCCTTCCACAGGGCCAGGGCTTGGTCCAGGCATTTGGACAGAGCTATAAGTCAGAAGAAAGGGACCAGCTATTCTCTCAGCAAGGACCACTTGGGAAGAACGCCACCTTCTCCATAACACCCTCTACTCTTTGTGCCCACCCACTTTACAGCCTACAGGGCCAGTCTCTCCCACACCTGGGGTCCCCATTTGGTTCTCAGGGCACCATAGAGACTGTACCACCATACTATGCCCTCACCAGCATCTGCAGCCAGATTGAAGGCAATGTTACTGTATAGGAAACGATCTTCCTGGAGTTTATCTTCATAGTTCAGGTCATTGACTTCAAATTCCTCCAGGTTACTAGGGGCCTGGGCTTTCCGATCCCGCTCGATACCCTGGGATGGGGAGATCAGGGTCAAAAACAGGGCTGGTGCCAGCTCCCTGGGGGTCCAGGGAGAACAATTCCTGTATCCAGTGCTGCTCAGCCCCACAGCAGCCATACTCACTTCCCGCATTTTGGTCTCCAGGGTACAGATGTAAAGCCATAGCAGGGCTTGTGCTTTATCATCCAGGAGCTGATCCTCAGCCTGAGCCTCAGGCTTCACAGACTCCAGAAGCTGCAAGGCTTCCCGGATAGCATCCAGGGCAGAGCTGTAGGGAAAAGATGCACTTAAGTGGGGCCTTCTACAGAACAGCTGGTCTCATTCTTTGAATGAGCTCCCTTAGCCACAAACAGAAGCGGGTACTCAGGGATGGAGAGAGGGAAATAGGCTCCGCAAAGGGTCAGAGGATCTAGGACAAGAAGCAAGAGTGGACTCCCGCCTTTCCTCCTTACCAGTCAGTCTGCTGGGCAAAGTCATGGTAGCAGAGCACCTGAGCCAGTTCCACCAAGTGGGTGGCTCGAGCCCAGGCCCCGGCTGGTGTCTCCTCAGGGGTCAGCTCCAGCAGGTCACAGATGACGTTGAACCGTTCCTGCCCTGTATCGGCCCGCACTGCCTTGTAGGCCTGCAGCTCTTCCCTGAGCAGGAGGGCCAGGGTCTCTGGGTCCCAGCTGCTCAGGTTGTCTCGCAGAGTCCTGAGAGAAAGCAGGCTCAGACTGGGTGACCGTGAAGCAAGAAGCCTCCGCCTCATGCCAAGGAGTCCCAGCCTTGGCTTGCTGAGAGCTAGTAAGTTTCCAGTTGTGAAAGCAAGAACACTGCCTGTTGCCACTGTTCCCCCAGTATCCAGCAGAGTGGCTGGCACTCAGTAGGCACTCAGTGAATGACGAGAGAATCAGTGCCTTTTACAGACATAAGGATGAACATGACCAAGAGTACAAAAAGCCATCTTTAGCCATTGGGCAAACATGGTTGTCCCATTTCCTGCCAACTCACCTCAGCTGTAGTTCCTTGTCTCCAGCTCTGGCAGCATCTATCTTGACCCGGACCCAGAACGTGACTGGCTCAGCCATGTATTTGGGGTCACAGGGCTGCAGCGCTGCCAGCCACAAAGTCACCATCTTGCAGCCCTGTGCCTGTTTACCCAGTTTCTTTAAACTCTCTACATGCAGCCGGAAGCACCTGTGTAACTGACCAGAGAAAGAGAACAGATCAGACTGGAGAGGGGAACCAATGAATCTGTACAGTGAAAGAGGACAGGTATGCACAGGTACAAATACCACCTGTGGTGGGGGCCCTCTGGCTATGATCCCTACCCCAAGGTAGCATACACGTAAGAACTAAATACCTTGGGTGCTCTCAGCCTGAGGCTTCCATCTGTTCTACCTATATATTCATCATCCACACCCTTGAAAACTTACTCCTCCTCCTGTAATCCTTCTCTCAACAAACTGCCTAAGTCAGAAACATAAGACCATCTTTGACTCTTCTCCCTCCAGTCACTTATTAGGTTAATCCTTGACTTCTTATTCCCATCAGTTCTTTCTATCCCTTGTAAAGCCACTTCAGTTCAGAAACCAATCCTTTTCTGTCTAGGCTACTAGGGCAGACTGGGTACCCAGTGTTGTCCTTGCAATCTATTCATTCACCACAGTGATGCCAGAGAAACTCAAAATGCCAATCTGCTATTATGTCTCCATGTAAATCCATTAGAGGTTCATCAACTTCCCTCACGATGAAACCCAAGGCCCTTTATGACCCACCTTGCCCGCCAATCCAGCCAACCCCTCGTTTCATGGGTATTCTTGCTTTAAGACAGTAGTTCTCACTCTGGTTGCCCAAAGGATCACTCGGGGGAACACTTTAAATATCCAGATACCTGGACTCCAGTGCCAGAGATTCTGATGCAATTTGATGCAATTAGCTAAGGGCAAGCATTAGAATTTTTTTAAAAGTTTACTTAGGTGATTCTAACATGCAGCCAGGTTGAGATCCACTGGCTTGGGTCAAAGTTAAATATAAAAAGTGAATCAATCAAAATAATAAGTAAATAATAGTACAAATGAGGTTTGGGAAACACTGCCCCAGGTATGGTGCCAACGTGCAGCTCCTAACACCTTATTCCAAGGCAGGGTCCTGGCCAAGCCTTTTCATGCTACTCAAGCCTCTTCCTTCCCCCAATATAACCTCCCTTCCTGCCCTCATACCTTCTCAGGAGGCACCTCAGGATGGGTGCCTGGCTTCACCAAGCCCAGGTGCTGACAGAGGGGCTCAGAGATGGCACAGGCCTCGGCATAGAGCTTGTGACTATAGAAACTGTAGGCCAAGTTACTGGTGTAAGAGGCTGCAGGGGAGAGAAAGGACAGTTGACCACAGGAATAGTTCCCACTGCCCTCTCCTACAGGAGGTAGTAGAAAGCTCAACCTGCGGTCAGCTCAGCAGCTTCCAAATCAGACAGGAATTCCTGTTGCTAGGGAATGAGAAAGGGGCAGCGCTCCCCTTCCTGCTTTAAGTCAGCCCACGCCCTCCATTCCAGTAAGACAATCACACACCAACCAGCCCCTCTGCACTCATTTTACAAGAGCTGAGTCCTCATTCCCACACAGGGTTTATCTCTCCTCACATGCCAATCTCTGTCTTCATCTTGCTTCAAAGGTAAGCATGTTAAGGGAACACTCTGGCCTGTCATTTACCTTTCTCTCCTTCCCTCATTCTGCCAAAGCCACATAGCCTCCCTGATATTCCTTGAACACACCAGATCCTCTCCTACCTTAAGGCCCTTTCCTCTGCCAGGGATGTACTTTCCCAGGTGTCTACATAGCCAATTCCCTCACATCCTCCAAGTTTCGCTTATGTCACTCTTTCAATGAGGCCTATCCTGACCACCCTGTTGTTTTAAATGGTAACTTGACCCCCTTACCACACCCTGAACTCCTAATTCTCTTTCTTATCCTGCTCTACTTTTCCTTTCCCACATACTTATCGCTTTCTAACATGTTGATAATCAATTATTCTATTATTATCTTTCTCCCCCAACCAGGATGTGGCTCCATGAGGACAGGAATATTCGTTTTGTTTACTGACAATATCCAAATACTCAGAAGAGTGCTTAGCACATAGTAGATACTCAATAAATTATTTGTTGAATGAATAAAATTTTCTTAAATCCTAGTTTATACAGCTTCTTGGATATCAACATAGATGGTTGAGATAAAATGTAGTCAGTCTTCAATACTCTGTGGGAAGAATTTTCATATTAATTCTTATGACTCCTGGTGATATTTTCATCTTGGCTGAAGGGCAACCACTGAAAACATAAACATGACGAGTAAACCTTCCAGTGCTGAACCCATTAGGTTTATATTATTCAAAGGGCCATGCTTTTCGTAAAATGGGACGATTTATTATAAAATATAAAAATAGGTAAAACTTATCTATGCTGGTAAGATAGTGGTTGCTATTGGGGGTAGTAAGTAGAAGCGGGTACAAGGAAGGGTTTTCCAGGATCTAAGTCATGCTGTTACTTGACCTAGATGGTGGTTACAAACTATGTTCACTTTGTAAAACAATCCATCAAGCTGTACACTTATGATCTTAGTATTTTTCTGTATGCATATTTCAATAAAAAGGGTAGGGAGAAGTATATGTGCTTGTTGGTTTATAGAAACATAGTGTATCTCTAGAAGAATACATAAGAAATTGATATTAGTTACCTCTGTAGAGGGAAACTTGGGTGATTAGGATTAGAAGAGGCTTTTCACTACATGCCCTTTCATGTAGTGAACCATATGAATGTGTTAACTGGTTTTTAAAAATTTAAGTTATAAATGGTCTTTAAAGTTTAAATGTATAGAAAGGTCATAAAGTTGCATATCGGGTACAAATGTTTTCATGAAACAAATTACCAAATGAGATTTCAAAGTCAACGAGAAAAATTTGTGTCTGCTATTGTAAGTTAGCCTCATCACCATCACTTCTCTTCTGCTGTTAAATATAGAGTAATTGATACTTATAAACATCTTTTTCACTGGCTCCTTAAACCATAAGGAGACCCCACAATGGTCAAAACCATCCAGCAAGTGCTATTTGCCTGCCTAATGAGTGACGACCCTCCCAAGAACCCTATATCTGGGCCCCAAGGCACTAACCAGTCATCCCCAGGTAGTCAGTCAGCTCTCGGCCTGACAGGCCCTGTAAGGCCTCCAGCATCCAGACAACAGTAGATTTGCAACTTTCCACCAGCTGGGCTAAGTCAGCCAAATCAGCTACCTGAAGGGACAAAAATGGCTTGAGGGTGAGGAGACATAATAGGTCCAAGGTGACATTCGCCCCACCCCATACCCAAAGCCAAAGCAACCCCAAAGCTCTACTGAGGGTAGTGGAGCAAACCGTTACCCTAGGACATGTCCAGGATTTTTGATTCCCAGACAGTACCTGACAGCCTTGGGCAAAGTCATAAACCACCACAGTGTAGAGGTGAAGTCCCTGAAAATGCATCTGAACCAAAGACTGGTGCTGCTTGGAGGAGTCCGCAAAGACCTGAGGAAGTAAGGGGAAGGTTAGTTTGAAGGACAGAGTCCTGGAGAACTGAGGCAGCCCAGGGTGTAGGAAGGACATCAGGAGGGGCCACTGCCCTTTCAGGATAGACTAGGCTGCTTGCTGGCTGGTCAGGCATTGTCTAGAGAGCACCTTACCAAGGAGGGAGGCAGGGCTTCCAGATCTTACCAAAGACCCTAACCTGATAGTCCACAGAACCACATTCCCACCCTATCTCTAGGTCCTTAACTCACACCATCCTGTAGCTGCTGAATGAGGGTGTAGTACCCGCCAAGAAAAGCAAAGAGGCCCCGAATAGCATCAGGTCCATAGCGCCTCTTGGTGCCCCGCTCCAGGCCTGAGAGGAAGAACTGGCAGCTGTCATACAATGCCCGCAGTGGGGGCAATGGTGCCTCCATACTGCTGTTCAGGAGAGCTGATGCCTTGATTAGAAGCTTGGCCACTGTGTGGGGTCCTCCTTCCTGGACCTGCAGCAATTTAATCCCCAGCTGGCACAGCTGGAGGCTGGGGGCCAGATTGGTTTTCCTTAGGTAATCTTGGGCTTTCTCTACTGCCCTGGTGGCCTTGGTGTAGAGGCGGCTCCAGCAGAGGCGACGGCAATGTTCCACGGTGAGTTCCAAGAGACAGAGGGCCTTCTGGGGAGAGAGACCAGGAGAGTCTCCTCCCTCACCTACCAAGGCTCTGATCACATGCCTGGAGAGTTGGTCATCTAGGAAATCAGCATCTGCTTCATTCAGACCATGCCCACTGGCATCAAAGAGCTGATGGGCAGCTACCACTCGACAAGCTGTTGGAGAAGCAAAATGGGGAACCTCACAAGGGGTACTTTCATCCTCCAAGAGTACTAGAAAGCTCAAGGCCTTCAGTCGAGTTGAGTATGCAGCTCGCTGCTCCACCAGACCTTCTGCCCCCTTCCAAAGCAGAGAAAAGCTGCCCCGAGCCACAGCCTCATAGTCCTGGGGAGCAGCTTGGGGAGAACACTGCACCAAGCAGGCATGAAGGGGCCGAGCAAGTCGGAGTGTGGCCTCTGGGATTCCCTGTGCAGCAACATTCCGCAGAAAGATGAAGAGAATTCGTTCCAGGTAGAGGGGTGGGCACTGGGGGTTGGATGCCAAGTAGCCATCGCAAGCCAGTTCTGCCAGCTCCAGCAGGCTCCCTAGGTGCCTATGGCAAGCCAGCTTGGCAGTCAGCTGCTGGTTGCAAGCCCTCAGGATGGTATCACAAGCTTGTCTCCTCTCAGCATCAAATCGGCAGCTGGAAGAACCAGCTGGAAGCTTGGACAGGAATTCCTAGGAGAAGAGGAAGATATGAATGGAGATACCAAAAGAGGGAAAGAGATAGGGAGAGGAACTGGAAATGGGGTTGCTCAGATTTACTAATCTGTCTCTTCAAATAAGACAAACAAACAAACAAACAAACAAACAAACAAAACCCAAAACCCAAAAAACCCAAAACAAAGCCAGGTACATTCAAAGCCAAACAACATCCCCAACCTTCAAGTCAGGCAACAACTCTTCAGCCTCCTTCGGGTTGCTTAGCAGAGTCCCAAAGTTGACTCCTTTGAAGTTCCTCATGGCGCCGAGGGCTAGGGGAAAGGAAACAGATGAGAGATGGCAAAGAAGATTCGTAATGGGGTTAAATGAAGGGCGGGTGAAGGGCTTGAAGGCCGTGGGAAAAGGAGGCAAAAAATCTCGTCAAAATGTTATGGGAAAAAAGCCCACGCTAGGACGCCGGGCTCCCGTTATAAATCGACGCTTTCCCTTATCCTTCTTCCGGGCCGATCCCTGGCCTCATTACCCATTCCAGTCTCCCATACCGGAGGCCTGCATCGAGCTGTTCAGCGCCTACCAGGACGTCCTGAGGTCTCCCGACCCTGCCTGGCAGAGCCGCCCCGCCTCTTCTCATGTCAGCTTTGGGGACCCCATTCGCCTCATTGCGTATACATGCTCATGAGTCAAACCGGGCCTTAGCCCCGGAGTTCCCCACCTTCCCAAGTCTAGGACTTACCGGCCAGACCAAGTTCTCCGCAAAGATCCAAATGTAACCTTCGTTTACGCGCCAGCCCCTCCTTTCAAATATCTTCAGCGACCAATCAGCGAGAGCTGCGTAACGCTGGCGGACCGCGCGGCATACTGGGAGTTGTAGTTTACCCGCTGAGCTGCGTCGTCACGTGACGTTGGACAGCCGGGTCTGGCTGCTCTGGGCGTCATGGCCTCTTGGGGGCGCGAGTTTTCCCACCTTTTCCAGTCAAGGTGAAGTTCCTCGCTACCCGTCGCGTAGTAGCTATCAGGAAGGCCAGCCGCATGCCTCCTTCTCCCCTTTATCTTCAGAGCTCAGTAAGTTTAAATTTCAAGAGAAGAGAGATAGGCTGGACAACAAAAAATTTACTTGGAAATTCACGAAGTTTAGCTTACTAGGAAAAAAGGGCATAGCTTTTCATGGAATTCTTTTAAAATATACTTTGCTGGGGACACTGACATGAATACCATGGGGACTTCTAGCTCTCTCTACCTTCCAGCCTTGCTCCTTCCATCAATTGGATTGTATGAAGAAGACAGAGGATCTAGCGCTCTTTGATGGGGGATGGAGGTTGGCGGGTGGAATGGGGGTTGTGAGTGACGGGAAGAACTAGGAAAATTTATTCACCGGGATATTTCATAGTTTTTAATGACTAATGTTTGGTAAATTCTAACTACTTCCCCAAACTCAGATTCAGTTGGATCTGCTTCTCTTTCCTTCCTCCACCAAAGAATTCAAAACTCTTGTCTTCCAGTTAGCTTTTTCCTGATGAGTGCTATTGGATAATTCATCCTTCTCTATCATCGTCTTTCTTTGTCATCAACCTCTTTTATGAGCTGAGAATCTAGTAGACAAGACTATTTAAAACAAGAACGACATCTCCAAAAAATCTCAGCATTGGAATGGTAATATTAACGCAGGTGCTGTGTTATAGACATTACACACATACCTCTTGTAGGGTAAGTGACCCAGGAGAGAGGAGGTATTCATAAATCATGAATACATCATTCCCCCAGTACTCAGTTCCTCTTGCTTACATCTTAGCAATCAGTGCTCATTTACATGTAGTACAGCAAGGGTGCTAGGAATTTTTTCCAGTGTATTTATTTTATCTACTTGATTCTAAGTGCCTCAAGGGCAGAGAACTTGCCCTTTTTTATTCCTCTTCTACTTCTTACAAGTAGGAAATTCAAGAGATCAATAAATGCTGACCAATATGAACCTGAGTCACATAATTCAATTCCTCCCCTGAATTCTAAGTTTATAAAGAGACAGCACAGGATGATAGAGAGAGCTTTGAATGTGAGTCTGGACAGAGAAGCCGAGTTCTAGTCCCAGCTCAATTTATTGCTAATCTGTGAAATGGGGATAGCAACATCAAGCCTCACTGCCTCCCAAGGGTTCTGCCAGCCTCAAATAGCCTTGAAATGCTTTCCAAAGGTCCTAACAATGCTTTGCAGCCATTAAAAAGCATGTCCTATATATAATGACATATAAAGATGATATAAAAAGATACACAAATGATTATTATAGTCTTCCTGTGGATTTTAACTGTTTTAAAGAGGAAAACAAGACATAGTGTTATGTAAAAACAAGTTGCAGAACAGCATGAATTGTATGATTCAATTTTAATTTAAAAAAAATTAAGTCATACCATTTAACAGTGGTATGAAGAGTGGGATTAAGGGAGCTTGTCATTTTTTACATCTTATATTTCTATATGTAGATCTATAATTTAGTTATATATCAATAATATATGTATTTTAATATTATATAAACAGATTTACACTTACATGTTCATATTAAATATGTATTTCTGTATTCGCATTTGAAAAATTTACAATAAGCCCATTTAAATTTTTTATTGTAAAAAAACTTAAAGCAAATGTGAAGTATTTTTATAACATTAGCTCTGATCCCAAGAATGACAAACTTTTGTTTATTTTATAATTCTATTCTATGATTCTGTGGGGAAGTGGTGGCAAAAATAACAAAAGGGACAAGGACAACCACAAGACTGGGTTTAGGGGAAGAGTAATGAAGAGTAGAACCTAGTCCCAGCCAAAGGGCCATGGCCATTAGCTGGGAACAGCCCCCTTTCCTCCCTGAGCAGGGACTGAATTTCCAGGAAGAGGTAGTCTTCCAAGCCTCAGAACCCAGTACTGTCTTCATGCCCCAGTCCTCTGGCCTTCTTGTCCCTTGGCTCCTGGTTTCTTGGGATGTTTCTGCTCTCAATATCATTTAAAAGCTCCAAATCAAATAATCATGTGTCCAGCTGGACGGAAAGTCAGAAAATCAGGAGCCTCTTTAGTGAAAGATGGTGGTGTGTATCAAGTCTGACACCAAATTGACCTTCCCGCTTGAGGAAGAGGAAATGAGTTCAAGTGGAACATATTGACACCCTACTCAGTTGCTCACATACCCCAAAGTCGAAGGCCTCTCAGATAGCTGGATATATCTATCTGGGCCAGCACCAAAGATAAACACTGCTGGGAATCACCCAGCCACTGGGATTTGTTGGAAAGTTCTACACCTCATTACAGCTTCAGCTACTCATTCTCACACCCAAATCCGATGGGCTCAGCTGAACTGAAAAAGTTAAAAAAAAATACAAAAGGAAACACTTATCTAATGCTTACACTGTGGGCTAAGTACTATTCTAAGCTCTTAAATACAGTAATGCATTTAATCTTCACAAGAGCCCTATGGAGTAGAAATGATACTATCATTTTTCAGATGAGGAAATTGAGGCACGAATTTGAACCTAGGCAGTCAAGCTCTGGCTCCACACTTTTAACCAGCTCCCTATGCTGCCTATTAGCTAAGTACCATGAGCAGCATTTTGTAGGCAGTGTGCGTCTGCTAAACCAATCCTTCATTTGACCCATATGCGCAGAAACCCAAAAGTGGACCGGATGGCCAAGGCTGAATTCTCTCACTCTCTTGCCTTTCTCCAAAGACAGGGCTTGGGATGAGGGAGCAGGGCCAGAGAGGGAAAGGCAAAGTAGGTGAAGGCCCAGGGGACACAGGCAGTACATGTCATAGAAGAGGCATTGGGCAGGCAGCAAGAGGCAAGGTTTAGCCTTGGCATTGCCATTCACTTGCTATATGCCCTTTCTTTAAGGGGATTTTGCTTTTGAATAAAAAAGTCACCAGAACCTGGTAATACAATGCATGGCATATAGTAGGTGCTCAATAAAATAATTAAAAAATATTTAAAGCCAAATAGAAAATCTCTAAAATGCCTTTGGGCTCTTAACAACCTGTGAGTCTGACAGGAAAGAACCCTCCCCACTCCATCTGCCAATAGCCCCTTTGAAGAAAGCTCAGCAGGGACAGAGTTAAAGGAACCTCATTAATTTGTCTCCTCTATCCCATCACTTTGAAATGTGGGCCCCCCTCATACTTACATCGAAAATAATTACTGTCATCCAAAATAACAAATCATTAACTAGGCTCTAGATTTTAGTCTAATAGCTGCCTAATGTGCAGCTCTTAAAAAGCCAGGTGTAAGCTAGCTCGTTTCCTCTCCAGACATTCATTGAACATAGTCATGGGCAAAGTACCTACTTGTGTGCATATATGGGAAGACAAAGGCAAATAAGACACAACTTCATCCTGTCCTCAAGATCATAGTACCATAAAAAGAGACAGAAAGTCTACAAATAACTATAAAATATATCTATGTCTAGCTCAAGAGGGCAGAAAGAGGAAGTGGAGTTATTGTAACAGACTGTCTTAGCCTCAAGATGGGAGAAGACAAAGGTATGTTTTTTTCCATACTTAACCTCAACTTCTATTCCCTGCAGCCTCGGTGGGAGAACATGTCTTTTTTTCTGTTCTGAGCAGGGACCTGAGACCACCACTCTTCCTCCACCTCAGCCTCACCCTGCAGATGCCCATCCACACTGCATTCCTCCAGTAGTAGCTGATGCTATCTCTCCACACAGGTTGGGACTCGCAGGTCTTGGAACATCTTGCCTTCTCCTGTCTGGGTAGTCTGAGACCCAAGGAAAGGTCGCCAATTCCTTTCCAGAAGAGTGGGTCCCCCATGCCCATCTCAAGTACATTCCAGGACACACCTTTGAGTCTACATTCCCTCCATCCCCACCCTTCTTAAAGCTGGCTCTGCTTCCCCTGCGAAGCCCAGGTGTTGGTGGGAGGAGGAAAGGCAGATACCATCAGAGGTGAGGCAGGGAGGGGCTCACAGAACTGGTGTTCCCACTGGTACTGTTTCCTGCCCTGATGGCTCACTCACCCTCAGTCTGGGTGGGGAGAGTCAGGTACGGACAAGATGTCTCAGTCCCTAGGCCAGTCACTACTCTCTCCCTTTGGAAGCCCTTCACTTAGATTTTATGCAAGGATACAGAACCTGATGGGCCCAGGTGATGCTGGACAAATGGTGCATTCATAGCCACAGAGGTAGAAGGTAGGTAGCATGCATGTGCTGAGCTGCAATCTTCTTCCTGTAGGAAGTTCCTTGATTTGCCCCAAAGGGTGGTCACAGAAGCAGCTCAAGCCCCTGGAATCTTCGTTCCACATGCTCCAGAGATCATCTCACCTTGGATGTAGAGCAAGGTTTTTGCTTGGCAACTGGGGAGGGTGCTTGTTCCCAGGGTAACAAGATATGAAAGACTTAGGAGCCTCGGGTATTTCCCATCCACTTCTGCAGAGAAGTAATTCCATACCTCAGTCTAAGCTGGAGTCTTGAAGAGGCTAGAAATACAAACTTTCCACTGGTAACCCCACCTCTACCCTCAAAACCTCCAGCTGCCCACCCACCAAAAACTATTAAGGTGGGTTCAGGTGAGGATGAGTAAATCAAATCAATGATCGGTTAAAAGTGTTTATTTTTAGGGGAAAGGGGAAAGGGAGCAACACAGAGGTAACTTTTGGCATCTTCTTTCCAGGCCATCATCCCCACGTGCTTCTCAACCCAAAGCACTGGCAGGAGGGGGCCCAAAGACACGCTGAAGGGCCAGACAGTCACAGTCAGTCAGAGAGATATGCAAAATCCTGGAGAGGCGGGATTCAAGAGTCTGTCCCAGGCCCCTTGTCCTGGAATAGGATTAGAGCTCAGGGGCATAGGGCTCCCCAGTGGGTGAAGGCACTCGTAGTTCAGCATCGTGCCTTACCACGGTGAAGAGCCCCACCACTGCCAGTAAAGCCATCACCATGACAGCGGAGCAGATGCTAAACATGTTCCGAGTGCCTGTTTTGCGATCACTGTCATGGAGGACTAGGAGTCCCAGACAGGCCAGTAAGTGCAGGGGCACCCGGAACCAGTTGAGTACACCAGCTTGCTCTGTCTCAGGGATCACTTTTCTCCGCAGGAAGCTCATGCTTGGAAAGTACAGCCCACAGGCCAATTCGATAAGTAGGAAGGCGATGAAGGACTCCACTGGACTCTCCTGGCCTGGGTTGGTGGAGAAAGTCAACATGAAGAGGGAGAAGACCACGATGAGGACAGCAAGGGAGAGTAGGTGCATAGGTTGAAGGTGGTACCTCTTGGAGGTAGCAATGCGATACAAGGAAGAGCCAAGCAGGCTGGCTGCCATGAAGCTGGAGAAGATAATGCCCAGTGGGGCCCCATGTGGGTCCAGCACAGGTGTCCAGAGGAAAACAAAGATGAAAATGACACTCTCAAACAGGGCCTGTATGGTACCTAGCAACAGTACACGGCGGTCTGACAGGAGGCAGCGCAGGCCCCCAGCACAGGTCCTTGAGAAGGCACGCTGCCGATCATAGTTCTCTCCCCAGTTGTGAAGGGCAAAGGCCCCAGCCAGAGCCAAGAGAGGGATGGCAACCACAAAGGGCGCTACAGGCCCTAGCCCCATCCAGCAGGCCACAGCCTCAGCTGCCACACCTGCCACTACAGCCAGCACGTGGTTCCAGAAGGCGGCTCGGGCAAAGGTAGTTGGGATCCACTCAGCAGGGAAGTCATGCCGATCCACGTGCTCATGGATGTACCAGGCCTCGAAGGCAGAGAAGAGCAGGGCAGTGGACAGCCCACCAAGTGCTCGGCCCACCAGCAACACAAAGTAGTCCTGAGAGAGTTTGGTTAAGCAGCATAGAGAGTAAGTGAGGGAGAAGAGGACACAAGACTTCTTTCGACCCAGCCAATCCACAAGGGAGGAGGCCACCAGTCCAAAGAGTACTGTGGAGGCAAGCCCACAGACATAGAGAATGGCAATTTGACCCTCTAGGAAGTGGTAATGCTGATATAGTTTATAGAGATAGGGGGCCTGAAGCCAGTCAGCTGCCAGGGCCAGGAAGTAGACCTGATAGAAGTCCAGCTGAAATCGAAGGAAGGAGGGATTGCTACAGGCCCTTCCAGGGGGCTTGGCCTGGCATCTTGACAGCTCCAATCCCAGGCAGGAGGCCAGGAGAACCACAAAGACAAGGTAGGCAGTCACCAGCATGGCGGGCCCCCGGACGACCTGGGGAAAGAAGGGGATTTCAAAGTCACATCTCTTGCCCAGTCAGCACTGTCAAGGGGCTGGGTGTCTAAGCAGAAGGCAGCTCCACCCTACCCCCTGCCAACTGCACTTCCCCACCCCTCAACTCCACTCCCCCAGAGCTCAGACCGGAGGGACGAGTTGGGTGGGTGGGAGGAGTGGCCCGCCAGAGCTGTCTCCTAGGACACTGTGGGGCAGGGAGGGGTAAGAGGAGAGGGAAGAAGATGAGCATTCACCCCACCCTTGCCTGGCATATGAAAGAGGGAGTCCCTTAAATAATCCCAGCCCCTCAAATTAAGGGGCTGCTGCCCTCTTCCACGACAGCTTCTGCATACTTCCTTCTATTTCCTTCCATTCTCTCTGAGGAGCCCGTTTTGCCCTCAATGTGTTGTCATCTGTCCCAGGCATCCCTCCCGCCCGCGCGGGCCTCTCAAGTTCCTTCACGGTCACGCGCGCGTATCTCAGATTCCCCATCCTCCAGGTCACCGGCAGCCCCCTGCGCTCCCTAGCCCCTACCCAGTGCCGCCACACCCGCTTGCCCCTCGCCCAGACCTCGTCTCACCTGCTGCCCCGGTCTGCGGGGACGCTCCGGACACGTCCGGCTCCAGGCCGCCCGGCCACCCTGGCCGCTCTACCTCCGGCTCCGGTTCGGGTTCCAGCAGCGCACCCGCCCCTCACAGCCTGCTTCCGGGAGCCGGGTAGGCCTCCAGCCGCCGCCATGATAGTCCCGTCACGTGACAGGGGTGCGGCGCTTAAACCCCGCCTTCCTCCGCCTGCCTGCCCCTACCGGCGCACCGCCGAACGCCCGACGCTGGGTAGGGGACTGCTAGAGTTTGGGGCGTTGATGTTCCCTGTCCATCGTCGTCCGTTACCGTCCTGTGACACCGGCTCCTGCAGCTTTCGATACCTGCGGGCCCACCCCTAAATAAAGGCCTATTTTCTCTCTCTTCCTCTGTGCCGTGAGTTAGAGATGCCCACATCACGCAGAGCCCCAGGGGCAGGAGCTTCCCAAGGAATCCACGGGTTCCTCTGTTTCCCCCTCTCCGTTATAGTGACTTCCAGGCCAGAAGTCAGTAAGGCCCAGACACCTGAGGGAGGCAGTGTGGTGTAAAGGACTTGGACTCCGGCTGCAGACAAAGATTCAAATCCCAACCTTGTTAGTTACCAGCTGTCTGGCCTCGGGCAAGCCACATAACTTCTCAGTGTCCCAATTTCTTCGTCTGAAGTCATAGGAAAGCATCGCCTATGACTGAAGGCTGAAGTTCAGCGGCAGCACAGGGTTAAGACCGCCCACCTCTTGCCACTTACCAGCTGTGTTACTTTGGAAAAGTTATTTAACCTCTCTCCAGCCTTAGCATGACCTCTTCCAGACCCTCCAGTGGCTTCTCATCTCACTAAGCATAAAAGCCAAAATCTTTATAATGGCTTACAAACCCCTCTGTCCTCTGTTCTCTGCTACTTCTCTGACTTCATCTCCTACTATTCTCCCTCCAGCTCCTGTACTGGCTACTACCAGGGCCTTTGCACACTGTGCCCTAGTGCTCCCAGGTATCCACATGATTCCCTTCCTCAGAGCCACCAGTTAGTTCTCTGTTCAAATGTCACCTTATCAGAGAGGCCATCCTTGGCCATCTTGTTCATTTTTTATTTTATCTTATATTTTTAGGCGAGGCAACCCTTGGTTGACCTCACAGATTGCAAGGAACTTGTCATTTTACAATCCCTTATTTTTTGGGCCATCTTGTTTAAAGTAGCAACAACACTACTTCCACTACACTCCTTAATCTACCTGATTTCCTTCCAACTCCCTATTCTCCTTTGCTGCATTTTCTTCATAACACAATACCATCTGGCATACTATATAATTTACTTATTTATTTACTATCTCGTCTCCCAACAGATTTTGATCTATTTTGTTCACTTGTATTTCTAGTACTTAAAACAGTTACTAGTACATAAAATAATCCAATAAATATTTGATGAATGAATGAATAAATTAATCCATGTAAATTACTCTAAAAAACGCTGGCCTATGTTAGCTGTTAACACTTATCAAATGGTTATTATGTACCTAAGCTCTATTTTAAGAAGTCCCGGGCCAACAGCTATAGATGAATTATCTAATTTAACTGTCACAACAACCCTTAAGGTAAGTACTATTATTAACCCCCAGAGTTGAGAAGGTTAGGTAACATGTCCAGAGTCACATGGTGAGAGGTAGAGTCAAATTTAGGACCCAGATCTTTCCAATTCCATGCTCATATGGTTTCTGAGATTAAATGAGTTCACCTAGCTGCACAGGTAATTAGTAAATGTAGGTTTTCTTTATACGAAAGCTTGGAGGGTAGGAGGGTCTAGGATTACATCTCGAGAAGTACTTTCTTATGATAAAGGAAACAGCTGAGATTTATATCCAAGCTCCAGAGTGCCTTCATCCCTAAATGGCAAACTTCTAGAGAGTAGGAAGGGGTAGTGGTTCCCATGCACTCATCTAGAAACACTAAGACTCAGAACTTATGATTTCTCCAAGGTCATTCAGGGAGTGAGGGCATGAGTGACCCAAATGTCCTCTATCCCAGCCCTGGACTGAAGCCCATTGAACTCATGACACCCAGTCTCTCAATTCTTGGTGGTCTTTTCTTTGGGAGTGGAGGTTAACCTGAATGAAGGCAGGGAGTGGGACAGGATGACCTTACATTCCTTGCCTTCTGTTTTCCAGGACTGAGACCAGTTTTCTCCTATTATTGAGTTGCATTCTGTTCAAAAACACCTGACAGAGAGAGACTTAAAGCAAGATTACATTGTTTTGGATTATTTTTGTTTATTTTAGGACCTATTCATAATACATTTACTCTTCAAAGTTCCCCCTGGCCCCTCAGAGCTGTGAGGCACAGCTGGGAAAGATCCTAGATATGGAGAATGTGCCAGCAGATGACTGTAAAGGACAAAGGGCAGCCCATGAGTGCAATTCATCTCTAAGACACACTTCTAGTAGAGGGCAGGAAGGTCTGGGGAGTGTATGTGGGAGTCACACAGGGGAAGTCTTGGCTTTCAGGGCAGGTGGGGAAGATGCTCTGGGAGTTACTAGGAACCATGCAAAGGAGCAACATTTAAAACTTTTATTATGAAAATTTTTACACATACACAAAGGTAGAGAACATAGTTCTATGGACCTCTATATACTTAATTCAACAATATTGATTTTGTCACTTTGTTCCTTCTACTCCTTTCTGTCTTTTTTTTTATTTGCTAAAATATTTAAAATTAAATATGTCTCTTCACTTTAGTATGCATTTTTAGAAAATAAGGACCTTTTCTTACTTAACCCCACAGTCATTTTTACATCTAACAAAATCAACACTGATTCCTTGGCATCGTAAACACTCAGTCCATAATTAACTGTCCCTAATTGTTTGAAAATGTCTTTTTACAATTGGGTTGTCCAAATCAAGAACCAAACAAGATCCTTATGTTCCATGTGGTAGTTGTCTTTTCATGTGCCTTCTCATCTTTTCCCCGCTGCCATGGACTGTAGTTGAAGAAATTGGGTCAGATTTCCTTTAGAATATCCCACATTCTGGATGTGTCTTCTTACTTCCTTGTTACGTCATTTAATCTGCTCTTCCATCCCAAGTATTTCCTATTAAATGGAGGTTAGGTCTAGACTTTTGATTAGAATCGTGCTCAATGTTTTTGTTTGGCAAGACTCCTTCATAGGTGGAGCTGAGTCCTTCAGACTGCAGCACAACAGGAAGTACATGGTGTGTGGCTGTGCCCCTTTTAGTGATGCTAAGATTCATCAGGGTGTCAGGTGATGACAGCTTGATTCCTCCATTGTAAAGTTCTCCATCAACCATCATCCTTGGTTTCATTCATTGTAGATATTTGTTTTGATCAATTATTTCGTTAAGGGTTGCAAAATTGTGATTTTTCAGATTCCATATTCTTTCCACCTTCGCTGGAATTCTTCTATAAATAACAAGTTTCTCCACCACTTACAGCTATTTGGCTACCCTGAAATATAGTTTACATAGGATAGGCAGCATAAATGCTTAATTCTTTTTCTTTTTAACTGCCAATTTTAAGAATAAGAAATTGAGAGAAGCATCATTTTTCAAAAGTTTTGGGCTTAGAGCTGAGTAAGGATGGATGGCCTGGATAGTGGGTGGGGAAAGGAGGGATTATTTTGAAGCTGTGTCCAGCCCCCACTTACTCCAGGGCATGGAGTGTTGGGGGGACAGACAGATACTGGAAGGCTTGATGTCCTGGCGCTTGGATAGCAACAAGATGGGCATGTGACAGGCCTAGTGTGCAGGTAGCTGCAGAACAGAGAGAGAGAGA
>NW_024356397.1:1424220-1425454 GCF_902729225.1 Pteropus medius
AGAGAGAGAGAGAGAGAGAGAGACAGATATGGGTAGGCAGAAAGAGAGGTAGGAAGTGAACAAACAGCTAGGCACAGAGACAGGAAGAGAGATAAACACAGAAAGGGAAACAAAATGAGAGATCATGAATGAAATGCACCCAGAAGCAGAATAGGGCAGAAAAGAATAGAAATATGAGAACTGAAAGACAAAGAAAAAGAAAATAGACATAAAGACACAAATTGAGACAGGGAAAGGGGAAAGAAAAAGACATATATGTTAAGTAGATTTTAAATTATAAGGGGAAAAAGAGAAAATTAGAAGGATAGAAAGTGGAAAAAACCAGATGTCAAGACACAGGTGAGAGCAGAATGCCCCAGTGATGAGAGTAAGAAGGAAACAGGAATAAAGCAGAGTGACATGGAAAGAATAGAAGAATAGAAGGAAAGATAAATCGAAGGATAGAGATTAAAAAGGAAAGAACAAAGGGTCCTGTAGAAGGAGGATGAGAAAGAGAAGATTGAAAAAGACTAGTGTCAGAGAACTTGAGAAATGTGGAAGGGGGCCCAGAGGCTCTCAGCTTAGGATCTAGTGCTGGGCAGCCCTGTGTGAATGGGATCATTGGGAACCTGAGTCAAGGGTTCCCAGTTTCCCTCACCCCCATGCCAGATGAGCATAGATGTCACGGATGGAATTAATCCTGGAAGATTGAGGTCATGAGGCTGGGCGAGCACTCAGAGATTTGAAAGACAAGACAGCCAGACAGAGAACGCCAGGTTTCTAGAAGCAAAGGACCATGTAAGATGCCATAATATCCAAGGGGAGGGAGGAGCCAGAAACCCTCTGTTCAGCCTCCTCTTCTGGTCCAAGAACCACTGACCATCTTCACTTGACTTAAGATGAGAGGTAAGAGGTCAAGAGACTCTTGGGTCAGTTGGGGATATGGGCAGAGGTCCGAGGGGTAAGAAATGGCTCCTTTTCAAAGGATTCCCCTACCACCTCTAAAGGAAGAATCTATCTTATCCTTGTAAATTGCAGAGGAATTGAGCAAAGAAGGGTCTCCAAGGGAGGCTCACTAGAGGGAGAAAATGGTCAACTTGCTCACCTTCAGGGGCCATGGAGGAGGCTCTGAGAAGAACAGTTTCCATTCCAGAAGTTGCAGAAGAGGAGGTTCTGGAACCAGCAAGAACATACACAGAAACTAACTTCAAAGCAGATACTCGCTCTCACCTCAAGGATTGAGGGGAAGGCCAGG